>NW_009260814.1:1137535-1185041 GCF_000687185.1 Egretta garzetta | reverse complement strand
CTGCTGACCACACTATTCCTGATACAAGCCAGGATGCCATTGGCCTTCTTGGGCACCTGGGCACACTGCTGGCTCATATTCATCCAGCTGTTGACCAGTACCCCCAGGTCTTTTTCTGTCATGCAGCTTTCCAGCCACTCTTCCCCAAATACCGATCCCCGTGGAGACACATATACACCTGATCAGGTAACCTGATAGTGTCAAAGCAGCTGTAATAGACAACACTGTTCCTATGCCCATGTTGATCATTATCCTTCCATGTATTGGTAAGAAGTAAGCATAGGGAGAATGCTATCAATTACAGTCCTCAGTCCCCAATTTCACAAACTAGTCAGATAACAGATGTTTCTGTGCACTGGTCTCAGAAATCGTTATAAAAGCCTCATTGTTCTAAATAAGATCAACACAATTCTATATTAAAATAAAAGAAAAAGTCGTATTAACTTGGCATCACACTGTTAGTAGTTTATGGAGGTCTCAGCTATATAACTGGCAGAGTTATGCTGATGAAAATCCTTTATAATATATAAAAAATATTTAGGAACAGATGTATGTAACAGCTAAAAGTAACAACACCATCTTCTCACACTTCAGCCTTTACTGTTGTCAGAACAACGTGAAACAAGAACATTCACTGTTAGATGGTTTTATGTTCATGCCTCTAACACATCTATCGTCTTGCACGCAAAAGATATTGCACCCCTGTACTCACTCACCTGTACACACGTCACCTTTATTCTGGCACTGTTCATCTCAGCTCTTATTTTGGCAGAGGAGGGACAATGTTTGTTTTGCCACCCTTTATTTCTCATATCTCATGTGGCTAACTCTTATACACAATGCACAAAATACAACTATATAAACAGAAAAAAAAAAAAAAAAAAAAAGACCAGAGATTCAAAGATTCATCCCTCTATTTCCCCTTCCATACTCAGCCTTTTTGCTTCCCTAATCTACTTGTACCCTTTAATTTATTTTTTACTTCATGTTCCTCACCTACTGCTATTATCCATTCAATCTCTTGATTATAAAGAGTATAGGCATATAGCACAAACCAGTGTCACAATTTCCTCCCCCTCTATTCAAAACAGAAAACCCCAACCAACAACAACAAAAAACCCACACACACACAAAAAAAGAAAAGAAACCTGAAAACCACATCTGCTCCACAAAGCACTCCAGATGCAATGCCTATTGGCCATGCTGCAATTGTTCTGTGCGACTGCTCACGCCTCTTTAGAGCTGACAAGCTTCAGGGCAGAAATTCCTTTGTCTGGCACATCTACCTTTTGTGAATCACAGTGTACACCTGGAGGTGAACATGGGGCACTCAGTTTGATGCATGTTCAAAAAAAAAAAAAAAAAAAAAAACCAAACAAAAACCACCACCAAACCAAAAACCTCATGCAAACCAGGCCGTCAATATAGATGTGTAAATTAAAGCCCAGGCTCTGACAAACACCTACACTGTAGAGATTTCAGATATGCAATGACTATTTATAGTCACTAAATCCAACACAATAGAGGGGCAGGAGGTGATTTATAAGATTTGAGGGGAGAAGATATGGAGTATAGATCCAAGTGTCCCCAAATTTTGGAGGAGTTCAACTCTAGATCAGTACCTTGCATTCCATGGTAACTTCAGCGCATGTGGTTTCCTCATTGGGAAGTTTGGGTTTGGTTTTTTTTTTTTTGTACAGAATACACAAGTAATCAAGTCCATCTACTAGGACAGAACTTTTCATTTCATTCCTTAGCATTTAAAATAGATTAGGTCTCCAGGTGGGATTTTAAAAGAGGCAATATTTAAAAATTAGCATATTTACCATAACCATTTTAAAGCAATTTACATCCATCAATTCTTCTTACAAGTTACATATACACTAATGTCCACCCATGTGGACACATCACTGTACTAAAGAAAGAAAAAACTGCATGTGTCTGAAGAGTAGTAGGCAGTTTTGATAGACATGTGCTGCAAGGGGAATGGGGCTACTTAATAAAAAGAAGCTAAAAAGACTTGAGCTGGTAGAAGCTGTTGGACTGTAGCGCTGCATGCTAGCACAGTTTGATCTTTTTCATTCCATTAGAGGAAAAAACTGCTACGCAGCCCTCAAGAACCTAGAAATAGAGGCTGGGAAACAGATCCATAGCTTTGCTTTTTACCTTCCTGTGAGAATTATGTTCCACTTCTAAAAACAGAAATCTAGCAAGAAAACAGAAGTTTCAGGAACCTGCAAACACACATTTGTTTTGATAAAATTTATTCATAAGCTGAAATAGTACATTTTAAAAATGTTTTGTTTAATTTAATGAAAAAGTATTCATCTTTCTGATAGGTGATAATTAACCATTATTCTGTCATAAACAGAAAAGAAAGATGTACCTATGCAGCATTTAGCTGAGCATTGTGTTAATCACACTGCAATGACTCAAAACACAAATATAAAGCAGTGAAGTTTCTTACACAAAGTGTTCCTTTTGCCAAGGAAAACATCCCTGAAAGTTAACTCACGATCACATAAAAAAAACGTCCAATTCAGTTTTACCCAGTCCATTTTGATTAAATTTCAATGACAGATAGAAGCTGATCAGCTGTCATGACTACAGATCTAAAAAAATTTACACTTATATTGAACATTTAGCCTTAGAAACTTCTCTCCATCCACAATTTCAGGAACTTGGGAGGAATCCTTCCAAACATCCCATGCTTTAAGTTAGATAAAAATATATGTTGTTAAACATTTACCTCAGCAACTGGTAGAGGCACAGACCTTGAGCTCTGCTGAACTGATACATTAAAATTAGGGTGGTGAGAAAAAGCAAAGAGGAGGAGGGTTTCTCCAAAGCACTCAGGACGGTGCCAGAGCAGGGACTAGCTAACATGCCTGCACATCAGTCCTCTCAGTAGGAAAAGTATCCAATTCACCTTTTCAAAAAAGCAGTAACCACACATTAAGCATGATATGCACTGCTTTCTTCAAAGTAGCAGCCAAGAGTTCAAGGATAAGGAGTTGGCTAAGTCCAAGGGTAAGGATCACTAATCAAGTAAAACATTTTGCATATAACATTTTTATTTAAATATAGTTAAAACAGAAAATATATGGATTCAGATTTTAAATAGTGTAAAGAAAAATAAAGTTTAGGCATAAAGATATTCCAGGTCCTCAATTGCATACCTTTAATTTCAAATTATTTTAAAGATACATTTTCCCACTTTTGTCCAAGTACATGAATATAAATACTTTTCATAATGGAGGATAGGCTGTAAGGGACTTAAATACTGCACATAAATGTCTTTGAGTGGGTACACTGGCATGGCTGATCCTGTGGAAATCTATTAATTACTTTACAGGCCTTCAAGAACCCAATAATGGCTCCAATTCAGCAGTCATATGATTAATATAACCAATCCACTACTAGATTTTATTTCCATCCTATTTAGAGGAAATATACAAGCCAATCTGACCCAGTTCAGTCTTGCTTGAAACCTCCAGAGAATTATGCATAGATCTATGACATGTGAAAACTCATTTAAAAACAGATTAACATGCAAATCTGGTTTGAATTATTCACTTTACAGCATTTATATTTTTCCAAAAAAGTTGGGCAACACATAGACTGTGCTTACAGCAAAGGGCCTGCGTATCTGAATTGCTACATCTCAGAAACAGCTACTGTAACATTTCCCATTTTCTTAATTGAACGGTATATGAAAGTCAGACAAAGATTGTGACAGATGGATTTTTCCCTGAAGGTAATGCCTCATTAAATAAGGAAACGAGAGAAAAAGTAATTTGTACTAAAGACCTCATTCTAGAAGTAGGACCGTGGTAGTTTGGCCGATCTGGGCACAACTCTAATGACTTCAGCATCTTCAGTATGTACACTGCAGTCCAGTAAGTCAAAGGCACCAGAAAAGCCCTGCACTAGGTAGGAAGTATTGATTCAGTTGATACGCGCAATACAGATGAATACAAAGGCCAAAAAAGGAAGTCAAAAGGGGGATTTAAAAAGAATCCAAAACCGTTACCTCTATCAGTCTATGAAAGACTCAGGTTTTTTATAAGGCAGTCTCTTCAGACTCAATGAGACGGTAAACAAGTTACAGTAAAATTAAAGGGCTTGGGGACAAAAAGTTACGGAACAGATAAAGCTGTTACCAACTACAGCAGTGTGAATATTCTTTCAAAAATAAATTTCCCCCAATGTTTAATTGCAAAGTGTCAAATTTAAAAAAAGACAAAAAACTGGGGTGGGGGAGGAAATTGTTCTTCGCCAATCTGTTGCTTACTATCACACTTTCTACATCGTCAGTCCTGAAGCTGGTTTGGGACTCCAAGACATGCAAATCTGAGCTCTGCTTTCATCCAAACCACATAGAAGATCAAGTTTCTCTGCATGTGCAGATATACACACCATGAATATATGTATGTATATATACACATACATACCTGGCATATATACATATGTGTATGTGTTTGTATTCATATACACACACACACAAAATGTGTGAGAATATAGAACAAATAAAATTACCTAATAGGCTATGGATAACAATGCTGTGTACATTCTATATATTGAATATATATATTCAAATACTAGAAATCAAAAAGGAGCTCACTGATATTTTGTCCACTGGGATATTTCACCACCATTGACATTAACATAGGAGAAAATGGTCCCAGTCACCATCAAGCACAGTACAGTTCTTGTTTTTTCACCTTCTTTACTCCCCAGCCACTTGGTGGTGCTTGGAACCAATGGTGACTGCTTGGAACAGAGCCAATCACTGAGAAGAGACCCAGACTTCCTCTGCTGAGATGGCTTCAGCAATTTGTACAACCACTATACAAGCGTTAGTTGTGATCTTTTCACTCTATATCCCCAAAATCAACAGCCTTTGTGCATCCTGAAAGCACAATACAGACTTGATCACTAAAATTGCAGAGACTGCCAAGATCCCGGAACTTGAGAATGGTGAATCTGACACCAGAATTAAAAAACTGATGCCTGTCCCAAGCCAGAATCTTCTTCAGAAAAGGATGCTTCCTTTGCTCCTTCAAGGACACATTATCTGAAGCTTAACCAAATACTGCTCCTCAAGTCATGAAAATATGAGAACAACCAAGTTCTCACTGAAACTAATAACCTAGACTCAACATGGTCAAGTTCCAGGAAAATAAAGATGACACTTACCTCTACATAAGCTTTGCCACATAGAAAGCCATTACTAATACACCTTAAAGCTTGCATGAGTAGCTCAGATCAGCCAGGTGAAGCTGAATCAAGTGAAGACTAAGGAAAATATGCTGGACAGTTCAGAGCTACTACACAGTTTTCTTGACTGAAGGTGCATACACACAGTTGGTTAATCCCGTCCACACTTAAAGACTGAGATATGAAGTACTATTTTTGATTTAGGATGCCAACACACTCTTAGATATCATTCTGCATAGATGCTACTGCCATCTCCAGCTGGCTAGAGCATCATAAACATGAGGCATCACAAGCAAATAGGATTGCATTGGCATTGTACAGAAGCCCAATTTAGCACACCAAGGACAGGCAGCGAAAGGCTTCTCTACAACTGATCTGGTTGCTTACATAATATAGGGTGACTACATGAAAACTGGATCAAACCCCATTGCTGATCTCCTTCCCAAGCTCTACATCATACCAAAAGATTGTAAACTAAGTGACATTTACTGGAAATAGACAGTCAAACATAATTTCAAATGCTTTGTATCTTATTTTTGTATATTAACTTCTAACTACAAATGCCAAAATCATTACTTTCAGCCTCGCTGAAGTAAAACAGAGTACAGGTAGGATGCAATGCCTTCCTAGAGACATTGGACTAGCGGAAAGGCAAGGGACATTCTGAGTGACCTAAACGTTGAAGTTGTGCTTTGGGAGCCTCAGAGCTGCAGAGCACAGCTTGGCACTCTGCAGAGGATCCGAGAGCAAGGCTGTGTTACAAGCTGCCAGGCAAAATGATGAACTTGCAGCCCACAGGAACTGCATCTCTGCTTCAGAGGGCAAAGGGACTCACTGTGTAACTGTGAGTAATCCCCAAGCCATTAAATCCTTGCGTTGGCCAAACCTGCATTCTTCTGACAGACCAAAGTGGTCCAAAATCAGAAACTGAGCCTCCAAGAATGAACAATGCCACCAAAAAAAAAAAAAAATTGGAGTTCTGATAAATACCACTGCTAACATACAAATCCAAATAGATATGCATTACTTATTTTGTTGGGTGTAAGTGTATTTAGTGGAAACAGTGCTGTGAAACTCAGAACAATTACAAGCACAGGTGATTTCCAAAGATATGCCTGTTAATCAATGGTCAACATGTGTTTTTCCTAAGTCCTTGTTTATCTGATTAGCTGCATACCTGTCCAAAATGATAATACCTACACTAAAATACGAATTACCTGGATAGACTTAAGCCCCATATTCAGTAACTTATCTGCTAGAACAATTAAACATCTGGTACCTACATTAATCTAGTGAAATGAGTTCCAAGTTAAAGACTGAAATTCTTTATCTTTTTTGAAATATACAAAGCCAAAATGGAATGTCCTATTAATATTAAAGGACAGCTACTAGTAAAAGTCAGATAGTTCAAGTTAAATAGAATGATCTGTTGTCCCTAAGCACTGATATACATATTCACAGTAACATCTAAAAACCTATCTGTTCTAACCTCCACTGAGCAGTATTGTTGCTAATTGAACATGGAGAATGGGTTTGTTCCATCAGATGTGTTCATTTCTTCTAAGAACACCCTATGGAATATCAAATGTACTAAATATAGCTGTCAACATTAAAAGCATGCAACTCAAAAGTGCTATTAAAGAGCTAAGTGTACTTCACTTGGCATTATAAAGCCAAAGCCCTCTTTAAACATGCATCATGTTATTAGGGACTATTCACATTAATGCAAAAATCATCATTCTTAATATACTTTACAAGACACGTCTAGGCTACTTGCAGGCTCAAGAGTTCCTCAATTTCTCCCACATTTACTGGTAATTACATAAATGAATCACTAGTGTTTCAAGTAGGGCAGAAAGAGATAGTTAACTGTGGAAAATCTATACATTAGCTTTCCATCCCAAACCAACTGTGTCCAGGTAAAGCTTCAAAATAAGAAATTATTCAATACCTACAAATATTTGCCAACTTCTTATTCTATTTGCTATTGCAGTGTCTAGGTGCTATAAATTTTCAGATACAACCCTTACAGTTTTTTAGTAAGAAACACCGGGAGATGCCTAGGAAAACCTCTGCTCAGTAACTAGTAGAGGCCTTTCCTAATGTAAATACATATGAGATTCATTGCTGGGGGGGAGGGCAGCGGGGAGAGCAGGGAATGCAAAAACAAAAACACAAGGAAAAATCTAGAAATAAGTAGGCCTGAGGAATAGCTCACTAAATCACAAGGACTGTTCCTATGCGATAAGCAGAACTACTGTACATCTGCTTACTTTCAGAGGCCTCTTGCTTCTACCTCTACCATTTCACCCAAATTAACAGCACCCCACTGAAACAGAGAACAGAATTTAACGTGTGTAGCTGGTACTTTTGTCTCTGTCAGAGAGGTCTCAGAAACACTAATGGAAGCTCTATTCATTTAAGAATACTGGAGTAAAACAGCCCTAGTAGACTAACATAGAATACTTCAGGCAAAATACATTCATTTAACGTGACCCCTACTACATAACCCTCTGTTAGCCTGCTTGCCCCTAAAACACCCAAAATTAATTTCAAAGAAATATGATTTTAAGCAACATGGTGTTGAGCACAGCAAGAAGTTTGCGCATCTCCCTTAACTCCTCCCCTCCTTCTAGTTTGTAGGAATTCATATAGTTTTAATTATTTTATTTCTACCCTAAAGAATGCACTGAGATCACCACCTTATTCAAAAAGTAACTCAAGTTAAACACAAGATGTGCTTCCAGGAAATTAAAAAAAACACCCAACAACACTTCCAAGAACAACATGCAGTCTTTTCTTAAGTAATTGAATAGCTACTCAAATCAGAGAGCAAAATTAGCCCTGGTATAATACAACGGAGAGATTGCGATAAATAGTCTATAAATTCAAATACAGGCTGCATAACCCTGAAGTGTCTCAATTCCAACAAACTAGATAGCTAAATAAGTGACTAGATCACCTATTACACATTGGTAGACAAGTATTTCTCAGAAAGAAATAGTCTCTTCTCTACAGTAATTTGGGTCAGTTTAAAATACTAAGAGAACCACGGAACACTAATGTCTCCCTTAGAATTGAGAATACTGCTTGGCAGAGCACTAATAAAACCCCAACTAATTCTGACCTTTTACTATAGTAACTGAAACATTCATGTTATTAACGTCAGCATGGTCTAAAACTGAAAACAGACTCATAGCAAAACACAGTAAACTCACGGAACCAAAACTATTTTATTCCTCTGGATAAAGCCAGCCTAATACTCATGTCTGGAGTTAAACACTGATATTGTTCTTCCAAACAGGGCTGATCCAAGAAAAAAAAAAAATTTAAAAAAAAATCAATTCAGAGGAAAGAACGAGAGCTACAAAAACATAAACTATCATCCAGAAAAGATTCCTCCCTTGTTTACTCTGTAAACCACACATTATTAGAGCCAAATCCCACAGGCCTTGTTTTTGTCAAAATTCCCACCGACTTCAGAAGCCATTTTGCCTAGTTTTCCCTCAGCCAGGAAAGACGAATGCAATCTTTTCGTGACATACAGCAGAACCCTCTTATGTAGCTCATTTTCTCTTTATTATTTCTTGCATTCACAGAGTACTGACTTTTGTATGGCTACAATTTTCCCATTGCAAGCACTCAATGAGGAATAGTCAAAGTCTGATTAGATATTACAAAACCTTCTCGGAAGACTTTCTGAACCACAGCCAGTGGGATTCCCTGCAGCATTAAGGGCCAGTCTTGCTCCCACTACAGTCTGTGGGAGATTTGCCAAGGACGTAAGTGGCATTATGACTGGTCTCCAACAGCAGATATTACCCATCACACTCAAGACTTGATTAAAGACCTACCCACCTGCAAATATATAATAAATAAAGGGCTTAATTGCATAATTAATTATAAGGGCTTTTAATCCACAGTAGACAATGCCATAGGTTTTAGGTAGCCCACATACACCAAACAATTCATTAGATCAGCATTCGCCTGACATCAGTTTACAGCAAGATTGCAAAGGGATTAAAGAGATACATATTTTTAAGAACAAGAGAATACAATAGGAAGCAATAAAATAAAGTGAAATCAAAAGAATACCACCCCAGCCTAGACCTACAGGCAGAAATAATTTCATACTGTGTACACAGGTTTCCAAAGATTTTCTTAACAATATATGCATGATGGGCAGTGATTTTGAATAGTAAGCACAGCGCTGCTACTAGACTTTTCCTTTTCCAAGGCACCAGGCAGAGATGTAGCAGTGTACACAAGTGGGGTGTAAAGTCAATGGGATTACATTTTCCTAATTATTTTCTGCTTGAGGTTTACATCACATACACAAAATGAGATCAGCCGGGACTTGCCTCTCTAACAAATCACTCAGACTTAAACATTGCTCAGATAAACAAAAGGGGGGGCAAGGCTGAGAAAAGGCAGAGAAGTGCTTCTTCAATCACAGTTGCAAGGAACAAAAACCTGGAGGGGGAAAAAAGCTGTTGGACCGCCACCAAATCTCCCCCCACTAGAGACAAGAGCCCATCTGCTGAGCTCTGCAACTTAGCTTTAACTACCATTCAACTCGCGTCTCTGCAGAGATCAATCTACAGAGCTGGCAGATGGACCCCTGCTTCCCTGAGTTGCTGTGTTATTTGTTTAATAAATTTAATTAATATCCATACTGCATTGGATTGCTCCCAGAAAGGGGGCTGCAGCTCTCTCTTTCCCCGATAGCAACATGATGAGTGATTTCCCAGAAAAGACCAGATAACAGTACCCCCAGGCCATTGAAAAATTAAAAGTGCCATGTGCTTACATTACTTTGCATGTATTAATTTTTGCAGTGCACTAATTTGTTCTTGAAGCCTATTTTAACTTTATGAAAGTATGGGATTTTGAAAAAGTCATAATTCATTTTGTTTTATATCAGTTACAAAATTAGTTGGAAAGAAAAAAAGCATCAAATGTAATTGGATTTCCAAAAATTTTATCTACTTGCAAGAAAGAAACAAATTGTTAATGAGGGTGTCTCCTCAGGCAATATATATTGTCACAGTTTCTGCCAACAAGTTACAGGCATTCAGGGTCATGTTGGACATGCTTTACTTTAATGCTTAAGAACACACTTATTTTAACCAATAAAGACATATTCAGCCCACATAAAATAATTTTAAAAGCATGAAGGATGAAAGAAAATAAAACTACTAGCAAATTTTTACAGTGAAAAGCATAATAAAACAACACATGCTAAGACATTCCAGTAACAAGAGGAAGCATAAAATGTGCACATGTTGAGAACAAAAATGCTATTTGCCTTCAATATTAGCATTTCATATTTGCTTCATTTAAAGTGTTTCATTTTTCATCCTAAAAAATGAAATTGAGACATAAGTAAGAGAATTATTTCAGCCAAGCCTATTTAACTCCCAGAGTTGTGTTAAATGGATGCACTTCTCTTTGGGTCCTGTTTCCTTATTAACTCACCTTATGGCTGGAATATTTCACCCTCCTGCTTATTTAGCTCAGGTCCAGCAGCAGGTGTCCTAGCAGACAGTACAGGCTTGCCAACATTATCTTCAGCATCTAACCTTTCCTAACACCTTTTTCCAGAAGTAACTGTGGCAGGAAAGGTTAAGCACACCTAAATATTTACCTCTGCCTCTGGGGAGAGGAGGGTGACAGGTACCCATCTCACAGGTCAGCCAGCACACCTGCTCCTGGGACCAACCCTCTAATTCGTTTCACTTGAAGTCAGCCTTATTTATTCAATAATAAGTTTAAATATGAGGCCTTTGCTACCTTAGGTGATTATGAGTGAAGCAGGTTAAGGAACAATAAGACACACAATTCTGCTCACAAATCTGAAGAGGCGTTTAACTGCTTTCAGTTATCTACCGCTCCCTCTCCCCTTGCTGCTAGTCTATCCCTACACATTAACCTTTTCCACCACTATTGCCATTTCCATAGTGAATATCTAACCTTACCTTCAGAAAGCAAAACAGTAAGAATACCAGTGACCACGGGTATTCTATCACCATCAAAGACAGTAGTGATAAAAGTCAGGAAATAAGGGCTGGTACACTTCAGTGGTGTCCAAAAAGCAATTACCTTCTAGTTCCAGAATGAAATTCACTTGTTGAGAGAGGATCAGGGCAGGCAGCCCTGCATGGAAGGAGGAACAAATGAAAAGACCAACTCAAAACAGCTGAAGACCCCTGTGTGTACTCTGGCCTCATGCTTTGCAGCTGCAGCTCCTCAAGAAGTGGAGGCAGGACCAGTTACAGGACACAGAGCCTGGCAGTGTCCCTATCCACAAAAGCAGGAGTCACAGCAAAACAAGAGGTGCCAGAGAATTAGAGCTGCTCCATGGATAACTTTGGGGAATTCTTTTCCTTCCAGATCTCAAGTACTGCTACACAGAGCTCCCTGAAGGAGTGTTTCAAGGAGGTGTTTAGTGAAAGAAGAACTTGTACAGCTCAAAAAATGTTGGCACACACATCAACAGATTCTTGTTTTTGCAGGTCTGGGGCATTTGGTCATGTTCTCAAACAAATTGAGATTTTCCCCCTTACTATAACATTAAACAATCTTTTCTCTCATACCTCTAACTTTCTAAAATATTTATAAAGTCAAATGACAAGCAGACAACAATGATTGGCTACCAAATACTTATGTAGCAGCTTTTATTCATTAATCGTATTGTGATTTTCATACAAGTATTATTTATTATTCCTGTCCTGTGAGCAGGAAAGCCGAGACACAAAGAGACAGCCACAATCACCCCCCCAAGATCACTGGTACGGTCAAGAGCAGAGCCCTCATTCACTCACTCATGTCCCGAAACTCCTTCTTGCCCAGTGTCTAGAAAGACCATAGTAAATATCTGGAGTCTTGAATATAGCAAATGCCAAAAATAAGGCAGGTTTTTTTAACAGGATTTACATTTCAGAGTGATGCAAAGAAGGAAGTACTATGGAATAAGCCACTGACATAATATATTCCGCTAATTTCAAGAGCTTCAAAATCAGGTACTTTGCATATACAGCATTACATCACTCAAAGTAACTGTGTGCCACTCTTATACAGGGCAGGTTTGATATGCCAAGAAATTAAAATCCTCCTTATAGCCACAAAACAACCACTGCAGAGTTAGTCAAAATTTCAAACTACTATAAATGCACCTCAACCATGACTAGTGAGAGCCTATGGGGTGAAGGCACAGTTCGCTCTTTGTACAGAAGACATCACTGGCTTCTCTGCCAGGAGATGATGGGAGGCTGCAGACCCTGTCTATTAAGAGAAACATGCAGTGGACTCACCATTTCCCATAGGCTATGAATGCCTTGCAACTTGTGACTTGACTTAGAAGAGAAGTTTCTAGCTCTGTTTTTCACTGCCTTGGCAACCTCATTTCCTTACTATGATTCAGTTTTGTTTGCCAAAGGGAGGCTGGTCATTCGTTGTCTCATCATACTGAGCTGACTTGATATGATTAACTCCTTTTTTTTAAGCCTCATTTCTCCCTCCATAACATTTTTGTAAATTGTTATTTATCATCCTCTAAACCTGAAATGAAAAATGTCTCGAGTGACTTGTATATTTAATTTCCCCCCAAAAATTACATTTTTTGGTTTTGTCAGCTTCTCTGTGAAAACTGTCAACAACATCAGCACTAAGGATTCACTTTAAAAAAAAGTTGGAAGTCTCAGACATCAAGTTCATACTCAGATGTCTGAAAAGGAAACTAATTTTAATGCAACATAAAGATCAATATCCTTTAAATGAGAATCATGCAGTTATATTCAGGACAAACATTTCTTGGACCAAAACCTGTCTACTTGCATAGCAGTACTGATTTTCACAACCTACCACATACTCATAATGGTATATGAGTTAATCAGACATCTGCCTAAATTTATTTTTACGTTCTCAATGATATGTTATTAATTGGAAGACTAATTCACCTGACAGCCATTAAAGACACACAATAACATTATTCATATTCCCCTGTGAAGTTATATGCATGTAAAATATTGAAGAAAGCACAGAAAAGCAGTCATCTATATAACAGATATACCGTGAAACCCACACAAGCTAAGTTTATAAGACATTAAAACCTAAATCTCTCTTTAACAGATTTACATCTGACCTTATTTCTTTTTTCCCCCAACATAAATTCAATGTGCTTTTACATTCAGCAGGGCATAGTCCTTTCCAAGTAGGATTTAAATTTTGCAAATGTCAAAACACTAAGATGACAGGACAGATAGGGTTACTATTAAAAAGACAGACCAAATGCTGGAAAATTTAAGAAAATGTAGCTAATATGACTCTTACATATAAAGTAAGCATGCAAGCCTTAAGTCTACCTCATAACTGGTGTCAATATGCTCTGCATTTTTCTTGTGAGTATGGACATTTTGCCTTGCATGAGCTGTGTGGACTAACAAGGAGGTAAAGAAATCCTCAAGGTATTACCCTCTTCAGTTGCAATACAGAAGGAAAAAGTTCTTTGTAAAAGTAAATTAATAACACTCAAGCTTCCTGCTGTCTTTTTCAAAATCAATTGCAAGTTGAATTGATAAGACAGCTTCCAGAACAGTGAGAAAAATCCCGTTCTTTCAATATACTCATGATTTTATGGGTTTTATGCTTGGTTGGTTAGTTGAGGTTTTTGTGTGTGTTTGTTGGCTTTTTTTTCTTTATTTTTAAAATTTCCATGTCGACAGAGGATTTCAAGTTAACTGTAATGCAATTAATCTGCTACTGAAACCTTATCTCAGTCTAATGTTAACTTCAGTCAAGTAATGAAATACTGTCACTGCTTAGCTGTTTACTATATTACTGTATATACTAAAAAGCCCCACCAACATAAAATTCCCCCATGGCTGATTCCCTGGCTAAAATCAATAAGAAAGATCATAAGAGGAGCAGTTGAAAAGGCTTCAGGTGTCATTGTACACTTAAAAAAAGGCAGGCAGAAATCTGTGGGCTGGATTAAGGAGAGAAAATATCAGCACTTCATAACATAATCCAGCACTCCTTTCCTTTCCTTTAGTCTGATTTTGAGCAGATCACCTGGGAAGTGTGTTACGGCTGCCTCACCTCAATCAACTGATGCTACCAGATAGAGGAAGATAGGATACTATCATTAACATCTCTGAGTTTATCTTTCCTTTGGTTATCATTTTGGACAACACTGCTAAACCAAGGGACATTTTTCACAGTCTCACATAACACTGCTAATCTAAAGTCAATCACAAATTCAAACAAAATAGCTAATGGAAGAATTATCACGAAAAGGAAGCGCTGTCTGTCCTTAGGGCAGGGAGGTATCACCAACATGAAAGGTTAGTAAAATATGAGTTCAAGAGAGCAACTGGAGCTTCAAGCTGATCTTTCATTACGTTATCAACGATAGAGAATTAACTTCTTTACATAAAAAGAAAAAATAAAGGAGACATTCTAATACCCCAAACACTACAATTACAATATGATAACTGACAAACACAATGGTATGCTTTGACAAGATGACAAATATATATTGACTGTTATTTAAAATATCTGCTACAAATTCTTCAGGAGTATCTTTAGGTGCCAAATGGACTTTTCAGAGATCAGAAATCATGGCAAAATGGACAAAATTCCTTTGTGGGGAGTTCCAGATTCCAGCAGCTTAGTTCTACCAAATCCAAATGAAAACTAGCTAAAACTAAAAGCCTGAAAAGGCTGAAGAAAGTCCTTTGAAGCCGTGGTCAAGCAACAAGGCATCTAAAGCTGACTTGCAACTCACTCAGAGATCTGCTAAGCAGTAGTGGACACTTAATTACATATTCAGAAGGGAAAGTAATGTTACCTTAATTGCCTTATCCATATAACAAGTGTGAGGAAAGAGGCCAGTAAGAGCAATATTGCTTTTCACAGACATTGTTGAGCCCAGTTGTTGTTGAACTCTGGGATTCACTTCAGGTTAGAGTTACTAACACAGGGAGGAAAGAAAAGGTGGGAAAGAGAAGAAAAATCAATCCCATGTTCCAAAAGCTCCACACAGAGGCTGTAACTAGAAGTGGATAACTTGGAGCTTCTGACAGAATCATTGACAGTTAATTTCTCGGACAGATAACAAGGAAAACTCTTACTGAGGTTTAGTGAGTGGGCAATATACCACCTGGGAGATGAATCATCATTTACAGAACTCAAGTGCACTTAATAAGGATGAGCTCATTCTAATAATGCAACCTGACAGGCTGACATTCCCTATTACTGACTTTTGAGGTCACTCAGTGAATTTTTACATAACTGTTTTTTTCCTTCCATAGACTACTAATATATTGAGTGCTAAACCTTTACCACAAATTTACTTCTACTAGTAGTATACCTGAATTACGCCAATGGTGCTAAGTGATCAAAAACTGTAGAAGAAACTTCAGAAAGCAGATGCTCTGAGAAATACTTTTGTGTGAAAGCATCCTAGTTTACAACTCTTGTGAAGACAAGGTAGAATCATAAAGCTGCCACTGCCCAATTAGGATGCAAGTTTTCCAAATTCTGTTGCATGTGTCACACTCGCAACCAGAAACAAACATACAACATTAATGACAGATAAATATGATTGTCTAGTATCATTTTCATTAATCCATCCATCTGCAGCTTATTCAATCAGTCCCACTTCCAGAAGGCCTTAAATTAAACATACACTAGAAAAAAATTGTCATCATGATGGCAAGCAAAATAAAGCTTCACATTTTGAACCTCAACATGATATCTGAATCCAAATCCAACAATAGTGCAATTCAAACATCTGGAAATCAAACTGCACTACAGCTAAGCCTAAGTTTTACTGAAGTATATAAGAGAAGTTAAAAAATGTTGAGGTGTAGCTAGGTGCAGCTGGCTGTAGCATGCCACTGATGATGAAAGCAAAAAAGTAAACACATATACTTCAGTGACTCAGTCATGCAACAGAGTGGAGGAACTGTCCTTCATATGTGTATGGAATGTATATTATACATATGTGAGAGAATGTAAACAGAAGCTCTAAAATGCCACCAGAACAAAAACTTGCTTGGAAGTTCTGTTGAAGTAACTTACCCCACAATGTATGGTATGAGTTAACACTATTCAGAAAATCTGAAGCAAATGTGTAAGAATTTCAGGCTAGAGCATTTCAGGTTCCTACTGATCTTGCATAAAGTCAATGGGAAGTCAGGATATTCTGCATATGCTAAAGAACTCAAAGAAGAGCATCACAAACCCACTGATATACATGCTGTTAAATAAAAAAAAAATAGTAATTTTGTGTAAAAAAAAATAATACCGGAAGCATCAGTTTATTACAATCATTTTTTGTATGTCAAGATTTCTTTGTTTACATTTCAATCTTACAAGGACTCCTTCTTCATCAGTTATTTAAGCCTACAGCTCAAACAGAAGAAATACTGCAGAAGTAGCAGAACTGCCAATGAATGAAGTTGCCCATCAGGTAGTTATTACAGACTGCAAATCAACATGCCTCAACTTAGACTCTGCTGTAGTAAGATATGTTCAGCTCTCCATTTAGCCAAGCTCTATTCTCCCTACTTATTCTTACTAATAGCAAAAGCTTGTTTTTTCCCCATCAGGTCAAGACTGAATGCCTGCTGGCTGTTTTTATGATTCAGAAACATCCACCTGCTCAGAAGGAATTGAGACAGCTACGGTATTTTGTGTAAACCTTCAAAATACCAGGCAAGTCATAGTCTTCAGTCACACTATGAACTGGTATGAGTATGTTCTAAAGGAGAAAGATCCATTACCAAGCTCTTCAGCAAGTCTCTACTTTCTGATCTGAGTTTCTTTTCTTTCAGACAATGTCATTTTATGATGCTACGAAGGCTGGAGGCTAGATGGACTCCACAGCTTTCCTGTGGGGTTTTTGGCCAAACAGCAACCCAAAACTCAGTCTGACAACTTAAATATTGTTGTTTTAAAAACAAAACTTCTTGTGTGCACACAACCTTTCGCGTGTACCCCCAGGAAATAAATGAAACCCAATTAAATTTTGTGCTTAGATGTAGGCACAAATTTTGTGCTTAGATGTGTCTGTGTTACAAAAAAAAAAAAAAAAAAAAACGGGGGGGGGGGGGGGGGGGGAGGAAAGCCAAAACCTTTAAAAAAAAGAATAAACCTTTTTGCTATAAAACAAATATCAGCTTTGTATTATTTATAAGTGACACAGCATCAGGTAAACTGTTTCACACTGCTCAAAATTAATTTCACGCTGAATAACCTGACTAAATGTTTCATGTCAAAAATTAATCTTCACAAAAGATACTGTCTGATCTACACCACTTTACTCAAACTTACAAAGAAAAGAAATTATAATTCCCTGAAACATAAGTTTTTCCATTTGAAATACTTACATGTCATTAATGGACAACCATTAAATACCTTATTTGGAAAGAACAAAGTAGTTAGATATCTTCTGAATATTGGATGAAAACTAAACGTGGATTCCACTAATCTGAGCAGAGCAGCTGGGACAGGCGAGCAAAGTTAGCTTAAAATCACTCTTACTCTCCACTTTTACCGTTTGGCACTCCCACCACCATCCCTTATATATCATCATCCCAGCTCCAACTCTAAACACTTTCATTACAGAGAAACAACCTGTAGTTTTATGCAACAAAGCTAAACAGATCTTGTGTGTATTTGATAATACACTAGTTTCATCAAACAATATCTCCCTAAACTTGGACTACAACAAACAGCTTTGAAAAAACAACACACAAGCCTTCATAAATTCAGCCTGGTTTTGTACAATCTGATGTTTTCCAAAGACTAAGTTTTTCTGTTTGTGGAAGTGCCACAAACAATGGAGTGTATTTACTCTTTTGAGAAATTTCTACCTTCCCATTAAACCAGAGCAGTTTCCTGATTTTACTTGCTGGATCTCTCCACTTCCATTCAACTGATTACTCCTTCCTCAAAGTCCATCTTCCGTGTCCCACCAAACCAGGACACGGAACACAATAGCATATGTCCTGCTGTGCTGTATAAGTTAAACCAGAAAAAATACCACAAATGCACATCTCCAATAGGCAAAGTCAGTCAAATAAATCCAGAGGCACCTGAAAAAACAGCATAGGGACAGGCTGGTATTTTCCCTCCACAGACTTGGCCATTCTTGACATTACATCTGTGTGAATATATGTGCAATTTTTTTCTCTTGGGAACTATTCCTCTCAGATTTGGGATAAAAGAATTTAGAAGTAACTTGAAAGTATTCTAATAATTTAATAACCAAGTTTCACTTAAAGAGCAGGTCAAGCAGCCTTCACTGCATTCTTAGGTCCTTGCAAAATACAGAAGCCTATGTTTTCCTCAATTTCTTTAGAAAACAGTAGAGAAACACAGTATCTCTAAATCAAAGCTTATCTAGCAGTCTCACATACGTTAACTTTGTTTCCAAGCATAGGGTAAGATTTCCACTTTCATGAGATATGGCTTACAGGATGACCCTTGCTTTAACAAGGCTCTTCTATGTTATAAACACTGTGAGTGTATGACAAGTGCTCTAGAATCTGCACAAGCTGCAGAATAATATATTCATTATAAATATCAATTAACTTAAGTGAAGGAAAGCTTTTCTTCTTGTAGTTTACTACCACTTCTACACTTACTGGAGTGCATTTAAAAGACTCATCCTTAAGAACTAGGGATCTCAAATATGTCTAGGACTTTGAACTTTGGTCTGAAATTGTCAAAGTAGAAATCCTTTGAACACTGTGAAAGTCACTCAGTTTGCAAGCCTTCAAGTACAGTTGGAGACCCAATCAGCTTTTGCAGATTGTCTACTGATAAATTACCACCTCTGTCTGAATAGCAAAGACTGCTGGCTTGTGAAGTTTATTTTTAACTGATAGTTAACTTTAACTTACAGTTATATTTTAATTTATAGTTATTTAAAATTTAATTACAGTCATGTCACTCAAAGCTTTGTATGGGCTTT
Organism: Egretta garzetta; assembly: GCF_000687185.1. Classification (NCBI taxonomy): domain Eukaryota; kingdom Metazoa; phylum Chordata; class Aves; order Pelecaniformes; family Ardeidae; genus Egretta; species Egretta garzetta. Next base: position 1,165,837 of record NW_009260814.1, on the reverse strand, counting down.
CTTTTTTAATGGTAGACATAAATCAGTAAAATAAATTAAGTGCCACTGACTGTTACATAGTTATACGGCAAATTAATGAAATCACTCAGGAATACACAAGTAATATAGGCATAAACAATACTGAATGCAACAAGTGGGACAAATGCACTATCAAACCTGTCATGCAGCCATGAAAGAAGCTACGGGGTACCATGAAAGACAGCTATCTGCTTATTTTAAGTAGCAGCGTACACCCAAACCTCAGTTATTAACCCGCATCTTAGCAACTCTGCTGCACTTGCTGGGGCAGTTTTCTCCTAGTTTTTCAAGCAGTTCTTTTGACAGCTTGCCAGGCTTGTTCTATGCTATCTCTTTTTATGGTTTCTTGATAAATTAAAAATCATCTTCTTTGTACTCATTGGACAGATGCAGCTCTTGTGCAGCAATGAAGATTCTCACACTTCAAGGCTGTGTTTTGGAAACAGCATGTTACTGTCTGAGGCCTTCTGGAGGGCTTTTACTGTAGATTACTCCCCCTTTGTGGCTGCCATTCAGAGCCCAAGCCTGTGTAAAATAAGCTTTCTTTACAGGCATTCATTTAACTCCACAATGCTAATATTTACATGCTAAGATAGCCAAACTATATCTTAACTGAGAAGTCTTGAAGTAACCTTGAAAGCAGCAGTATACTGAGATTGTGATTCTGTAAGCAAAATTCCTTCCTCCAAGTCTCCAACAATCCAATTCACAAGCTATGTGAAAATATACTGAATTTCAAGAGAAATATAATTCTGGAGATGCTGGTTTCTGAATAAAATGGAAAGCAGCCATTCTGTCCTCTTATTGTGACCAAGGGTCTCTTTTCTGAAGACCAGGAATATTAAACCCCATGTCCTAACCCAATCTTGAAATGGATATTGCAGCTAATTTCTTCCTATGTAAATAGCCTATCCATTTTCAGTTTGATGGGCTATTATTTTTTTTTCCTTCCTAAAAATGTTATGTAGTCCTACTGCTCACTGTTAAACAGTTCTGAGTTTCACTACCGAGGTGCTACATGTCAGGGGTGGATGAAGTGATCCTTTTATATCAATTAGCAATTACTGTAAAGTGCTTTGGGGTGAAATGCCACAAAGGATTAGAACTTCAAGGGAAGAATAAGCAGCAGGAGCACATGAACTCATAAATGGCATAGATCCTATTTTATGTAAATTGCCCTAGTAATAAAGAATGAGCAAAAGGTCAGATAAATACAGAAAATGACATATAAGCAGAGTAGTCTCTAAATAGAATATTTTTTCTAGTTTTCTCAGGCACTAACACGTCTCTAGGCCAATAGCTCCCTCATCTGAGCATCTGTAATATTCAGTAATACAACATTCTTGGCTTTTACCACCTTGCAAGTTAATTTAATTCCAGGCTAACATAGTGTGAGCTCATAAAATCCATCACAGGAGAATCAAAATCTTCCACAAATTTGGTAAGAAAACAAACCCCAAAACAAATAAGCCCCTCTTCTCTTTCTAAGAGATGTACCCATACTCCCCACACATCTAGTCCCAAGAAGATCACTATTCCTGTAACAATTTTACATAGGATTAATGAATATAGACAGTATAAGGACAAAATCTAAACTCCTCATAAAGGCTGGAACACATCAGTTAAGTAACATAATAATACGTATTTGAGCAGCCTTGCAATTTGAGAGATTAAAGTTCCACTCTAAAGAAAACTCGGTTCCCATTTGTGTATTTTCATACCACAATAAACAAATCTTGCATTAGCTTTAAAAGTTACATTACAGTGCTTTCTCCAAAACATGTAAAAGGAAAACAAAAAAATTAATTAGTGATAAATGTAATAAATTCATTCTACTACCAATACATCAGATCTACATTTCATTAAATAGCAGCCAAAAACTGAAGTGAAAAAAATTTTGGTCTTCACATCTGGAATTTAGAAGCCATGGAAATGAAGGATCATTTACCTAAAACTTGATTAGGGGAAGCAGAAACAAAATATAACTAGCAAGGACACAGCAAGTCACGTTTGATTCTAAATTCTTCTATTACTAATACATTCAACATTCTAAATAAAAGTAATGTGTCCTATATAATTGACAATATGGCTTTTTACAGCTCCAACAGCTCTTTTAGTTTGTCTTTACCCTTATGCAACTTCTCACTTAACACCAAAAAATGACATATGAAGAGCAAGTTATGTACAGTGCTTACTACAACATTTAAAAATATCCCACATGCATGCAACAAAATGCATCATTAATAGTGTGAAAAATACTTTTACTACATTTCATTCTTTACTAATACTTTCTGAGAAGTAAACAGTGCAGTGAACAAAATACCTTAAAAATACCCCAATTCTGTAAAATAAACTCATTTTCTTTTCCTTTCAATGTAAAAAAAAAAAAAAATGACCCAATGCCATGTGTCCCACTTAGCGTGATTTTCAGACAGTGCATATATACAATTTCTACATCATTAACTTGTCTTCCTATGTTTCCAAATGTCTTGCAATTCTGCTGGGTAAGCATTAGTTCATTCATGGTGTTAAAAATGCTACCTTTTATGCATCAGATTTTTTACTTGTTCAGTTATTTAATGCACAGCTACTGTGGCTGAAAGAAAAAAACCAGCACACAAAAAAGAACCCAAACCTATTTATCCTGTGGATAATATAAATTTACTCCTTTTTGATGGGTTGGTTAAAACTGATACCTAAAAAATACAATGATCTACTAATTTTATAAGATAATTTTTATATATACAGTATATGCTATTTAATTCACCATAACTATGCAATTGCAGCACAGTCTTGTAATGTTCTATATGCACATGAAATGGGTATGAATTAAAAGATGGAAAGGGGGAAAAAAAATCACAAATGGGAAAGAGCAATCTCTTGCTAAAGCAGAGAACTGCGAGTCAGCAGATAAAAACTTCCCAACTCTGTCAGAGACTGCCTATATTACCACAAATAAGAAATTAGTCTTTCTCTGCCTTTTCTTACCTATAAAGCAGTCCCTGCCTGCACACACCTGTGTAGATGGGACAGTCGGATCCAACAATACATGAAACGCTATAGAAGCTTTCTACAGGCAGTAACTCTCATTTAAAAAAAAAAAAATCTAGAGACTAGAAATTTCAAACCTATCATTTTTTACTCAGTGGTTAACATTGACTTGAGCTGAAACTTGTTAAACGCCAAAGAAATGTTACAGAAAGCATTACTGCTACATTGGATATTGGAAAATATTTATGCTAAGCACCTATCCAAATTGGAAGTTAGGTGTGAAACAATTCCCTGTCACCAGCACTGCTGCATAGCTCTATCCTCTACACCATCACCCTGCCTCTCTCTTCTGCAAATCTACTCAAAATGAAAGGCAATATACTTTCCTGGGAGAGAAGCCCAGGAAAGCCCTTCTGGCAGGCAGCCTTTGGATAGGTTTCAATCACTGTGTCCCCTTTCACCATTTATTCCTAGATTTTGAAAGGCTCATGGATTTTATGAGATCTCCAACAAAAATGGGCCAGCCAAATCTCAGAATGGGTCATTTATTAAGAAGCAAGGTGTATCAAATGAAAGAAAATTACATTTGAAACCAAAATGTTCATAACGTCTCCAGACTGCATTCTCTGCTCATTTACAGCTGAATCAAAAAAAATTTAGACATTTTCCAACAGGTGAAGCTCACACATACACAGAAGGGTTTTAACTGATCATCAGCATCAGTTTCTCCCACACCTCACTCTATGAGTCCATCTTAAAGAAAATTATTAGAAGTATTTAAATTCCTTAATCTTTGTCTTAGATTATACGTGAACCAATAACCTATATTATTAAGTTATGAAGCCTTCAAACAGGTTTTTGAGCTTGAAAAGCTTATTTAGCTGAAATTGCTTTTGCTCACTTCTGCAATTTCTGCTTTTGACAAGAAGTGGAACTGCTGAAATACAAGAAAACAAATGCTGCCCAAAGTATCACGACATTTTATGAAAAAAGTCAATTTATGATGTGGTTTCTATTAATTTCTTCAACTCTTAATAACAGTTGGATATTTTCCATTAAATTGTTAGGTGCTTGCTAACTGCAGATGATACCAACAGAACACCAGGAACAATCCCAGACCTCGACTGGTTTCCTAACTGGCTGATTAAGAGTAATACACATGGTAAACCCAAGCAAAGCAAGAGTTATACAAGATAGAATTTAAGAAATTAAAGAAAACTCAAGATACCATTGTGCAGTAAAACAATATAAAAACAAGGCAATAATTTTATTTACGGCAATTTTTCTCCATTATCTGAAGGGCAAAGAGACTCTTAAGTTTTCACATCACAGTTAAATAATTGACCTTTTCAATACCAAAAACCTGCATCACGTACCATGTAGTTGCTATGGCAATTCTTCATTTACAATGAACAAGATAAAAAGTGAACAACTAACACAGCCTCTGTGTTAAGCAAACAGCACACCTGTAGACTTGATAATTGGGGTTAGCATAACACATCAGGTACCAAAAACAGAGCTCGGCATTTCTCAAGTCCTTACAGATACAGATGCTCTTACCTCCACTCCCAGACCCTTTGTTTAATCCTTGTAAATCATTCCCGATAACCTACCCAGGTGCGATCCCACTACCTGCAGCATTCTGCAGTATTAACTCAAGTGATGCACTGAGATTTGTCCTTCCAAATCAAACCTTTTCCTTCCTGTTATGGCACTGGATCCCCACCTTCTGCTCTGTCAAATGCAGGCTAAAACCTAGTTTATGAGATTCCCAGATTGCCTTTGTTATTTCTTGTGCATCATCCTGCCCAAAACATCCACCATGCTGGAATACAGTGCCTTGCTTCTGCCCTTTTACAAAATAGCAGTGCATTTCATGATAATTACACCTCAGGCTGGGTGACAGAAATCACTTAATGTTTTGTGGGTGTAATGCTGCTGGTGTCCAGTATTCCACACACAAGATGAAGGTAAAGAATGAAGAGAAGGATATGCAGTAAAAAGAAATCCGTCCTAAACTGAGAAAGCTGCTACACTGCTATCAGCAAACTCCTTTTTAGTGGTATTGCTCAAGAGTGTTCTGACTTGTATACTCATAGTTGAATATCTAAACTGATGTCTCCTTAGAAATATCCCCATTCATGGGTATGGATACCAATTTCATGGCATTTCTCAGAATATTATAGCTGAGTGTAGATTTTTTCGCTGGCAATTGTAGGCAATGAAGTCCTGGCACAGCAGTTTCCCACTTGTATGGCTAAAAACCATTACACCAGGTGTAGGTAGCAGCCTGCACCAGCAAACCCCCTCTGTCTATTGAGCAAGAAGCTGCAGCAGCACTGACAAGGCATAAGTATCCTTGCTGTGCCTGACAGCTGTAGTCCAACACCCCAACCACATCACATCAACAAAGATTCATTCAGGGAAGAACCACAGCACGGTGCAGGCTGGCAAGACTATGAAGTGGGGTAGCTGAAGAAGGAAGTTCATCTAGAAGTTGGAACTGAGGAGGTACTGAGACTAGGAAAAGCAGTGGAATAAGTCATAGAGCATGAGGCTGACTCTTCATTTTCATAAGCTTAGGGTGTATAGACTATTACTGCTCATCTTTTAATCTAAGACACGCAGGAAAAACTCATGCAGCAGGAAGAAGTCAAATCCAAAACACCAATAGGAAGAGGTGGGGTTATTTTTATTAGTTCAGAGCAATCGAATGATTTTGTTGAAAACAAACCTTACACTTTTCAAATATTCAAGACTGGCAATATTGCCCCAGTCACACACAGCATTCCCTTCCTCATGACAGCCCAACTCATGTGTATCTCAGCAGAAAGAGCAGATCACAGAGAACATCAGACTGACTACCTTGCATGAGGCACTTCCCCTCAGAGCTCACTGTGAGCTTGAACAACCTCCAATGATGCTTGCAAAACTAGTAGCGTTGTGTTACCCAGCAGTCTGTCAGTAAGTTTTGGGGACTGGGTTAAACCCTGATACAATTTGTTAAACAGAGGTCCCAAAGCTAGATCATGCTTTAATATATACTTGAATGCATACATTGATTTAATGTATATACAACATACCACACAAAATCCTTCATTCCATCTCTTTCTTCGAAAATTACACTATGGCTTCAAGAACTAAAACTATGGATTGGAACAAAATGTATGTTATAACACAAGGGTTTTATGGTTTGTTTTGCTATTAGCAGAGGCAATTACTACATCTTCCCTTGGCTGTGCAGGTGGGCTTCAACTTCTGCTAGCTATGCTCAGATAATGCTTTGCATAGTCAAGAACGCCACACACAAGGTCTGGCAGAGCATACAACCCATAAAACTTAAGCAAGCAATAGTATATGTCCAAAGTATCGATGTACACACCACCTACATTACTCTAAGCTAGGCTGGATGCAGCAAAGCAAATGTACCTTCATTCTTGAAGTGCACGTCTTGTCTATTGAGTTCTTTCTGCCAAGATCCCACTTAAATGCTGTGTATTGCATCCAACAGAATCTAGATGCTATTGGAATAGCTATTCTGTCAGTAGTTTTTGAAGCTATTACACATACCAACTGCAAAGAGGCAAAGTCCATAATAATACTGTCTCAAACACTTTCAGGGTTCAAATTTGGAGCCAGGGAAACCAGCAGGAGCCAGTCATTCCCAAGACACCTTCACTAAAAGGAGAGGCTGCTCATAGTGTATTAAGTAGATATGCAAAACATAACCTGTGTGTGGTTACTTCTCTGATCATGGCTTCAGGTCCGCAAGGATCATGTAGGTCCCTCGGCTTTACCTGAACTCTATTTTCATCTGTCCTGACTGGAAAAGTGAGCTGCATCACCCCTCAGGGCAACACAGAAGGTGATGCTCCAGAACACAGGGATTCTACTCTGCTTTCACAAGGAAAAAAATAGTAGTTCAATAGCAACATGAAAAACAACACAGCTAAAAAGATGGTGCAAACACCATCTTTCTTCAGTTATTCTTAGTTCACTTATTTTTCCTTCTACAAGTTAACAATTGAAGAAGTTTTTAAAAGAGCTATTGAAGAACCAGTTGGTATGATACATTGATTGAGAGTAGATTTTTCCCTTGAACAGGACTTACTACCTGAAATTAATTGTCAAACATTAGAGATTTAGGGCAAAACAATCCTTATTCATGCAGTCAGCAAAACCGCACACACTTCAACCATGTTAACAATGCCTGGGAAAGAATCATGGTTCTGCATCTCCAAAGCAGTTCAGAGGCATGAGGACAGGAGAGAAAGAAACACCTTTCAGTCTGCTTTAATCTACCTCCCATGGATCCCCTAGCAATGGGTTTTAATTACAGCATTGTAAAAATATTTAACTTAAATTATATGCCTACATATAGAAATGCATAACACTGAATAAAGGCAGACATGGCATTCCTATAGACGTATTTTTTATAAACAGAAGTTTGGCCTCAAAAGCTGTTTCTTTCTCTAGATATTTTCCCTCAGGATCCCTGTTGTCAGCTATTCCACTCACGTTTTTTTTCTTCTGTTTCCTAGCCTGGTAAAGTTGGAAGGTAACAGTGAAAACATTAAAGATTCATTAGGAACATTTTATACATTTTTAAAATCAATCCTTATTAAAAAAAACAAAACAAAACACACACACAAAAAAAAACCCAACCAAAAAACCCCAAACCTATTTCCTTGGTCAGGGAAAAAGGCAGTGTAGGAGTTTAGTCTGCTTTGCCAGCGTGGGCACCTGAAGGCACCAGAAGATATAGGTAGTGCTGTGCAGGGACATGGTCCTCAGCAGGGCTAATCAGCGTGGCGTCCTAACATGACTGCTCTGCCTGAGGGATCCCAACTGATTCCTTTTAAAGACAGTCAAGCTACATCTGTGTCGCACTAAGCACAGCCCCAATCAAGATGACCTGGTTTCCTTTATTTTGGTTTGCTCGATCGCTGCATGACATTCAGGCAACGACTGTCAGACATACGTTCAGGTTTTCTCTCAACCTGCCAAGACATTTTTCTATTGACTCATAATTTGGGGGAGGTCCACTACTCACTGTATATATTTCTCATGTCTGTAGCTGATAATTTTGTATCTATCTCGTATTTGAAAGTTATTACTATTTTAAAAAAGGAATTAATCCTTATTATGATTATCCCTCTTTCCCAATATGTTACTTCTGATTTTAAAGTCTATTCAAAAATGGCAATTCTTAGTTTTTAAAGCTTAAGACAAGAACAACCCAGACTGGTTTGTTGTTGGGTTTGGGGGTTTGGGGTTTTTTGGGGTGTGGAAGGTGGGTGCTTGTTTGTTTAGGGGGATTGTTTTGGTTGGTTGTTTTAAAAAACCTAAATTTTGCCCACCTTAGAGACAAGCAAGGCAAAGAAAAACACTCAAAGAGAACAACTAATTATTACAGAGCATCCCACATCCTTTTTTCCTTTTAGCAGCTATTCACAATTTACATTATTGAAAAAGAAGTAAAATTTTAATTTATATAGTAAGCATTAAAAATAAAAATCTCACTATCTGAGAAAATGTTAATTACAATTCAGAAGCCTGGGAATGAGAAACTAGACTGAATCAGGAACATAAGGAATGGAAGAATCCCTTAGAAAATGGGAAAAATTGATTGAAAGCCTGGGGTGGAAAGATCTCAGAAGGATATTCTGTTTAAATTATGTATAATTTACATGAGGAGGAACTGAGGTCCCCCACAGCAATACTCACATAGGGTGCAAAAACATGAGGAGGACCTTGTTCATTATGTGCTATGACTGTTGAAATGTTGCTACATTTTATGCAGATATATTTTGATGATGGATAAAGTAATTCTATCACATACTGTGTATTAATTGCTCCCAAGAGACAGCCTACTCCTTTTTTATATACTAAATTCTCCATTCTTCCACAATCTTATCAAAATGTTACTTGTTCCAAAAATCTTCCACTTTACAAATCAATCAAACCAAAAACCAAAGCTGTCAAATTAGTGGCTATGTGCCTGTTATCATGATTCACAGCTAAAATCTACCTTACAGAACCACAGAATAATTTAGGTTGAAAGGGACCTCAAGATGTTACCTGGCCCAGTCCTCTGGTCAAAGTGGGGCTAATTCTGACATTAAATGAGGTTACTCATGGCCTTGCCCAGTCTAGTTCTGAGTTTCTCTAGGGACAGAAATCTCACACACTGTGTCACCCTACGTTCCAGTGAAAAGCCTTCCATATTTTTAGGCATTCTATTGTAACAAAGTAATTTCTAAAATTCTCTGGGATCCTTCAGAATTTAATAAAACCCTATACAGTAAGAATAAAAGATTATTTTACACTACTTTAGCTAAAAATACTTTATAAATTTGAGTTTCTTCTTCTTAAATATATATGTATATGTACAACTACACAGACATACTGTTACTACATATACATACACCACTCAGAGTTGTAATATTAAACTTGTGAATATAGTATATGTGTCAGTACCTATTATAGCTATTTTGCCACCCTGTTTTCAAATGATTAAAATTAATCTCATCAAGGAATTTTCAATATAATCATATCTTGTAGAAAAATATTGTTTGATCCAAGAATCAAGTGAAAGGGAATACTAAACACCTGAAGTTTACTCTTGATTTCATTTTCTCAAATGTATTTTGTTTCATTACAGTGGAGAAGGAACTAAGTCAGAATCACAAATATTTAGAATTTTATATATTAAAAATTCAATCATAAAGCTCCACCAAGTGGAAATACTTAAAACTACACCAAGCAAATTCATGAACAAAAATTCATGTTGTAATTATAACCAATACTCACAATTCTAATTACATACAATGAATAGCAAAGCTGGCTGCCCATACCTATAACCCATCATTTTTACCAACGTACACTAATCACACTATTGATTGGGGTGAGGGGAAAAATAATTTTAAAATCATTAACATACTGAATTTTCCCTCTGTTTAGATCTGCTCCTTCGAAAACATTAATTTTGTGGTATCCAGCATGGACTAAAATGATCTCTAGACACTGATTTGCTACTTCAGAAAAGTCACCCTTCTGACTTGCTGAAATTGCTATGAGCAACCTTAAGTTCCCTTTCTTAATACGCAGCTTTGGTTATTTACACAAATTAACAGGCATTGCCATTTTAGGTAACTTAAGATTCTCAAACACATGTAGTCTGTTAAATGGTTTTTAACATGGCTCTCTCACTATTGAAATATTCATCATCTGTGTAATTTTAACAGCCTGATAAAAACTGTTAAAAGCATAGCTGTGCTGCCCAGCAGGTAGTGCCATTTTTAATGAAACCATAACTATCATAAATAAGTAATCAACTCATAAAGTATTCATGATGTACCTCAACTTCCATAAGAAAATTTGTTTCAGTATGGGGCTGCAAAACATGCCACAACTATTCTTATCCAGTAAAAGAATTAACAGAGAGATATTCTAAGCCAAAGTTTGTTCTCAGAACATTCGAACTTGACTTTACTGCGCAGAATAAGTAATTTTTACACAGAATTCAGAGGGATCTAAACTCACTGGGTACGTTTGATAACATGATGCCTCTCGCACAACAGAAGCGTGAACAAGTACCTCACTTTTTAAGTGACTCCTTTCCTTCTGTATGGATATACCATCCCAAAATACCTGGGAGGACATTTGATGTATGCCAGGAAACTGTTCTTGCAATGCAATGCGGGTCACTGCCTGCATTCAGAGGACACTACAGAAAGTTATCAGCATGGTAACATGATCCGATTTTATACAGCAGAGAATACAAGACAGGCAGCCTAGCTTGTAAAGCCCAAACACCATCAACCCGAAGAGTGTGCCTATATTAACATTTAGTTCAGATCACATGTGGGCTTTTGAAGTGAATTTCAGCCACCACTCTCACATACTGTGCTTGCGTTTGCAACATGGAACCGTCTTGAAGCATATCAATGGGATTTCTTGGAGATGAAACGAAACCAGAAGCTGCACTCCAAATGCTAACAGACATTTAGGCTGCAGGACAGGCTAGAGCTAGTTCAAAGTATCTAAAAACATGTATGGCATAAACATCAGGTCCTCAGCACCAATTGCTCTAATCTATAGGTATGTTTTATAGGTATACTTATACTACACCACCATATTTGCTAACATAAACATAACCTCAGTTGTCTTAACCCTGTTTGGTTTTGCATTTCCTTGATTTTGTTTTCTTTTTCAACTCTTGGGTTCCCACAATGATACACTGAGAGAGTGTCAGCCTACATTTGAAATAGCCGTTGACAAACTATTGCAAATTCTTTACAAATCTATTAAGAAATATATAAGATCTACTTTCCAAAATAAGGATGATTCAAACTGTCTGATATTTTGCTATTATTTAAGTATTAAAATAATTCAGACACAGTATAGATATACTGGAAAGAGGAAGAATGAAATACTACTTTCTTGCTGCGAAAAGGAAATGCTTTCTACACTACCACTCACTAGGCAACATGTGAAACTCTACTAGAAGGAAAGATGTTTAAATTTCCAGAAATCAGACAGGCAGCTCTTTGAAAAATTTAACTTTTTTCAGAACAGGGTGTTTCTTCTTAGAAGAAATTCTAGAGCTGGAAAAATCCTAATGCTTTATCATTACTTAAAAAGGTTAGTAGTAGATGACCCAATTAACTACAGGTGAGTCAGATTAACATCAATACAAAGTTAAATCATGACAGGATAAGTGTATGCAAACAGGACTAATGGATAGTGGCACAATTAATAATAATCAACATAGTTATGTGGAAAGTAGAGCCTGACAAACTTTTTAAAATGTATTACAAAACCAGCTGATGAGGTAACTGGGTTGACACTAACCACAGTCTGTAACAGATGTGACTGCATGACATTTTCTTTAAAGCATGACATTTCTATAGTGACATTTGTCGCTATACAAAAATTAATTGAGGTTCACCACAATGATTGAAAATCATTGAAGAGACATCACAAAAAATATGTAAATGTGGAATCATTTAAGAGGAATGTTTTTAGTAGTCTCAGAGACTTTGGGCCAGGGCTGCTATTTTTATCAATGACTGGGAAGAAAATGGATAAATATAAAATCACTAGTAGCAGTCTGTATAACAGAAGTCAGTGAATTGGGCCGTATCAGTTGTGCAAGTCAGCTAATCTCACTCGAATTCTAATATAATCACATACAAATTAATGCTTAAGGACAAAAGATGCAAACCACTTTCAAGATGGCAACCTCACCTGCAGCCTAAGAAGCAAGAATAATTATATTACTTGGAAGTAATAATTAGTAAAAAATAGAAACTGAATTCCTAGAGCAAAACTTCGGTTTACATGAATAGCAAGAATACTGAGGAGATGCAGTGATACAAGTGAATCAATGCAAAGCACTGACACTATACCTTCTACAGTGCTGCCCTAGCAACTATTTCTAAATTGCAAAAAGTCCAGAAGAAGCTCACAGTGCATTAGTCACTGTGGGAAAGATGACTTCTGCCCATAAGCCTGAAAAGGCTCCAATCAATGTGCTTTTTCAGCAGGTGGTGAGGAAGAGAATTTGTCAGAGATCAGCAGATACTTGCTCAGGGAAAAGGCTTCTAATAAGCAATGGATCTTTAATCCAGAAACAAAAGACCTCATCAGATGCAATCACTGAAAGGCAAAGCTAGAAAAACTCAGACTAAAAGAGAAGAATAATTTAATAGCAGCAGTGATTAATTACTGGAACAATATACCCAGGATTCTCCATCACCTGAAATATTTCTTTCAGAATCAGACTTTTTTTCCAAATAGAGCTGCTATAGCTCAAGCAGGAATTACAAGCTCCATGAAGATTTATGAACCAAAAATGCCTGTTCAAAGTGAAACAAGTCAAGCCATTTGAACAGAAAGGTCCTACTGGTATTTAAAAATCCAAGCCTCTATGACAGCACCCTAGTCAAGAACCGAATTTCTCACTATTTAAACATACCTTTGTGCTGTAAGCATTAGCAATACGGCACCTCTGATACATTTCACTAGGCTGATAATTGAAATGCCAATAAAAATATGGTTTATTTATGCTCATTGATGCACTCAAAATAATTTGCAAAGAGCAAAAGCATTAGGCTGAGTGATCAGAATAATGGCTGTGAATCTGCAGTGTTTGTACAGGTTTCTGGTTTGGTTTTGGTTTTTTTTTCACTCATTTGAATCAATCTTAATAATTTCTGCTTACCTGCAAGGAATATTTTTTCAAGCATTATACCCTGTTCTGTGGAAACATTCTCTCTTTACTTTGTTTCATGGGAATAGAGTGTTATGATCATGAATTAGCACCACGATCAAACGGTGACCTTCAAAGAAACGGCAGTTGTTACATTCAAAATAAAAATTCTTCATGGAGTGCTAGGGTTTAAAACAAGCCTTCATGGCTGCTCTGGTACTTGGTTTCAGCCTAATAAAAGTAATTTCTGACCACTAACAGTTCATGCAGTTGACTTATGCCAGTAAATGAAAAACCAACTATTACACAGAACCTTACTAGTCAGGCACATTTCACCAATACTTCTCGAGATGCTGTCAACTGCGCCAAAGTGAAACATTAGTGAAGGCCAAGCTGTTATCACAAAACAGCCATTAGGCTGTTTGGAAGGCAGTATCACTTCTGTGGAATTCCTGAACTGCATTAATGAGCATAAGCCTTGTATAATAAATAAATTACTATTATTTCCAGCACTTAAAACACCTAATTGCAGAATTTCCAATTTATCCATTCTTCAGCTGTGCTTTTGTTTTGAACTGTTTATCCTAGCAGCTATCAAGATGACTTGTTCTTGCTGGCCATGTGTATCAGACTGCCATTATTTTCTCCTTAACTTCATTAAGCAAAACGTAAGTTAAATACTTTTTTTCCCCATATAATCATTTACAGTAACTGCAACAGAAAGTTATGCAATTGTCTCATCATATGCACCATATGCTCTTTCCTTTACCCTCTCAAACTGTCACCTACACTACATTTACCCAGCTGTTTTGGGAACGTTGAAGCATTTCAGATAAGCAAGGTTTTGGGTTGGACTGCAATTCCACAGCAGCTGGTTTGTTGATTCATGTAAATTCACAGGTGATTTTTCCAATCAGACAGAATGAAGGGCAATGCCCAGTTTATTATTACTGTGCTCAAACACTGCAATAGTCATTGTCAATAGCCTTGCCAACCCCCTGTGGTTTTTTCATTGGCAGAGTTAGCAAATGTCTAAGCACGACCAAATCTCGAGCACCAAGACATGCTGAGCACTTACTAGACATTTTGGAATTAAAATAATATAATAAAAAACAACCCAAACAACCTAACACTGTGAAAATTTTATACAAAGGAATATTTGGAAAGAAAAAAAATTATTCTAGAGCAAGAAAGGCAGTACCTCACAAACAACTCCGCTTTTTCAGTCAATTCAACTTCTGCAGAACGCAACTTCATCAGAAAATACTGATTTTATTTTTTTCCTACACTACTACATAGTATTTGGATGTTTCCAAATAAAACTCTTGAATCTAAAAATCATGCTTAAAATCCAAGTCAGGTTTCCTAAGAAGGCCTATTTTGCTGAGCTACTGTAAACAAAGCCATTGAATCTATGAAAGAAGAGCAATGACTTTAAGTGTGCTTCAGTTGCACCTACTGAACTGTGTTTAAACTTAGTAGTTGACTACAGGATTCCTGGTTCTGTGCTGCCCTCCTCCCAGCGGCTAATCCTGTCGCCTCTGACCTGTCCCCTTGCCCCATTATTCGGTGGTCTCTGTGCGGAACGACCCCCTCTGCCCTGGCAATCATCTCCAAGTGTTTACAAGAGGGTAAAACCCCTTCAATTCTCTTCCATGGACCTTGAGGAGACAGGGATAGGCAATGGTTTCTTAATGCATTTCATTACATTCTTCATTAGACAAGGAAGTAATTCCACGGTTTTAAAATCAAATAATGTATTTCTATATATCTTTCACTTCTTCTCCCACTATCTCCCATATAGCCTCTCTCCTTAATAATAAATCTGTCACTAAACAAAAAACATACTATGTGAAGGAGAGATTCCTGAACTCACCCCACACAATAAAGGCACATATCTCAAGAAAACTGAACAAAAGTTTGCTTTTGTCAGGTTTATGCAACATGGTAAATAAATTCTTATGCCAGCTACCAGCAAAGGTCATGATTTTAGCTTATGGACACAGATCCCAGAAGGCAAAAGCAAGCAATAACAGCAAATTGAGATATTATTCGGAAGAATAACATAGTGAATAAGTTTACTCCAAGCATGAAACTGTCCCTTCAAGCCTAGATTTCTGAAAGCTTCATTTATTCCACTTCGGATGTTAGGTCTTACCCAAGTTATTCCTGATTTAATCTAATAAAAACATAAACTGAGCCCAGGAAGCCCAAGCAATTCTCTCTGTATTCCATTCAGTTAATCTTTCAGATGTTGCAGTTCAAAAACATCTAAGAAAATAAAAACTTGCTGTTTCTACATGCATCAAAGAGTTGAAGGAACTGTGTACTCTGTACATATGAGGTGTGAATGGTGTATTCCATACAGCCATCCAGCATGAAAGTAATCTACAAATAATGCTACAGACAGCTGGCTAAATGTGAAACAAATTTTTCAAGTTTTCTTTACCTGTAAAGTCAAAGCTAGTTCATATAACACAGATCTTCTTCAGCAGAAAAAGCTGCATCATTGGAGCACTCTTAGTTCAAATGAGAGCAGGCTAATAGGAAGTGTACTTCAGGAGTAATCTTGGCTTTTAAATGTCACCCCTGCAAGAACACAATGAACCTGCTGTCCTTCTAGACAAGCCTCAATACAATCCCGTGTACTGTATACAGACTTGTTTGAGTTTAGCACAAAATTAGAAGCATTTGGTTTCCCAGCAACTTCTTGTGGCATATTATTTGAAGAAAGCGGTTCATCTGATTTTTCAGACATATCAAAGACAAATACATATTTTAAGCCTCTCCACTCCCCCTCAAGATAGCCGCTAATCATTTCACACTTTAGAAAACCTCCTTGAAACACACGAGCGCTACTTACAGAAACATACAGCATCCATAGCAAGTAGGAAAATCATTATTGGTGCAAGGAATTCCAGTCACAAAAATACTGGGTTTGTGTTGTTGTTTTGTAAAGCAAAATATCTGCCATTTCACATTCAAAAGTCAACACTGTTATTAAAAAAAAAAAAAAGTTGATTAGTCTCTCTCAGAAGAAACAGAAACACTATAAACACAATAAAGGATTGTGTGTATCTTCTTTAGTAACATCTACTTTAGTCTGAGTACATATACTTAGGGCTGACTTTCAAGACCCAGTCCAAGTTCTCAAAGTCTGACTTTCTTTGATTTAAATGTAAATTGGATCGGGCTCTTGACTGTTTCTCTTATACTAGTAGTATGACCAAAATGGTTAACTAGAATAGCAACCTAAAGTTTAATTTACCTCTGTAGGCTTGTACCAGGTTATACCAGCACAGAGTTTCATTTTGCTTTTCGTTTTTTCTTAAATGCCACTCAACAGCATTCGGATTCCAAACTGACCTTTATCTTTACACTAATAGCTTTTCTTATCAGCAGCAAAATCACTGCATCTTCCACACAGCTGATCTGTCACTGTGTTTGGAATAATCCTTTACCCTAACATTTGGTGCTGACTATTAATAAATTAAGAACTAACAGCAAAATAATTACCCTTTCACCTAGGAAAACACTGGTGGCCACCACAGAACGCTCCCTCAGTGACACAGTGTTTTGCCCTGTATAATTGATGCAAATGGGTAACAGGATACTGTTGTGTTCTCTGCACTAGCTGTCACTTTCACACACATACTATTTGTCTCCATGCTATGGTAGATGCAGTAGTCTACTGTGAGGGGTTTTTTGTTTGTTTATTAGAAACAACTCCACTATTTCTTTATTGTGGCAAGAAAGATAAACCTTTTTTTTTTTTTAAAAGGCTACAGATACTAGTGGTGTATAACATTCTCTTACACCCCACTTCCAGATAAATTTGAACCTTGCAACAAAAGCCAAAAAAATATTTATTTCCAGCTTGTATATATAATGTGTATGACTGAAAATTGGCAAATCTTTCTTATCTGTTAGCAGCAAATGCATCATAAATTACAGTGCATAAAAAAATTCAGCATTTCACCTTGCATAACATATAATTCATAGAATACTGCAGATGAAGGAGCAGAGATCTCTTTTCTCCACTACCAATAAATTAACCTCCAACTTTGTTTTATACATCTGCCAGCACAGTGGTGAACTGAGGTGTTGCAGGCGCCATTGTGATGGACTAAGGAAATGCTAAGGTCTGTTGCTTTACCTCATCAATCTGGAACCCGAATGGAGCTTTCCCTGAAGGTTGCCTCCAAACACATTCCTGAGGAGCACTGACTGGTGACCAGAGCGGCTGGCTGGAAAAAAACAAGTTTTGCAGTATGGTAACAGTGTTAACAGCTCTTCACCAAGACATGCTACCTCTTTAAGGGAGTCTTTTCACCAGTAATGAGTAAGGGGCTGACCTGTCCTTGCAGCAGATAAAACATTCTGATAGCAAGGGTCGGGATTTTTTTTTTAAATTAACAATGTGGTATTTTCACATGGTAGGTTTTTTCCCCACATTTTTCATACACAAATCAAAGTTAAGAATCAGAGTATACATAGAGTAATGGAAGCACTGAAGCTGCTTGCTCACTTTCTTAATATATGCTGTAGAAAGTGCCATGAAAGGATATTCCTTCCACAGCATTTAAGGCACCAGATAAAGCTAGCTAGCAGACACGGATTTTACTCTCAGCCTGTTCAGTGACCCTAGGGAGTACCTTCCTGCTTCACTCTCTTTTTCCACAGCCTAGAAATGGCAACACTTGCTTATTTGTAAAACTGTAAGATTTCTAGTAAGGAAAGAAAAGACAGACCTTAAAAAGGACAGTATAAATGTCACTGTAAGGAATTTTTTTACCAACAAAAAGATTTAACTGAGTTCTATCTACAACAGAGGCTAATAACAACAAACATTATTTACAAAGAATAAATTAAACTGTGTAAACTGTCACTGAATTATCTAATTGGCATTTTCTCTCTCCCAAATGCATTCCAGATTACATATATATTCACAATGGCTCTTAAGTCTTCAAACTATTTATAACTCTCCTAAACATTGAAATAATGTATTTACATCAGGATTAATCATCACTATAATTTAATTAGCATTTGACAAGAATTGATTTGGCAGAACTTTTTCCCTTAAAAATAGGAAATGGCCATAAACCAGGGGAATGGCCATAAACTAAACACACTGTTTTTTCTCTCCATCTGCTTCTGGTAAGATGCATTCTTCAGCTGCTAATTCAGTCAAGATCTCAGCTTCATTTATCCAGTTAATTAGAGTCAGATGCTGACAACATCAAGATTATAAATCAAATCTGGGTATGCAGGCAAAAAGAAAGCTGCTGCTAACACCAGTGTACATGTTTTGATTTCTTACAGACCTACATATGAAAGAAGAGGATAAACTAGTAGCACACTGGGCAGAATTACAGTTAGAACACATAAAAGGTGTGCCTAAAAGTCACATATTAAAGCAATAACCCTGTAAAAACTTGGACTCAAAAGCTGGGTCTAGAACCTCACACTACTGCCAAGCTGCAGAGGAAAATGAATTTGGGTCTCCTACTTTAAAGGCACTGGCTCCAGCTAGTAGAATTGATATAAGAAGTTGTTTTTCATCTCTTTCAGTTATGTTTCAAAAGACAGTGGTATTGACTCCTGTACGTTTTGGAGAGCTTGATCCCCCAACTGATCACCAGGAGCTCCCAGAGCATATCTGTCAGATCCTCCACCCTGGATCCAGCCAGTCCTAAACACCCCAGACTAGTGGAGAGGGGGCAGTTTAGGGCATGCAGAAATATGTACTCCTAGTATCTGCAGAACTTCAAAAATCAAATAGAGTATGCAGTCTAGACATAACTGGAATGTTACATGTGCTGGGGGGTTTTAAGATCATGGTTTTGGTTTTGAGAACCCATGCATTTATACATTTTTGGAGGGCGATGTGATCCCATCTAATCTCCTTTTTGTGCATTTTTTCTATTTACTCTAAGGGATCACATCTGTGCCACAGACAAAAAAAGGCAATCTTGGTTAATGCTGACTCAGAAATTACAGTAGAATATTCTACTGCTGTAGCTCCTTCTACTTGCTATGTTTATGCTTGGATGGACCAAGAACTCTGAACAGATTGAGAATATGTCACAATACTAAGAAAGCCTCAAAATGAAAAGACAAAAATGTTGTAGTATATCATTTTCTCCCTACAAAACAAAAAGCAAACAAACCAACCCTTTAATTCTAAAGCACAGAACAAGTTATTTCAGAGCGTAAAGATTAAAAGGACCCTTGGGGTTTCTCTTGGAACCGTATAACAATGTTGAGTATCAGTTCTAAAATGATCTATACGCACAAAGCATACACATTGTTTAAGGATATATAGACTCCTGGGTCATTCAGTCCAGCCTCAAACTACCAAAGTGTTTTCCCATCTTTGATAATATTCCATAAGTAAGACTGTATTCCTTTTCACTCAACTATAGAAATAGCCAGTTATACTTAAACTAACTGACCAACTACAATCCATAGGTAATCAAAAGTGATTTTCCAAAAATTCTTTTCAGGTAGCAAGGGGCTCATTTCAATTATACCTAAACTTGACAAAAGCTCCTCTGCTCGTGAAAATCTGCACTATACAATGGCATTCTTGAGCTCATGTTCTCAATGTATCCTTTCTCAAAGTCTCACAACTTTGCTACATTTCAGGTCATATGGTATGGCCTGGACAATATTAACTTATTGTAGTGTCAGTGATTTTCATTTTACAGACTAACAGCCCTTCATCAGAAGCACATGAACCGAATACTACATCTGGAACTCAGCATCAACATTTTTGTCTTCTGAGCATCAAACCGAGAAGTTTTAGATACTCACCCAACTACAGAGCAATTCCAAATGCTAAAATTAAAAAAAAAGAAAGGATCAGGAAGATCACAGCAAAGGGTTATAAGACCATTTTAACTACATGTGGGTAACTCAAAGAGATTATGTTAGATACCTGAAGAGAAATAATAAGCTTATCCAGAACAAACATAGAATCATAGAAGAATCATAGAAC
Source organism: Egretta garzetta (assembly GCF_000687185.1). NCBI lineage: Eukaryota > Metazoa > Chordata > Aves > Pelecaniformes > Ardeidae > Egretta > Egretta garzetta. The sequence continues at coordinate 1,145,612 of NW_009260814.1, read as the reverse complement.
TGTTTAGGTTGGAAAAGTCCTTTAAGATCAAGTCCAACCATTGACCTAGCACTGCCAGGTTCACCACTAAACCATGTCCCTAAGCACCATGGCTACCCGTCTTTTAAATACCTCCAGGGATGGGAACTCAACCACTTCCCTGGGCAGCCCGTTCCAATGCCTGACAACCCTTTAATTGAAAAATTTTTCCTAGTATCCAACGGAAACCTCCTCTGGCACAACTTGAGGCCATTACCTCTTGTCCTATCGCTTGTTACTTGGGAGAAAAGACCAACACCCACCTCACTAAACCCTTCTTTCAGGTAGTTGTAGAGGGTGATAAGGTCTCCTCAGCCTCCTTTTCTGCAGGCTAAACAACCCCAGTTCCCTCGGCCACTCCTCATCAGACTTGTGCTCCAGACCCTTCACCAGCTTTATTGTCCCTCTCTGGACATGCTCCAGCACCTCAATGTCCTTCTTGTAGTGAGGGCCCCAAACAGGAACACAGTATTTGAGGTGTGGCCTCACTGGGGCCAAGTACAGGGACACGATCACTTCCCTACTCCTGCTGGCCGTGCTGTTCCTGATACAAGCCAGGATGCTATTGGCCTTCTTGGCCACCTGGGCACACAGCATGCTTTGAAACAGCCAAAGAAGCAAAAACCAGATTTATACAGGAAATTACAGTTTCTAACTGCCCCAATTCCATACTGATAACATGTGGCACTCCTATCCCATTTTTCTCTGGATTCCTGTTGACAGCATTCACTGCCTTTACTTAAAGAAACTTTAACAGTCTCAGTCAGAAACATTTTGGCAGTAATGATGAAAAACTCACCATTCATTCTGGCAGGTACCACAGCCACCTGTTGTTCAGGTGCTGGACTTGAACAGCTCAGACAAAAGAATGAAAACAGCAGCTGAGGCGAGGAACATAGTCAAGAGCAGGCCAGGAAGGCATAATTGCCCTAGGAGGTGGCCACATTGGGTCTGGCACAGCAAGACAACCAAAGACCAATCTGCTGAAAGGAAAAAAAATGCAGTGGACTACAAATCTTGCCTTATCAGTAAGCCCATGCCTCCACAGAATCGTAGAATCATTTAGGTTGGAAAAGACCCATACAGATCTGCATGAACCAGTCTTCCTCTCCTGGAAAACTCATCCCTGAGGATTGTAGAAGATGGGTGTCCTCCCACAGTCAGCTAGTAGGGGTGTCCCGAACTCTCAGATGAGGTAGAGCTTATGAACAGGTTACACTTAAATAATTGCAATTCTAAATTGAGGCCTGTCATCACCTCAGTTTCCAAGGCAATATGCCACAAAAAAATGGTATACGCTGGTGATACAAACAGATAGCCCAGACCAGTCCTTAGCACGTTGCTTAATTTCACTGCATTGGTTACACACAGAGCTGAAACAATGCCTTACACTTAACTCATGTTTCCAAAACCTTATTGTTTCCAGGTTTTGATGGGAAACAAATGCCTCAAACTAGCTTTTGCTTTCAGTTACAAAAGCAAAGATCACAAATGATTTACCCTCAGCATATCTTTAGCATAAAACCACAGTGAATGTTTCCACCAATGACCTCGAGTATGTTTTGTGGTTTTGCTACAGCATGTATCATCTCTAAGGATTTGGTCTGCACACTATTCTACTAAACACAGTCATTTTCTCAGAGCTGGACTCTCACTTTAATAAGATACAGCAAAGCTGTCTTACAATTAAAGAAAATAAACATGAAGCAAACAGCTTTGTTTTGACCTGACTACATATGCTACACCAGCCAAGATGAGGGAAAAGGGGTAACCCTATTAAAAACTCTTATCTTCTTGCTACAGCTATTTCATTTGTCTTGGGCAACATAGTAATGTGAATTATCAGATTTATGCCATCTGGGTTTCTATGCTTATTCTTGAATAAGCATTTTTACACATAGAGGCACCAGTTATACTCCAAATGGGAAAATGTTTTCACATAAACACTGCTCAGATATACACTTTATCAATCTGGCCAGGACTTTTTAACCTCTCAGGTATATATATATTTTACTTTTTATAAAACTATCTAAAATTTCTATGTGTTTACTTCGAAAGCCTCACTCTTCCTTAAACTAAAGCCTTATCCTCCATAGTATTTGACAATTCACTCAGACTTCAAGATTTGTCTGTTCTTTATACAACCTACATCTCAGTTTTTACCAGAGTACCCATCTAAGTTATGAAAGAATATTCATTCCAAGCCAGCAAATGATCTCATTTCATACGCACATTCTCTATCTGGGTCCAAGTCCCTACAAGGCAAGTATACAATGCGGTTTCCTGCAAAATAAAACCTCTGAAATTAGTCAGGCTGACAAGGAACTCAGATTAGACTTGGCAAAAGTTGACAAAGACTTAGCCAAATTGGCTGTTTCCAATTTCTAATGACACCTAAAATCATGTTTGAGCCACTCCAGTTTTACGGATCATAATCCCAATGAAGCAAACTGTGTTTCTTTTCCAGACTGATTCCCACCCACAGTACCACAAACCAGCAAGGCAACAACTATCTGCAATAAACAAGTCCTTACTGAGGGGTTATAAGTATTATGTATAAAATGACACTGGTTTATAGATAGCCAGCAATGTCACAAGATCCACAAATCCCCCCACTGTAATCATAATTCTCACAAAAATCACAAGTGAAAAACTTCATGCTCACAAAACATAACCATACTGTTTTCAAAAATGATAATTCATGCAAAGCAAAATATATTCTCCATGCAAAAGAAGAGGTCAACTTAAGACATGACTTACATATATTGCAATTCTCTACAGGAAATAAACCTAAACAACATGCAAGGAGGTGCACAGTAGACACATCCATTTAAAGTTAGTAGTTAAAAATTCACAAGGAAAATCCATATATAAGTATATTCCACTGCAACTGTGAATAAACTAAACTGTAATTTTCACAAACATGAAAACAATCTAGTTACAGATATTACGATGCTGATTTTAGCCTAATGGAGACAGGTTAGAAATACTTACAGCCTCACTGAAAACAAGCTGAATTCATAATTAACTGCATTTTGATTTTATATCCATCTTTGTTAACTTACAATACAATAAGGATTTCATTAACAGAATGCTTCCATATCATCAAATAATTTCACTGGCCAAGCACAAAACATACCAAATCACTTTCTAAAAACCTGACAGAACATGATTAGGAAGGTTTACTTTGCAAAACTTCTATTACTGCATGTTACTTGTTTGGAGTGGGAAATTGACCCAATTATGATTTGGCACATTTTTACTCTTTTTACTTATTTTTGCTCTCTATTCATTAGTGTTCTTACATTTTGCCTTTTTTTCCTTTAAAATGACATGAAAGCGATCTAACTTGTACTGCCCAGGACAGGGAAGAAGAGAAATCATGAAATTCTGGAATCCTAGAATGTGGTGTTTCCACAGCTTGCGGCTCTTGCAGGGATCTGAGACAGAGGATGCATGATAGATCAACTCCTACAAACTAAATTTCAGTAGGCTTGTTTTATTTTCTTATTCTTTGGTTGCTTTTCCAAGTGAACACAAGAGGGCACAGCTCTTGTACAATCTCAGACTGTATTTGTACTCAGCATACCCCAAATTAAACTCATTTCTTCCTACATGCAAAGCATCCCCCTGTGGAAAGCTCGCATGCCAAAATACAGCAAAGCAGCAGACCAGAAATCTTACTTATGTACGATTTCAGTTACTATATGAAAACTAAAATGCTGTAAGTGAAATAGTGTAAGACTACCATGTGATAGAGGTAAACCAGGACCTCAAAAAGCAATGTGTAGCATGCACCCGTTAAAATATCTACTTCAGGAAATCTGACACTGATTCAACCAACATCTGAAGAGCCTGAATAAAAAGCATCCTGGAAAAGGAAATACGGAATGACTCAGGAAAAGGATCAGCCTGATAACGGGGAAACAAAATGAGAATACAGTATTCTTCCATGCATTAATCCTTTGAGGCCAAGCTTATCAATCTATTTTTAACACAATGATTTTAAAAAGTCTGAGGTTGGGAGACTTACTAGTTTCTGTACGCTGGAATAGTAAACCAGGTATTCCACTTAAATATAGTATTTTGTGCGCCAAAATAATACAAAGCAATTTTTAAAATTGTAGCTATAAAAAATAGGTACTAGTCAATAACAGAACTAGCCTTTGCTAAGTTAAAAAAAAAAAAGAATGAACTGTGTAGTGCAGGTAAGCAATAAGCGTATTCAGAAGCTACATGTAAGCACCAAGAAGCTAATCAAAAGGCTGGTAAGAAATACCATTCAGGATTGACTGTTAACACTGCAACGACCACTCACAGCTCAAGCACCTTCTACAAACATTTTCTTCCAAGGCAGAAGCAGACAGGTAAAAAACACCAGGTATTTGGCCATCTCCTCACCCCACTGCAGTAAGACCCTGCACTACTGGAAACCCCTGCCTTCAGCTCTGCGGCACCGCACGGCACGTAAGGCACAGAAGTTTTCATTCGAGTAGCTCCAGCCACAGACAAACCCCACTGTGGTGTGGAACCACCACAGCCTCCCTTTCTAAATCAGCGAAACACCTTGTTCCTAAAAGCAGAGCAGCAATACTCTCAGCAGGCAGGCTGTACCGTTTTCCTGAGTTTGCCGGCACACCGCTTGCTGTACCGGTTGCGTTATTCACAGTACTGTACCTGCCTTCAGAGGGACCAAGCCCATCAGTGCACCTGCCCAAAGAAGAATGGTGCTCTTACAACACATAGTAACGTGATTAGTAAAAGCTTTTTGCACATATAAGCAACAATCTGCTCTGTCTTCTTGGTTTAAAAGCACCTGTTTTCATGGGGAAGGTAAAGCCTCAGGAAAGCTAATGTGATGTCTGGATGAGAAAGATGAAGTCTGAAAACCAGCTCACAAGAAACACACAAATGAATATAGGGGCTGACATCAACTCTACAGTGGAAATCTCTACAAAGGGCTATAGTAGACAGGAGTGATTAGAGTGTAGATTCGATACACATTCTGTAGTTTCTAGGATACATCACAAATCCTAATACAGCTTTGGCTATAAGATATAAAATGTTTTTTAGATTGTTGATCTTAGGACACTGTTTTTCCTGAATGAATACTTTGCTATTGCTATTAAAATTTCAAAAAGCTGGAATTGGACCAGAAGGACACTCCTGTCACGGCACTACTGCCAATGAGACATCAGACAGCATGGTTCAATTCATGACAGGACTTAAAAGTCAGTAATCACAGCATCCAAAAAGCAAGAATCCTGAGAATACAACCTCCTCAGTGAAAAAAGTTCAAAACCCCTTCCACCTCTCATAAAACCGTCCTAACCACCAGGCTGCAGGCAGTAGCACAGTGAAGGTGGCAGCACCACTGAGCACACACAGGTTCTGATCACCAAAAAACTGTAATCAGGTTCCTGCCTTATGTGCATTTTCTACCCGGCCTTCTTTTTTAGAGGGAGAAAATGAGAGTAATTACAATGAACTAAAGGGTGTAAAGAAAACAAAGCCTTTTACACAAAACATGAATGAAAGTGGCCATGCAGCTCATGGCATGAATGTCCCTAGTCATTATCTATCAGCTCAAATACAGCCTCGGTTGTAAAGTGTTTGTCTTTTTATAAGCCCATAACCACAAAAATGGCAAGCATTTGCCTATGGAACCATGCAGAAAATTACTACTACTGTGTACTTTACTGAGGACTTTAAGGCCAAATTTTTTTTAGTGTATGAGACTATTGTAGTAGGAAGTCACATTTTAGTTTGCATTTTTGATCCTGGGATCTGAATAACGCACGCTTTGCTGTGACTGAGATAAGTTACACTAAACAAATAACTATTAATAGCAAAACCCAACATTTTCCTCCTCCTTTCTTAGCATTATTTACATTAGCAAGAGCACTATGTCTGTCCACAGTACAAAGACATAACTGAAAAATAAAATGGTTCTCCAGCTTGGGTAAAAATTATGAAAAGCAGTTGTAGTACTTCCAGAATTGAGTGCAAAAAGAGATCAAGTTCAGGAAAAGAGAGCAGAATACAGAGAGAAAGGAATAAGCAGGTCATCACGACAAAAGAATAGACTGCTGCTTCTGATTAAGTTCTCATCAGTAGTGTATAAATTTTATCAAAATTATCATCAAGGTCAAAACCAAATTCCAAATATTAGAGCCTGACAAAATATGAGGCACATCTTACTGTTTGCTTTTGCCTACTTCAGTAGTATGATGTTAATTTGTCCTAAAAGCAGAATTAATTTTTAATTCTTTTCAGAAGTAACCATTTCAAAAGTAGTAACAGGCTTTAAAAGGAAGCAAAGATCACACCAGTCTACATTAGTTTCTGGCTCCATTCTCTGAAATGCTATATGTTATCGCACACATGTTTGTTTTTATCTGTCATTGTGGTTTATTGTTAGGGAAGTGTAGTATCAGCTGTCTCTTCCCTGCCATCAAAGCTACTTTGTTAAAGTTAATAGTGTTTGACTTCTAGAGGATCTTTTACCAAGGTAACACAAAAAACTTCTGCTCATTGTTATTTTTCCAGCAGTAAAGACACCAAATGGATGCAGTATCCCCTTTACCTTTTAAAAGAAGAAAATCCATTGCATTGGAAAAATCCAATGCATCGAAAGCGTTTAAGAATTCTATTCGTCGTTTACTAAATTACTTCAGCTGTGAGCAACCAAAATGTTAACTGCACGCCATCAGATGGCAGACCACACTGTATTAATGAATATCTGCCTCGGTTTGCAGAAGATTACTGTACATGGTTGCTATGCACCTGCGTTAACGTGCACTGCCTTCGGTCTAACATTGCCCCTTAATGGTTACAACTACTTGCATTAAACTGCATGAAACATTTAGCAACACCCTGCCTCCAGCCCTGATGAACCCATTATAATAGTCTTAACTAAAGAACATTTAGAGAATAAAACATTTAGAGAATATAATATTGATTTCATTAATAACTTCTGCTTGGTTTTAACTTAACTAATTAGAAGTTGAGAAGTGTTTGATAAGGTGTATAACTTTGAAAACTTTTTCTACGCTTCCAAAAACTTATTCCTTTTTATGATACTGTCACTGGGTTTTAGTCTCTTTGCATTTATATCCCTCCTCAACTCTATTTTCTGCAAGGTGCTGTAACTACATCTGATTTCAGGAAAAAGGGTCTTTCCAAATAACTGGTGTTTTTTCAGGAGGAGGGGGATGGGGGCAGGAACTGGCAATACATTTTATTACTTTTAGTCAGAAATCACCAATCCAGTAAATATCTATTCTATTAATAAAAACAATACTTTTTAGAACTGTGGGAACATAACCAAACATCATCAAAATTTATGATGAAAAATATTTATATTTAAAAGCTGCTTCCATAAACAAAATGCTGCTACTTTAAATAAAAACCTGTTAATTTTCCTAAAACCACTTATGGACTGAGCATATGGGTTTTAGTATAACACACATGTATCCTATTAAGAGTAAAAATGCAAAGACATGACATAATCATTAGGAACTTGTTCCTGAATAACACAAGTTATCTCAAAAATAACAAAACCCAGTAATCTTTAAAAGATCAACACAGTTTCAGATATGTTAGAATGGTCTGACATATTCACAAACATTTGTTAATTCTAACAAACGTTCACCGGCTCAAATACAAGAGGATCCAAGTTCAAATCAATTTTACTTTAAGTATGTGAAATGTGCTATAAAAACCTTGTGTACTTAATAACCTGCAGTAAAAGAAAAGTAAAAAGAAGTATTTTACACAGTATTAAGAAACATCCAATCTCCTAAAGACATTACAATAAAATATTGTAAAAAAAGAGAGGATTCATCTAATGTTTACAATAGTAAAATTAGTAAAATTAGTGTTTTATAATAGATAGTTTTCCCATGCACACACCCCTTAAAATATGAGGAGGAATTTTTTTGCCAGCTATTTTTACCTGAATAATCTCAGTACCATCTTTTCAACATGTACAAGTGCATCAAGACTATTCCTGGTATCTAGGAATACATAAGGTCATTAAACTGCTAAATTGGCATTC
>NW_009260814.1:1119891-1137500 GCF_000687185.1 Egretta garzetta | reverse complement strand
ACTTTATTTTTTTAAAATAGTGTCTTTTTCAATATGCTCCTCATCTTAATAAGTATGTACGTATGTGTGAGTCTATAAAACTATTTTCTCTATCAGAAAATCACATCAATTGAAGTGTACAGAACCAAAGTCCAGCAAACAACATTTCATTACATAAAATCTGAGGTATATTTACTTGATGATCCCCTCCATGTGAAATTACTGATGGCAACGAGGTTGAAAACAAACTATGTGTATTGCATGAATCCACTATTAAGACTTCCAAAAAAAGTCCAAAAGAATATACCTCTAGACTATGGCTATGATCACGAAGGAGCGTGAAGAAAGCCCTTGGTAGCTAGCACAAGGGGGAGCAGTAGGGTAATAGTAACAAGGCTTGTGGCCCTACTTGGAGAGGTTCAAGATGCAGGTTTGCAGAACCTGCTCGCAGGCTGCCTCAGCCTTCTGCAGACAGAGCCACTTTTCAAAAACTCCCTGACATGCCCCCAAACAAGCATCTGCCAAATGACGAAAGCTCACTTCATCAAAACCACCCTCTCCGCATGCATACTCCAAAACACAGCTTTGGGTATTTCACCATGTGGCCTGATACAATGTCTGCAGCTGTTTTCTAAAAAGCAAAAAGAGTAACTACAGCTGCAAGCTGGTTGCTGTTTTTCTGTCAGTTGCAATACCCAAATGTTTGTGGGGTGGAGAGAACTTCTATACAATTATTTCCTTTTGGTAATACAGCAACGCTGCAAATCAAGCAAATCACAAGACATCAGGGAGTATCATGTAAGTCTCTATGTGCCCCTGCATTTCAATTCATTTCAAGTGTTATAAGAAAACACTAAATGTCAGCTTTTCCTCCATCCTGAGGGAACTAGCAAATTGCAGTGCAGATTGAAATATACTGAAAGGAATTTATAAGTCATTGGCCCTTGTGAACTTCGTTGTTTTACTGACAAAAGTGATCCTTCTACAGAAATCCGGAAGGAGAACCTCAACCCAAGTTTGCTGTCACAGTTTACTGTGATGTTTTTCCAAATTAATACAGCTGTAGCATTTCCTGTGATTGCTGTCTGGAAACCACCTTCCCCGATACCCAGGACTGTACGCTCTTTAGGACCTTATAGTTTCATGCTTGTGAACCACATTTAAACACAAGCACCTTCTGTCTGCAACTAGCAATCTCTGCTGCTACCCTTAAACACTATTTCAAACAAAAACTTAAAAAATAATTAGAGTGATAGAAGAGGTAACCTTCTGCACTGACGTGCCAAATGCAAAGAGATTTAAAAAAAAAAAATCACCAAGCAAAGAGATTGGAAGCAGTGAAGCAGGCAGTCAAACAAAGAGCTCACTTCTAATCCAGAGCTTCAAACAGTCACTGCTTTCTATGTACCAGAGATATTTCATGAATGAATTTATACTATTTTCATATCTAAGTCTTCATAACAGCTCTGAGAAAGAAAACTGTAAAATACCAGACAGAAAAATCCTCCATCCAGTAATTACTCTTACTAGTGCTTATTCCACTTTTCAGATAGCTTTATAAAAGAAATTCATGTGTGCAAAACCCCACCCAAATTCCACAGAAGCCAGTGTGAATCCTTCCCCAGCAGCCTGTGAGAGCTTTGCTGAGTTCATGATACTATTCGCTACACCACAGCCCCACAATCCCTCCACAGCATTTTGGAAGCCACTAAAATGCTAAAGCTTCATGCTCAAGTAGGATACAATAACTAGATTAAAAACCCATACCTTTTTAAATCTTATAATCAGTTTATATAAGTTTTTTTGTAAATTGAAAGGATCAGCACCAGAGTCAAACTTTAAAACTACCTCTCTGCAACACCTGCAGGCAACTTCTATCTCCACAGAACTGCCGAAGTTAAATTTCACCAGCTGAGAAGACCATGATCATCATTAAAAGAAATGCAAGAAAATCCCTTCAGCACAGCAGAATGTGAACTGCAGGGCCAATAAATCAGCCAGTTAGTTTAATTATAATGAGCATATTTATAGTGGAATCACTCCAAAAACATTGCAGATAGGCCAATTAGTCACAGTCTTCCCTCAGAATAAAGTGAATGTAAACTGTATTCTTTACTTCTGTAGGTTATGTGAAGATTTTCATCTGGAACAAAAACTTTTCTCATTTAAATCCACATTGTCCTTTTTCTTTTTTACTTGCTGCACACTGTTGTTAGCTGAAGGAAAGATTTAATGGTTTTTAACCAAAGTATCTGTTGGAAGTTCCAAGTAAAGCCTTGACAGGGCCCAGCTTGCCAAGAACTGCGCTTTCTACCAGTAAGCAAGGAAATCTAGCCAGCTTTTTTTTTTAAAGAAAAAAGACATTTCCTTTGGAATCTGTTTTCTCTTCTAACGATTCTATGTGCTCTCTGCCCAACAACAAACACACACCTTTCCCCAAGGACAGGGAAAATCTCCGAGCACCCCAGGGGACTGCGGTGGCAGCGAGGCTCCAGCCCAGGCCAGGGGTCCCGGCAGCCATTTTCTCCCCTCAGGACACAGCCCCAGGCAAGGGGGCTCAGCCAGCCGGGCCCTCCCAGGCTGTGGCTGTGCCTCTGCCCGTGGTACTGCTTCCCCTGCCACACACAGGTTGCTTCTCAACAATTTCGTGAGGAAGACCCAACGTTTTGTTCAGAAAAACCATCACCTCCCATGGGTATGGACCTGGTGCCCAAGGCGGGAGGGGGAGCGCAGGCCAGGCACTGCTGCCAGAGAGGGCTGGGAAATGTCTGGGGGTAGAGAAAAGGCCTTAACCTTTGAGTGTGCATTTTAAGGAAAAGTGCAGTATTTTTAGGCCTTGCATTTGACTTCCTTACATGAGGAAAATGCTAAATCTGAAGGACTGCCCTTTTATTTTAAAGGATAATTTATTCTAAATACATGTATTGTCAGTATGATGGACTGACAGATAAATGAGCATGTTCCAGACCATTCATGACACACTTTTATTACACAGTACCCTGTACGTTATACTGCAACACTGGCCACTTGATGAATCCAGTTCATACAACATTGCTGACAACCCTGATGCACCTACAAAGAAAAAAGACACTTGATTTATTTAGTCTAGATGGTAAAAAGGTAGGTAGCCTCCATGCTGTCACCTGATCCAAGCCTAGTTTAGCCAACAGCACAAAACAGACCTGTAGCACATGATTATCTGAGGTTTTCTGCTCTATAAACTATGTTGTATCACAGTGAAGGATTTGTACAATCTAATGAGAAAGCAGAGAGTGCATCAGAGCAAGCCCGGCTTTCATGGAAGCATTAACCCTGGGCAGGCTATAAAAAGTGCCTCTGGAGCATAGTCATAAACAGAGGGACAAATTTCAAAGGTAACTCAGCACAACAAATAGCCGAGCAGGAGCAACTTCATGTAACTGCCAAGAGGAATATGGCTGACGCTCAAAAATTCAAAAAGAGCAGAAACATGATAAGAATAGAAAGGATGTTCATTTTCAAGCAGAAGATAAGATATGGATTAAAGTTCATTCTCAGAATAGTGCAGAGAAAGATTTTACGGCTACACTAACCCCAAACCAGAAGATTCTTTACAGAGTTATTTAAGTAATAGGGTAAACTGAACCACAGTGCTTACTGTATGCAACGTGTGCTGCTGTGGGATGTAAATCTTGGCACTCTTACACTGCTGGGGATTCTGGCAGCCTTTATTCTGCAGTTGTGGTAGAATTCAGTTTTTGTATTCTTTATGTTTTCATCTCTGATTTTATCTACATGGACATTAAATTTATTCATTCCTTTATGTCCTCTGTCATTCAGTATTTAGCTCTCCCTCAAGAAAAACACCACAAAAAGGGCGTTTACCATGTAACTAATCTCTTACATACAAGTGATGTTAACTTTCTTTACTTTTTTCATTACATACATATATTTTCCACTCATGTACATCTTGGCCTGATGATGATTATTAGTTGGTAAGTTGGAGAAGGAGAGCTTGGGAAGGGGGGAGGGGCTGGACAATAGGGGTCAGCTCAAGGAAAGGATTCCTCACTTTCTGACCAGCATGGCACACCCTGCAAAATTAACTGGAGAAGCAGCAAACAAATTGTTTGACAAATCTTGTATCACTGGCAAAACAAGGCAGGGAAAAAGGACCAGAGACAATATTAGCTAGGAAGGGACAGGTAAAGCTGTACGTGTTTGTTAAGTTAAGGAAAGAAAGCTGAAATAGAATAAAAACCTACTAGAGAAATTTGTGCAACTATATTAGGTTTCTTCTAGACCTGGCAATGGGGCAGTCTGCAAGTATACATTTGGCCTTCAGAGGTGATCCTGGACACTCCTGAAGTGTATAGTGTGAATACATTGAGTCCATTAGTCAAAACAGGAACAAACATGAATGATCTTTAGCTGTTAGGAAGCTGATGCTGCAATTACAACTTGACGGAAACATTGCAGGTTCACATACTCAGTCTCGGTTTCACCTCCATTTTTATCTCTTTCATGTCCTTAGGCGGATCACTTGATCTTGGCAGGTCTCTTTCTTCTTTAATACAAATCTGTTAGTAATTTTTCCCTTTGTCCATTCTTTGTCCAAGCAGAAAATAAACTCTTCCGAACAAGGACCGCCTCTTGCATAAAAGTGCTAAAGTAATAAAAATAATGATTTCTGAGTTTTTTTCAGACTGTAAATTCTTGGTTGACTAACGAGAAATATCCAGGTTTGAAAGATTGATGACGTTTTCTGAAATGTTATTAATTCTTATCTGTGGGGATAAACCAGAATTCACCAGAACTTCATTAGTCCCCTTTTCAGGCTATGAAGACATTTGGTTAGTTATATGTGGAAAGGAAGAGCAGACTTTTCCAGTGCCCCTCTTGTCCTACTGTTCCTTTCATATTTTTCTCCCACTCTCAGCTTCGCTTCTTTTTCCATGTTGCCTCTTACAGTTTGAATAACTTCCCATCTGCCACATGCCAAATCTCCTTTAGATCCTTTCTTAAAACCTACTTCCTTCACACAGCCTACTTATGCTGATATTTTCACCAAGACATCTCCATTCATTCCCCATCTGAACTATTGTCCCATAAATCATATTTGTCTTGCTTAGATTGTCAACGCTAAACATAAAGCATGTCCCGGACATTCTAGCAGTCATTCCTAGTCTGCTGCCACATGAATGATAGTGGGGTCTTGTATCAATTTCTGTACATTTCCCAGCAGGACAGAGGAGAAAAAATAATTCAAAGAACTTCACAACAGCCCTCAAGGCTTGTCTGTATTACGCAGCTGGGAACAAACATTTCTTCCTCCTGTGAACTACAACTCACAACACTATTAGTTAACCAAAGGTTAAATGTAAGTAACAAATGTTTGTTCCTATTACACCCGACAGTTCCTTATACATATACAGACATCTCAGTAGATATTTAAACATGCCTTTCTTCTTGGTTCTGGAAGTGAATGTTTCAAATGACACAGTAACTGAACCTGAATAGAAAGCATAATTATTTCTCCTTAACAGTCAATAACAAGATATGAATTGCTTAATATTTGATGAGAAAGATCTGTGGACAGTTTTGAAAATGATTTTTGTCAGGTCATATTTAGTCAACAGCTCTCTATTTCAATTGTGAAGATTAATGTTTTTTCCATTAAACTAATGCCAAAACTTTGACTCACTGGAAATAAAACATTAGTTTAAAGAGCTACTCATTATCATTTGTTTTACAGTAAAAAATAAATTTAATGAATTAAGATATAAACCATTTTGTCACATAACTGTATGTTGGAGAAGACACGGAAGGTGACCTGTGTACAAATAGTTCATCCATCGTTGACAAGTTCCCAACTACTGTAACACTTGCACAGTTCACATGGAGGGAGGTTTCACTTGCTCAGCCTGTTGATTTCAGTTAGCTTTCCTCTGTAAAATAGAAATTATAAAGCATACCTTACAGGAGTATGGTGATGACAGTGATGACTGACTGTCATTTTCATTATCCGTAGTGTGCAGGACCCTCCCCTGTGTGTTAACGCCCACCGGCCTAATTTCGGCACCAGCCTGGATGCACACTCAGTGAGATCTTCTGGGACGTGACACCTTTACCCATGTGAGTAGAGATTTCTCATATGCATAGAAGTTCTCAGAATAAATCCTGGCATAAGGCAAAGAGGTTATACAGGTTGTAACTACAAAGCAATGAGCATTTATTGGAAGTACCTCTGTACCTTCAGCATGTATTGCTGCTTATGTGAAAGACACCAACAGTAGATCCCCAGGTCACCTTCTTGCCTGTGAAGACTTTATTCCCACAAGAAAGGAGCAAAACTTGGGAGGCTCCAAGAACTTCTGGGAAGTGATGAATGGAAATGGATGAAATGCTAAAGTACCTAAATGAGATACTAAATACTTAAATATCTAGATACTAAATACTTAAATATCTAAATGAGACAAGAAGAAGAAAAGATAGGAATGTTTGGGGGTTTTTAATATATAATGATATTAACTGCCAGCACTGGAATATCAGAAAATCATACCAGGAATTCTTGCAAATTTTGAAAATCCTTGACTTCAAATCCTTCATTTCCCAGAAAATGCTGTGGATAGCAGTTGTTATCCTGTCACACATCCAGTAGGATATATCTCATTTCATACTGCACTTCAAGATTTATTCTCATTTTTTGGTTTTCAACACAGTGTTTTGGTCAATTTTGTTCTCAGACCATATTATTTTTTAGATTTTCTTTTTTCCTCTACAAAATATTTGGACACATTCTTAACCTACTGATATCTGGATCTGGTATTCTTGTCTTTAAGGATGCTCTAAAATGACAAAGCTGGGAAAGCACTGGCAGATAGTGCCTTTGCAACTGGGTACAGATGTTTTGCAAAGGTTGAGAAGCTAAGGAATCTGCAGAATTCCTAAACCCAGTGGGTTTAATGCTCCCTGCTTTCTCTAAAAATACCAATACTTCGATGTGTGTCCCAATTCCTGGATTCACTAGCACTGTGAATTTTGGAATCTTTGCAGACCGTTTAAGTTTTCACTTCTGAATATACATCCTAAATATTTAGAAGCACTTACTTTCTGAAGAAACTACCAATGAAAATGTTGTAAGTAAAGGTAATTCAGCACAGATGTAAACAATTGAAAATGTATTGCCTCTGTAAAAGCTGATTTCTCCAAAGTTCCCAATGCTGGTCATGATTTTGGGAACCTTGATTTTGGTTCTACAATATGAAAAACTATAAAAAGGTTTTGATTTTCCAGAGGACAGATGAGTAATTTCAGAAAACAATCCATATTCCTTTTAGAAAACAATACCTCTTCAATGTGCCCCCACTAGGCTACTTAAAAATGGAAGCATTCAAAGTTTGTACTTACCACAGATAAGTTGGGCATACATAAAACCACTGTGGATTCTTATGCTGACTGCCTCTTTTTCCATGTCCAAAAGTGCTCAGTTTGCAAATAGGAACCTCATCTTTCTCTGCTTGAGCTCATTTGGATCTAATATTTACTAGAGCGACTTTTCATGCTTTCCACATTATTGCAGATGATAATTGTTCAGGTACATCTGTGAGAGCTCACCACCTTAACTTCAACCTCTCTGGTTCTAATTCAGGAATGCACTTCAGCAAATCCATCATTTCTAAGCAGCATGTAAACTCAAATATATTCAACAGTTTTCTGAATGGGAATGTTTTCTTATAGATCATACATCTGGAACCTACAAAATATTTATTTTCATGCAGCACAAGAAAGAATTATATCCAATCTTCCCAGCATTAACTGTTCTAGGAATAAGAAACAAAACAAAACAAAACAAAACAAAAGGAAATATATTGTTTAGAAATAAAGTTGCTAGATACAACTGAAGGAATAGATTCCTTGAACAAGAAATTTTACATTGCTGTTTTTGAAAATCAGACTGGACTTGGAACACTTGAGCAAAAACCAGTAGTTACCTGAATGCAGACATTGCAAAACTGGGAGTTAAGAATTAATTTTAAAGCAACTGCCTCAAGGAGACAGTAAGATTTTGTTAAATTGCATTTGATGTCTAATAGCCTGAGCAGTAGAGAGCGACACTGTTCTTAGGAAACGAGCACTGTTGGGCACAGCGTACAGTTAAATCCCATCTGTGCTGTGTGTGAGGCAGCAATCTAGTGCCTGGCCCATAAAGAGGACAGTTACGACCAAGGAAGATACTGTTTACATTTCAGAAGCCTGCATATTTTTACAAAAATAACCATCTTCATCGTTTGATGCCAGCTCCACAGCATATGCAGTGATTCACCTCCAGCAAAGGTTTTTAGGCTCCATACTTCCATCCCTTTAAAAAGTGCCAATACTCAAACTTCAGGAAAGTCAAAGGATTGTGTGTCCAAGGGATATCGTACTGATCACATGACGCATTTATTAATTCAATAAAATCTCCTTTGTTGAAGCTACTCAACATCGTCACAAGATTTCCAGTCTACTTGTAGAGTTCAGAGCTGTTATCCCAGCAGTCTGTTCTGGCTTGCTACACAACGTAGAAAATATTTCTTGCAACTGATTAGCAATAGATTGTTTTTATAAGTGTGTTTCTGTATACATGCCCTCCTCCAATATCCCTTCCCTATTCCCAGGGCAGAGACACCAACTCAGTAGTCACAGACTACTATATTACATCAGAGAGCCTCATTAAATCACTGTAGACACAATTATCTTTTGTATCCATCAAACCATGAAAGGTTACCTGAGTTACTAAAAAATTCCAGGCGTCTTCCTAATAAACAACAGTATAGTGATTAATTGCTAAAAGAATCTGGTGCTTTAGGAGTAGCTTTTATTTGGAAAGTTTAACATAGTCATTCACCAGACAACTGAACTCTCCACTTCTCACTTTCTCAGGTCACCTGCAAGTACTAAAGATTTATGTGAGTAAGAAATATTGTTACTTTTTAACATGGTGATGTTTTTTTAAGCAACATATCTCAGATAGAGATTTAGCCCCATGATGCATACAAAGAAAGAGACTCTGCCTTGAGAGAATTTGGTATGAACTGGGTCACAAAGGCAATTAAAAGTCGTAAACCAGATGTATTATGTCTGTTCTATCCTTTTCGTTTGTGTCAACGGGTGAAATCGTAGCATGGTACGCCCTGGTTCATTTTGTCATTCTAAAGCTAGAAATTATGTAAACAAAAAAGTAGTTCTCTTATTTTTTTTAGTGCTGTGAAAAATAGTAATTTTATTCTGCTTAAATCAATGATAAATTTGAAGCTGAAAATGCATGTGTATTTTTAAAGAATCTGATTCTATAAAGTGCATTCTGTAGTCTGGATTGGCTTTAATGGTGATTAGTTTGTTTTCTCCTATATCTCATAGTATGTGTACATAGGATGAAACCTATAAATAAATCACACCGTAACCACTGTGTTTTCATTCACCTGTGGAATCCTTCATATGAATTGCTGGTTCGTTTAAAGTACACACTTTAACAATCACATGACTGAGCTGGGCTGAATATGCTTTCTGCTTCCACAGAAGATCAATTTAAACACAGTGAAATAAGTAAATCATATATGTGGTTGCTCAGTAAGGAGTTACTTGAGTTAATTATGTTTCTGTTGTTTTTGGCAAATAACTAAGGCAACAATATTTACTTTAATAAGCTGAAGTAAGCTCTGAGCCTCTTTAAAATCACGCTCTAGAGTGCAAAAACTGTGAACGCTGCAGAATGAGGATTCCACTTGAAAATAGATTCATTTCTCATTTGCCAAACTTCCTGCAAACGGAGGAGGATTTGCTGTTCCCAGTAAGGCATCTTTATAGGTAACTGCTGGGAAAATTGTTGCAATAACTTGGTGGCACTGAGCAGCTGGTGTTGTGGCATCATTCCTAAATAAATGCTGTCTTTGAGACCCCACCCACTGGGGGAGAAAAAAAGTCTTTTGGGCCTCTTTGCTGCCTAATAGGGTGGAGATCAGTTCCTAACCCAACCTAGTAAGTTCATAAACCAAACTAGCTTACATGTCCCCTTCTCTGCTCCAGTGCCAAAGAACCACTGTGTCTGGCCCAGCAGATCTTCAGACATGTAGGATGCCATGGCATAGCGGGGTCACCCGCATTCCTTCAGGTTTCCTATATTCCCCATGACACCAGTCCCTGAGGCAGAACTAATCAAAACGGGTAGAGGTTTCCATGACTGCACCTCAAAAAGTTCACCTTCATCAACCATCCTGTTCTTTCTTCAAGTGCATTGTTTGGGTCATATTTGTGCTCTCATCTTCACCTGTGGGACTTTCAGACTCTGCCTGATACAGTTATCTGCATTTTGGAGGGGGGGAAACGTCATATGTCGTCCCTAAATAGTTTACTTTCCATAGCCAGACAGAAATGTGCCTGTAATTTGCTTTATACTGCCAATACTTTTTGTGAGAGGAAATTGTTCGGGCACTGGAAGTTATTTATTTTCCACTATATTTTATTAGGTTATTTCCTGTTTTTCTTCCTGTTCCTTTGCTCTGTCTAATTTGGCAGATTGATTTTCTTCTTGCACTTTCCTTCCTCTTAGTCTGTTCTCCCAGTCCTACTCACCATCTACTTGTCCAAATCTTCTGGACATCTGTTGAATCTTAGAAAGTAGAGCTGGCCAAGGATTTCAACATTTTAAATGTGGATAAAGCTTTTCAGCTAATTTAAACCTTCAGGCTTGCCATAACAGTTACATCCAAATCTAGAAAGCAGACATTTCCTCTGATTTTTATTTTGCATATTTCTTTTTCCTTTTGTTTTATTTTCCCCAAACTTATGCTAGCCCCTGCTTTACCTTGCTCCTGTTCCCACTAAGTCAGAGATAGACTGGCCCAATTCTTCTCCTTTCTGGTTTAGGTATTAGCATGTTACCAAAGACCCAGGCACCTCAGTAGTTTTTCAGCATTTAGACTGGGACTGGTAGAAGGCAAAAGAACCAGGAAATAACACAACATTCCTGGTACAACCTGATGAGTGTTGGGCAAAATGGGACATTTTTTGGGGGTTACATGGCCTAAGACCCTTATTGCTGAACACATTCACCTTCCTTCTCTGTTAATCTCAGTAAAGTATAATTATGTCAAGAACATTTACTTACAGGTGAGTACAATATTCAGCTTCGACTTCCAGCTGTACTGCATATTTTTATTGTTGCGTTAGGAAGTGAGAATTGCTCATTGCATGATGAAAATTAACCAGATTTCTCTGAAGGTGAATTTTCCAATCTACTAGCTCACAAATTTCTAGTGAAATACACTATGCTTCAGGAAACGAGTCCCTCTAAAGTCATGTGCCCCTCCAGACTGAGATAAATTGAACAACATTAGATGCATCTACACCTTGGGAAAAGAGATCATTAAGTTCAACTCACAGAGAAATAGCCCCAAGGGATCTTGGGCTTATTCAGGCTAGCCAAAGGCCATAGCCAGCACAGCAAAAAATCAAAAATTTGACATATTTAAGCTATTAATTTGAATTGCCAAATAGTCTTTAGACAAATTGTTACAGAGCCCTGAAGTGGAATTGCTCAGCAGTTAATTTTACTCATCAGCTGCATCAACACATGTTCAAGGAAAGCAGGAGTGTTGTGTTATTCCTGCAGCATTTTATGATTTCTCTCTTAAGAAAAAACAATTGGATTTGTATTTTTTTTAACAAAGGTATTACTTTTGCCACAACTCTTCAAAATAAACAAAACTATTACAGCACACTATTGATTCAGTTCAATAGCACAAAAAACAATTGGAGAAAAGAGACCAAAATGTTAAAATTACAAAACTCAAATGAGAAAACTCATTTATTTTAATTATATTTAGTAGTAACTGTGCACAAGCCATCAAAACTGGAGAGGGAAACTCCTAACATTTCTTTCCTAATCAGTTTCTAAAATGTTATCTAAGTTTCAGCATTTGTTAACTAAGCACAAATTTGATAGCATTGAGGGGAAGCAATACACTCAAAAGAGATTACAGAGACAAGAATATGCTGATACTAAAGGCAGTGAAAAAATATTTTTTATGCCAAGAAAAAAAAAACAACTTGGGGTATGACCTGGAAATTTGAACACTTGAAGAACAAGGGTTCAGCATTTTTTATTTTTTATTTTTGGCACACTCTGTTCACTCCAATTTACTGCTCATGTGTTTGGACACAGATTCGACTGTCTCCTGTATCCAAGGATAATGACCTACCACTCCAGTGATTTAGTAAACCTCAACTCTATGCAGCCACTCAATCAGTGATGGGCTAATCCCTTAATGGCCATTTGTGTCTTTCCAATGCATCCTAAAGAGTTCTGCAACACTCTGATTCTGCTGCACAGAGTGCACTTCTTCCACCCTCGTTATCTTATCAGGTAGCTAATTCCCACAAACGATCATGCAGTTTCAAGTTTAAGATGAAATTGCAATTGAATCATAAATTTGTCACTCTCCAGACAGCTGCTAAGTCAGTAAAATCTTGATCAAGTGGGGATTAGTTGCTGGATTGAACAATTAAGACCTGTGAGTGCATCTGGACCTCTGTCAGAGACATGTTTATTGATAAAAAAAATTGTTTATGTAGAGGTTTAAAATGTTATTAATTCTTAAGTGGAGCATAATCCTTTATCTAGTATATTGTGACACATAGCTAACTATCCCACTGATGTCTTGTTCTGCTCAATTGACTATTTAAACAGAATTGATATTTTGAAATAATGATGGCTGTGAGCCTTTATAAATTACCAGAGCAGAGTGCAGTGAGAGATGTCATTTACAAAAATTGTTCTCTCCCATGGCTTTTTTTTAGTCTGTAAAGGGAAACAGCCTTCCAGATCATCACTTAGTTATGCTTTCATTAAAATGTTCATATACGTTAAGCAATATATTTCTTACACAAGAAAAATATGTCCCCTGCAGAGAACTGACATATATGCACATCTCTGAGCCCTATTTTGAAAAAAATTTAGGGCCCAATGGGATACTGGAATGCTATTTTGCACTGCTTATGACATAATGGAAACAAATAAAGGAGATAAGCACTTCCCACAGGTTAGTCAGCCCATCCAAAGTTTTCTTTAGTAGAGGTTTTTCCCTTTGTATCACGTATCCATGTTTTACCACGATCTATTCTTGTCAGTTTGTTGTAGGAAACAGTAGAACTCTGAAATGTGAAATGTTACTTTTCCATGGCTGTAAATTTTACACCTTTCACATTTTGAACATTGAGATAGTTTCTTAACTACAGGTATATACGGACTGAGATGCTGGCTACTTCTATAGTTCTTCAGTTACAGTTTTCATTGCGTTGACAACCAGCTGTGCAGAACTCATCAGACTAGAAGCCTCGTTTCAGGCACACTACTAACAGCAGCAAGTTTTGTTCATCTTTGTGCTGACTGAGACTTCAGCTAGTAAATTAAAACTAAGTGATTTAAGGTATAATTCACTAATGATACCATGAGCGGGTACAGTCTTGTTACAATCTTGAGAGATTCAGTGCCCACCAGGCTGTAGTAGGTAATCATTGCCCAATTTCTTCCAGTGCCACCAGTATCAGTTTTTCTGATGTATCTGGTGTAATGAAAAAAAACAACATTCCTGTATCTGTAGATAAAAATGTGATTTGCTTGCCTGATGGAAATCTCTATGTTGTATTTGCTTGTTATGAAAATGATTCACTGGAATTATACCAGACAAAGGAGAAAATTGAACTTGCATTGTCTGCAGCCCAAATGCTCTCATTCCATAGCACTGAGTACAAGATTTCTTTATTAAGCAGATCTGTACCCTTCAATCCCTTTGCTTTTCTCACACGATACTAAAAAAAAACATTCAGTTTGGAGTTTGAGAAGTATTTTGTTTGACTTGACATAGCAGTTTTCAGCATTTTATTTCCACAAAAAAAATCCAAAAGATTAAATAGAAATCCAGCCCCATGAAATTGAAATTTGGGACAGATACCTAAGTTTGGCTGCCCATCTGAAAAATCCATTCATATCCTTAATTAACATCACAATTTGCTTTATACTGCAACGTTTCAGAGTTCAAAGACACATAAATATAAGAACAATGCATTAACTCCATACAAGAAACTGAGATGAATTAATGACATGGAGGAAATTAGTTATCTCCTTATAGTAATATAGCAGTGATATTTTTCCTTGTACAGTTACACTGAGCAGCACCAAATGCAGTATCATACACAATAAACAATCATCATAACATTTAGCTGTTAAGTGTTCACAGAGCACAGCTGGAAATAAAGGTATACATAAATTCAGCAGTGCATAATTACATTCTGTGTCTTTAAAACACTCTTGATGCACCATTTGTTTCTGTCTCCATGTCTGATGCAGACTCTGCACATAGAAATGACAGCAAGTATGGTTGAAAAAGGTCTCAAGGAACAGTTTAGTCAGGCAGGTACTTTTACCTGCAGCATAAATATTGGCTGGACTTAGCACTGGGATACAGTGGAAATCTTCAAGTCTGAATTAACCATCTTCTGGTTTTTGAGCAGAAAAGCTCAAGAGAGTCCCAGCCATTTCACAGACACAACATTTGTGCAGCCCATCTCTCACAAGGAGGTCTCAAACTCCAATTTCAGTGGTTTGCTCATGCATGCCAAAGTTACACCCTCGCAGACACCTTTTGCAGAATCCCTGAAGTGCTTAATTCACACCCCACTACAGGCTACAGCACACAGGAGGGGAAGTTTTAGTCGCTGTTTAGTCAAAGGTAACAACTGCCATGGGCAGCAGAGTGCAGAGGTGGCTGAGTCCCTTGGGACTGCTCCTCGTTCGGGCTTTGCTCGGTGCAGCATCGGCACTGATGGTTGGTTAGGTGAGTGTTTGGGGCTGGGCCACATACACCTGCTGAAGCTGTCATGCTTTAATTTGTATTCACTATGGCAAATTCTCCCTCAGTATCACACCCTATGTTCTTTGTCAAATCACAGCTGAAGGGCCTCTTGCTCAAGGAACGCAGCCCAAATTCTTCTGACAACCAGGTTGGATTAGGGTGATTCACTTCATGAATCAGACAGAACATGCCCTACGCTAGCCTTTGCTTTTCCATGCTGCTCAGCAGCATAATTTTGTAAATACTCTAAAATCCTACTCGCATGGGTCACAGTCATCTCATTTTGCCCTTGCCTGTGGCTGATTAATGCAAATTAAATTTCATGCCAGTCAGCTCAAGCAATCTGCACAGTGTACAGAAATCCAGAGTTTCCACTAGAAGGCAAAATTGTTTTTGCCAGCTACTAGTGTTTTCAGAAAAGGTCAGAATTCTAAATGCACTGATATAAAAGAGAGGAAATAAAAAATTAAATCACAATAGTCTTTAAAGTACAACTGAAAAATCCAGTTGGCTTACTTACGATTTTTTTCCTGGGTTTAGTATATGCCTGAATAAAAACATTTAAAATGTAAAACAACAACCCTGCCTTTAAAGATGGATCTCTGTGAAAAGAGGCAGGAATGTACTGAGCTATTTCCATCAAATGGCCAAGTTAAACAACACACAATGACAAAATTTCCCCTGACTAAAAACCATGTTACACATTTCATGACTATTCACTACATTGCTCCTAAAGTGAGTTCACGTTTTGGGCCAGTATTTCAACTGGGTCTCAAGATTAGCTCACCCCTATCTTCTAACATTAAATACTCATTCCAGGCAGAGAGGGGAAGTTAAAAAAAAACAAAACAAAACAAAAAAAACCAAAAAACCAAAAAAACCCACCCTACCTTGCCCTAAGTTTCTCTGTCACCTGAAATTTTATTCTATTTAAATAATATACAAACCTTATAGTGTTAAATGCAGAATCACTTACCAGAGGTACTGGAATCCAGCTGAACTACATGATATACAGAATATAATCCCAACACATAGACCTTCCTGTAGTCTTGATGTCAGTGTGACAGAACATCCTCTAACTGTACACTCAAGTGGAATAACTGGGATACTAATTTTGGAATAATCTCTGGAGTTTGAACCTAATCCAGCATTTTTCTGTCAGGTAGAAGTCTCACTTGTATTAACTTCAGGAACAAGGGGCTTTTCCAAGCAAGAGTCTAAGACCACAGACTCAGCAGAGGCTCATGCTATTAGAAATGCATTACATTATATTACATGTATTAACAAGGGAGATTGATGTTTTAACTGGCTGGTCTCAAAATTCATGGTTAGTTGGGAAATACAGACTCTTTAGTGTTTCTTGGTTCCCTGTAGTACCCAGTTCCAATAAATATGCTGGTGCCATTAGAAATTAGATTGCCTAAGTCTCTATTAAACAAAACATTTCAAGATGTAAACACTTTAAAAGAGCAGTGTATGTTTTGCTGAGGCCACCGCCCAAAAATTGGTTTGGGCCAATCCAATTGTTTTGTATGATTTTGGATATCAAGACTATACAAAACTTTTTGTAATGTAGTTACATGAAACAAAATGACACATCAAAGGCAAAAAGGTGAACTCTGGAGGCTCTTCACTAAGAAAAACTCCTTTCTTTTTTCCTTGATATTCTTTAATGAAGAGTTTTAGTGCTCTCTGAAATGCTCAAGAAAATATTTGTTCTCTAGGCAAATGTCACCTCTCTCTATGAGGTTTTCAATGCTGTGGCTCTAAAGCAAGTATTGCCGAAGAAGTAAATAATACTACTACTACCAAGGCATCAGCTGCTTCATATTTGTCATTGTGCGTATGGAATATTCTCCTGTTAGCTGCCTGTCTCTAATTTAGCCCAAGCTCAGAATAAAATATCTGGCTGGATGATCAGTGATTGATGTGAAGGGAGCCCAGGGACTTGAGTCCAGCTTCTCCTGGCTGCACTCTCCACAGGCGCGGCCATGAAGCATGAAAGCCAAAGACTGGGAGGGCAGGAAGAGCAACCTGTTACCTCCCCACAGGGTGCAAGGATAGGACTTTCCAGTTTGGATCTGAAGTACAGTGGTAAAGGCCTGAAGGAAAAATACACAGCTCCTGCCTAGTCTCTGTGTTGTGGAGCTAAAAACAAGGCTCTGTCCCTTAGGGCAGGAATATTTCCCCATCAGTGCACTCACTCATCTTTGCTTTTAATAGTTAATGATTTGTTAAGGAGACAACAAAAATGTCTTCACTATTTGATTCAGCTTTAGAAAAGGGGAGATTCTAGAGGACTTAACTGTTAGACCTGTGTGCAGTAGATGAGAACTAAAGGGTTAAAAAAACTAATCACAAGCAGCCATCAAGTGGCAGAGAGTAGCAAACATACTGGACACAAACAGGTGATAAAAGCCGATAAGAGAGATGACAAAATTAAGAAAATAAAGAACACTGTTATAAGATTTATAGATCAGCTAAACCAGAGCAAAATAAATGATAACAAACACTGATAAAAAAGAAATGGGGCATCAGCCATATAAACACATAGGAAACTTCAATGCTTCTGTATAGCACTATGACACTGCTTTGTTTACGCCAGCATTGACCTTTTGCTCCCAAAGAAGTTTATTAACCATCTTGGTCGTTTTTTGTGTTGCTTTACTCATCAAGAGAAAGTTGTACAGGGTTGATTCTGATGAATGGCTTTTTCAGAAAGTCAAGTTATCCTTGACTAGATGCAGATGGCCTAGT
>NW_009260814.1:1114380-1119871 GCF_000687185.1 Egretta garzetta | reverse complement strand
CCTCATCTCTGGCCAGAGAAACCCAGCCTTCTGTTTCAGCACCATATCACATATTGTCCTAATGAATTCTTGTAACACACTGCAGCCCAGATAAATATGCTTATATTAATGTTTTTTGGCAGTCTGGGGCATGGTACAGAATTGACACAAGTGTTTGGATTCTGCCTGCAGCAGACACCAGGAATTTATACAGCTTAGAAATATTAGGCTGTTGTTAGGTGGTTTGTCCTGGGTGATGACCTTCCGTATTGCAAACTGCAGCTCGTCCTCCCCAGGGTGGCTTCGCAAAGAGGACGCTCGTAGCAACCTTGCTGAAGCCCTGCAGCTCGGGGCAGGGTGAGGAAGCAGCTCAGTCACTAGAGGGTTGCATTCATTCTGCAACAGTGCAAAAACTAATTTGAAATTTATATTTCAGATGGTCCAGTGGACTTTCACCATGGTGGGCAATATCCATTGCAGGCAATTAAAATCCTGCTGCCATGTGACCTTTCCTTTCTTCGATTCTCTATTAATTCTTTCTTCTAATAACAGAAACGTGCATCTGCACACTTCTGAGGTAATGCACGGTGAGTGATTTACAGCACACCTCCCTTCAGAGCATGAAGCACCATCCTAGGCAGCCTCAACGCCAGTAGGAGCTTGGCCGTTGAAGAAGGCCCCAGGCAAACAGATTTTAAAAAGTCTGTAATTCTCAATAGCTACCCAGATCCACTTGGATAATGCTGTAATTACAGTAACCACACAGCACCGTACTCGGGCTGCTGAACTACATCTTGAGTTGTATTACATGATAGTCTTCAGCTCTGACTGCTGCTTATTAAATCCTGTAACTTTCTGTTGCAAGTTAGGAAATTCCTCCAGCTGCAGCGGGTGGCTTGGCTGCGGTGCATTCCCAGAAACGCAGCTGTCCTAAAAGCACGCAAACCCTCTGGGCTGAGCCGTCTAGTGGTGAACAAGCTCTCCTGCTCTAAATACGGGCCTTTGTTGGGCTGCAGTGCCTGCCATACAGTAGATAAAAACCTCTTTATTTGCCTTTACAATGTACCTTTACTGTGCAGCTAGACCGATAACTTAACCTAAAAACCTCAGCGATATGGTTAAAAATGTCAGAGACCTTCCTGGGAGGAAACATTAAGCAGACGTGATTATTGCACGAGTAGCGCATGTGCACGAGGACACGCCATTCCCCAAGAAACCCTGGGGCAGGATTTTTTCCGAGCAGTGAGGTTACTTTTTTTTTGTAGCTATGTTTTTCAACATTTCATTCAAATGAATGGGAGTTCTGGGGCATGACTCAGATGAGAATGAGCCATAAAAAGAAACAGCCTGAGAATAAATACAGTTGTATTTCTCCCCTGCACCTCCATACTAAAGTGTCTCAGTGCCCTGTGTGTTTTTATAATCCCCTTGCACCAAAAGGGCTTTTCTGATGCTGGGGAAGGGCAACTAGTTTTATATTAGATTTATCTAGTCGTTCAAGCCAGGATGATCAGCCAGGTCTTTCCATTACTGCTCAGCCTATTTTGGCAGATAAAGATTTTGGCTCTGCAAGAGTTCATCAGGACATAACTAGCCTGTTTCAAATAAAAACCAGTGATGCTATTAAATTATATTTATACCTATGGGATAAGCATTCAGTTATCAGGAACAGAAAAGCCGTCTGGGACTATACTTCCTCATTCAAGATTTTCAGTGCCTTTAAACACTTGTCTTTTAAAGCCTCATCTGTGGCTTGCAACCTCTTCAGGGCAGAGCCTTCCTGCTACTCTGTGTTCCTTCAGCACCTAGTACAAGATTTGTCCATGTTATATGTGTTTTCTAGGAGAATATCACCTTTCAGACCATCCTCTGAGGTCTCAAAGGTAACTTCTTTAGCAGCAGAAGCTGGCATTTGTGTTTGGATTGCAACCTACACAGAAAATGGCACTTTAGTTATTTGATGCCCCGCCTTACTTCCAGAGGTCATGCTGGTCTTAGTTCCCTCACCACCATCATTTAAGAACCCTACTGTGCTAGTGGAACCACATCTGCTCGTCAGCTCAGAGATGGCCAAATCAAGTACTTAAAACTAGGCTGCTTCATCATGCTGCTATTTGAAGCCACAGAAGTTCTGCCAGCTTTTTTTATGGGAATCGACACAGGCTCTGCTGACGACGTGAAAGAATGCAAAGCTTCATACAAGCAGAGAGGAACATAACCTTTGTATATTTTGTCTTTGCCTCGTTCAAATTGTAGTCTAGCCAACCCTGTTCTTTCCTATATTGCAAGTAGTCTTTCATGAAAATGAAAAAAACAAAAGGTTTTTCCTTTCTGTTTTTCTTTTGGTGCCTCTTTCTGTGCTTTGCATTGGTCACTTACAAGGAGACAAGCTGCACGGGTAGAAGTTCCTCAGAGACCTGCTTTTTTAGCAAGTCTGCCAGGGTATCTCACTAGTGAAACCAAGAGCAGCGCTTACGACCAGCACATCTTAGAGCACACCCATCTCTGCCCGCCAGGCTCATCTTCCTTTCAAGCCGCTCTGGCAGTTTCCCTTCACCCTTCAGCTGCCGACAGCCCTGGTAAGTCCCCCCCGGAATGCCAAGAGCTGCTCTGCTCCTCTACAGTGTGACGGGGGCTCAGAGCCCTCTCGGAGGCTATTGGCCCACCGTGCCTGTCCTCCGGGTTTATCTCAGCTCTACCCCCGGTTTTGTCACTGTATCCTTCAATCCCCTCTCTCCCCATAAAAGTGTCTAGCTGTCTCTTAAACTCACTTTACCATTTGCTTCTTTGACCTCACTTGGCAACTTATCCTTGTGTTTATTATTTGAGGTGGAATAGTTCTGGCTACATTCCTGGTTTTACTCTTAATTGTCTAATTTTTAGTATGGTGTCA
This sequence comes from Egretta garzetta, assembly GCF_000687185.1. Classification (NCBI taxonomy): domain Eukaryota; kingdom Metazoa; phylum Chordata; class Aves; order Pelecaniformes; family Ardeidae; genus Egretta; species Egretta garzetta. The sequence continues at coordinate 1,116,999 of NW_009260814.1, read as the reverse complement.
GTGGGGTTGGGATTTGGGTTTGGACTTTTTTTAACTCATCACTCTTGTGACCAGGTCTTCTGTTTCATTAGGCTCCTTTGTGACATCAGGACTTCCAATAACTAAAAGAATCCTAATGAATCTTTTATTGGATCTTCCCAAATATTGCAGCTGGGCTTTCTTGTCCATTAGTGCCATTCTGAGCTGCATGCACTGCCTTTAATTACTTTTTTGTTAATTGGAGGGAAGGGGGAGGGGAGGAGGATTTTCCCCAAGTGAGGAAGAGTTCCCCAGCTGAAAAGCTGAGTGGTTCTCCCTGCCCGTACCTGCCCCAGAGGGAAGGTACAAACAGGGCCCAAGCAGGACTGAGCAGCAGAACTTTTGCACGCCCTCTGGCATCATACCTCTGCCTGCTGGTTGCCCTTGCACACCCACCTCAGGCCAGGTCCAGGCAGCTCTGAGGTGTGGGGCTGCAGAGCCCCCCGGTCCACTCCAGAGCCCCATGTCAGGCTTTTGGACAGGCTACTGGGAGCAGCTTGCTTACCATATTGGGTTTGCTGTCAGGTCACATTGACGACAGGAAAGGACGGCACATGATAGGGTTTTCTCAGTGCCTGTTTGGGGAAAGGGAAGGAGGAAAAAACACTGGTTTAAGGCACCCACCTGCATTGTCAGGAACTGTTCCCAGTTGCTGTAAGGTTGGTCTGTGGAGCAGTGAAATGAATCCTACTGACATCCTGAAACAGATAGGCCTGGTTGGAGTGGCTTCTAAAATGAAGAACTCACCTAACCCACCACAGAAAGAGAAGCAAAGAGCTCCTTCTTGGCCAGGCCCCCCTTCCCTTACAGTAATCAGCACCTGTCTGAGGGATGGACTGCCTTCAAGTCGGTTACCTAATTGCAGCAAGGTAAGTCTTTGTTCCTCAGTATGGTTAGTACAGTCTGCACCCTTAAAGACTATGGCATACACCAAAAGTATGATCATGTGGTTACAATTTAGGCATGTTAGCTCTCATGTTTTCCTAAAGTAGAAGGGACACATTGCTGGATTCACCTACCTTGAAAAAAATCGGTGCAAGTGAACCCTTGAATCTCAGCTCACACCATCAGAGAGAAAGGAGATCACATACCCTTTCCTACCCAAAGCATCTTGTACATGATGAAGTGACAAGAAAAAGTCAAAGTGTTACCTATATAATTAACATTCTCCGGTCCGGGGCGCTAGGGAAGCTACAGGACAGGAATAGCATGCCAATCACAGTAAGACATTAACCATCGGCCAAAATAACATCAGTCACTATTTTCAGTTTAAGAACAGAGGGCAGAGGCATAAGAGATTTGCTCAATTAATCGTGGGATTGAAAATTTTCCAGAGAGCTAAGGATACTTGTAAGATATAACAGAGTGCAGCCCCCTCATCTTTCATATGGAGGTCAAGCTTACAGAAACTCAGCCTGCTGCACAGTTTCTGCTCGCCGCAAAATGAGGAATTGCATGCTGCAAGAACCAGCGTCTGGGGGCTGCTTCTGAGAAATTCACGTAGTAAAGCACTTCAGTAAAGGTGGCTTACCTTGCTGATAGAATCTTGGAAACAGGGAAATGAAAGGGATAGACATAAAATGCTGCTCATGACAAAGACTGTAAAATAACTAGGAATAAAAATTTTTAAAAATCTTGTAAACATTTACCATTGTCTTCACTGTAGTCAGCAGGTTGGGGGGTGTAATGATCACCAAACAACAGAGTAGCAATAAGTACTTTCACTGAAAAAGTGGTGACAGCAAAACCTAAAGGACGTGCTCTGTCACTCATCAACCCAAGCTTCATTTTTTGTAGCCATCCACCATTATTATTTGGCATGCAATTCACTAAGCAGCAAAACCACGGCTGTAGTTATTTACAGGTCACTGGAAGCCTGGCCTGTGCTGCAGTGGAGTTTTGGTTGTATTTCACAGAAGATAGTTTTATTTATGTTTGACTAATGCAGGCACAAATGGAGGCTGATTGTCCTTTTTTTGGCTCTTAGTACAAACACTCGTGGCAGGTCTCTATTTTGGGTGCAGACTGAAAAACAGACTGTTTTGTAGTTGCAGAAGACTGCTGGGTAAATCAGAGGACCTTGTTATTGCGACTGAACTCTTCTCTCAAGAAAGCAGGAGGAGTTGCTTTATTTTTTAATTCTGTGCAGTTTTATGTACACCATTCGCTCCAAATATTTGATGTTTGCCACACTTGTTATGAGTTTCTCCAGAGAGATGCTGTCTTTTGGCAGCAAAAGATAAAGTTGACTGATATAAATGAGTCACAGTACCCCAACAGTAATTAACAGTGATGCAATACCCATGCGAAAAAGAGGACTTGAAGAATTAACTGTTGAGTTTTCTTGACGATGCAGCTGCACTTTGAGAGAGAAAGCTCAACCCATCATAGAACTCCATTGTGTACATTAGAGAAAAAAGCTTGGCAAGATACATTAAAGATTTTCGCTAAAGAGATACAAATATTTTGCAAGGTCAAAGGGCGCTGAGGCAGGCTGTACTTACTTCCAAAGAAAAGTAGGCAGTATGACAAAGAAACAGTAATATTTTTTTATCTTCATTTTCACACTTCATCATCTAAGAAAGACTGTCTTTTTCAACC
>NW_009260814.1:1089175-1114208 GCF_000687185.1 Egretta garzetta | reverse complement strand
CTGCTGAACTGATTTAAGCCTCCCCAACTCTAAGTTAACTTTTACTTAGAAGTCAGTCTGTGACATCCTAATCTAAGAAGTTGTCTGTGCTTACGGCTTCAGGGCAGTTCTACAGAAGGCCAGTACTGCTATTTATAAACCGGGTTTTACTATTCTATAAAGTTCTTATACAAATCTTATGGGTCGAAGGAAAAGGAATAGTTTGGTAAGAAGACGAACAATTGAAGCAACTGTTTTATAGCACAATATGAAACTTGACACTGTTTGCTGCTGCCAGTGTGATTCCCAAGTGAGATGGATAAATTGTGGTCAAGACCTGGACAGGTTAACTAGTGGTCATCAGTGCTGGTGGTACCTTTATACACACACACACAAAAAAAATGGATACTATTGGACAGGGCATTTGAAATTTAATACCAGACATGAAACAAGACATCTGTTGGACTCTCATTTGTTTCTCTTTGAATGGGCTTTAATTGAAAGCTCAGTGAAAAATGCAGGTTACATTCTTAGTGTTATCAATAGTTTGTAACAGCAACAACATCAGAACAGTGATGCATCTAATATTTATACACTTTCTAATTTTAGATGTCTAAGAGCAATACATTATCAGATATATATATACACATAATTTCAAGCAATTAAAAGTAAATAATAAATCCCCTCCTCCCAAAACCCTGAACCAATATATTTCCTTACACTAATAATGTCTTTTTCACATATACTTGACCAAGAGTCTTTTAAGTTACTTATCTTAAGAGTAATCTGTTAATGGAGATCCTGGACCAGCCCCATTAAAAGTTCAGTTTTAAGTTTATACAGCTTGCTAGCCACATAACCAGTGTGGCTTTACATTGTAAACAAATCCCAAATGTCTACAATGATTGGAATTAGTTTTGTGTAAAGGAGATCTATGCATCTCACGATAGAATAAATTTAAACCAACACATTAAAAAGACAGAGAGAAAGGGAGAGAGTTATTTGACAAACAAAGCAGTTTGGGGGGATCAATTATGTGATTATTTAAAAAACAAGTTAACTTAATGGTAAGATTCTTATTTTCTGTACAGAGAGGCTCTGGTTCATCTAGCTTTAGCTCCTCTAGAAATACGTCCTTTAAAAAAAGGTTTGATTTGTGAAATTCAAAAGCAGAGCTTCCAACTTTAAAAGCTTGCCCTTTGGCAGTAAGAGTACAAAGTTTACCAAAAGTATCTCAGGTGATTGTTCCATCTCATTGTGTGAGGATAGCTGTACTAGCATTTGGAAAGCTCAGCGTATGCACAGATGGGGTACATGTAAAGCTTACCTTCAACAGGGAAGATTCACCCTACCCGCTGCAGGACTTAAAAAGGTACAACAATGTGTACCTAGGAAAGTTTTAGTGGAAATAAAAACAGAAAACTGGAGACAGACGTGGAAGGTAAGCACAGTTTGTAGGAATCTTGAAACTGTGGCAATCTTGCTTACTTTTGAACAAAATTACAAATAAAAATCTCTTGAACTTATTGAATAGGAACTTGTGTGAGTCCAAATGGAAGACAAGGCTGAGCAGAATCCTACGGTTTAGTTAACTTGTGTCAAATGGGATGCGAAGACAGCTGCAGCTTTCTGACAGAGGTGATCGAAGATGGCTGATAAAGTTTGCAGTAGCTCATAATGTCCCATCTGGTTTATTCACTTGTTTGAACTGTCTAAAGGGCCAACTGCAGTTTAGTCATGTTCCTCTGGTGCATGTTGTGATGACGAACTAATTCATCAGACCTGGCAAATTTTTTTTGACAGCTGGGCCACCGGCAACTGAAAGGCTTTTCACCTGTTAACAAAACACCCTGTTATTAACTGGGTATACAGCTCGCCTGAGGCACTGCTATTTGTTTTCTTTCTACAGGGTTGTGAGGGGGGAGGCAGAGCCCCTGTCAGGAGGAAAGGCATCCCAGGCTGTCCTGAGAGGGTGTGGGAGTGCCCTCAATTCCTGCTCACATCAGCGCTCAGTGCTTTCTTACATCTCCCTCAGCTGATCTTTAACAACAGCCTTTTTGGATGACGTAGAACATTTTGCAGTGGTTCATTCCTGAAGACAGGCCCTTAATGAACACCTTGTTGCCACATCTATTCTACTCTCAGCTCTCGAACGAACTAGTTTAGAAGTCACACTGGCATTCGCGCAAGCCTCAGTCACACCTTGGAGTGTGGTGCAGACATGCTGTTAGTCGCTGTGAAAATGGTCAGTGACTATTTAGAGCTTGACCTCAAGCCAAGGAGTTTTTCCAGCTAGTTCAATGAGTTTTGGCTGAAGTTCTTTGAAACTGGCGAGTGCAAGTGAATATGGTAGAAGCAACAGATTTCAGCACGAAGGCTGCTGAGCCAGGCTGAAAGTTTCCCACTACTGCCTAAATAAAGTAGATTCACATCTATGGGACATGTTAAAGGTTCAAAATATTCAGTATTTTTCTAATGTGCCCATGAGCATAACATTCACTAAAAATGACCCCAAGCAAAGCACATTCAATTTTAATATGAAATGCCATCACCTTTTTACAGTTTAATCTGGCCTCTCAATTTTCTACAATGTTTAAGTGGAATAGTGCCCGGTGATTCATGTTTCTTTTAGGATTGCATTTTCTTTTTTCTTCCTCAAAATAGATGTCATATTCTAAAGTAGGTTCAGCTCTGGGGCTGGGCTCTTCAGTGCTGCCTACACACCTCGTACTCTTCAACTCAGAACACACTGGGGTGGTACGAGCTCACCCAGACATCTTCTCCTCTTCCTTGCCTCACACTTTCTGCATTTCATAAACATCCAAATTCAGGCAAAAGGAGATCTGGGATTGGCATAGATGTGTATTTCTCTGTTTTCAAGATCCTGTGCAATATATTTAAGGGGGGGCTGTGTGTTGAAAATCTACTTTATCCACTTAACATACATGCTGGCAAAAGCAACAACTATCTCACATGAGTGCATAAAACAGTATGGGACAAAATTGATCTGGTCAGAGCTACTGATAGCAGTCACAGATTGTATAAAGTGGTCTTCTTTCATCTCAGCAGCATTAGCAAAACCATCCTGTGAACTGAGGAGAGTTATCTACTACTGGCCAGTTTTTCCCTGAACCACCACAGCAAAAGCAGCACAGTTTTGCTGTTTCACAAGCAATTCTGGTTGTCGTCGCAACAGGGGGCAGCAATCCCTATTAGTTCTGTGCTGGGCACAAATTACTTCGTACAGCTTCACTGGACAGATATCAGAAGCCACATTTCCATTGATAAAAATGTGTACAGAAGTATGGAGTTTTCCCCTGGTTCATTCTTTTGCTTTCTACAGCAAAGATTGCTGTCACAGTATAATTGCTTGCAGAGACAAAAAAGTCCTGAATTTGTAGCTTAACAAATAGTTTGGCAGTTGACTTAAAATTAGGACGGAATTAGATGGAAGTCACCTGGGCTTTGCTTTATCAAGATTTAACATGGAGCAAGTCAACTTGAGCTAGGTGTTTTGCTGCAAAATTTAGGGGGTACAGGAAAGAAAGAGGAATACAGGGCAAGATGGAGATGAAAAATCCCCACCCACCACTCGTGCTCATTCCCCTCAGGATATGTGTATTTTACAGGGAAAGGAGCATGACACATCCAAAACTGCTGACAGGAGCACCATCACAGCAGCACGCAGCTGGGCTGCCGAGATTGCACCAGACCTGAGCCAGTGGCAGGCAGCAAGCCCACGCAGAGGGCTGTGCTATGAGGTTATCAGTGCTCAAGCGAGGCTGCTTTCAGCAATGAGTGCAGCGTGGGCTTGGATCACGTGGAGCAAGGAAGAACTAGAATGGGGAGATGAGTTTCACCAGAAAAAAGAGAGCAAGTTCTTCACTGATTTAGCTAATCTGTGATAAAAAATTACTGGACTCATAAGAGTAATGAATTAGCAGATCAGTTAGCAATGAAATGTGATGGGGAATGCAGTTTATCCTGGCTTGCTAGCATGTGACAACACCTTGCCGTTTCGTCTCTACCAGAATGGTACCTGTTGCTGATTAAGAAAATATCTTTCTTCATGCAAATGTACACAGACCTAGGCCCTGCAGCTCAGCGTGAGGCTATGGGGAGAACCCAGGAACACAGCCATGCCCTTTACCATTTACAGATTGCAAGTGTAGATATGGCCATTACTTGAAGTATTTATTTGGCCAGTGCCACAGAAAATGCCATTGTTCTCAGATGAATCATTTCCTTTATTAAAATTTCTCTTTTATTTTTGAAAGTCTTAAATATGTGTTTTTATGGTCCAGAAGAGAAAAAAGAATCCTTAGCAGGGAGAAAAAGATTTTCAGGCTCCTTGTCCATCTGTACAGAGACTGAATTTGAAAGGTTAACGCCAGTATAGAAAACACTGTGACATCTAATAACATGTCAAAGTGCTCAGCAAACAATTACTTGGTAAAAATACTGCATACATAGTGGAAGGGAACAGAAAATGCCAGTTCATAGGAATAATTCTAAAACTTAAAACTGAAATATAGAGGTTGCTGCAGTTGCTCCTTAATGGTGTTTACATTTATGCGAGGGCAGAGTAAACTAAAATGGCCTCATATTTTTTTCCCTGTATTTATATGAAATACTGTAGTTTCTACAAAAAGGTCCTTGAATATTTGAGTAAGCTTTTACTTTAGTGTCTGTCAGTGTGAGTTTGCAAAAGGCATTCCTTTTATCTCCTGGGGAGATTACAGTACGAGCAGCAACAGCAAGAGCTTTGCCGTGCTATCCTGCATTAGGCTCAACGGACACTTAGGAGAAGCATGAGTAGGCACGAATACTTTAGATTACAGACCTTCGGCTGAAGCTAGAATTAAAATTTCTATCTTGTAGGGTTTTTTCAGTAAGGGTAGTAGATCAACTTGACATTTGTGGGCTGAGACTATGATGTTCATTTCACAATAGCTGACAAAATATATTTTGCCAAGCTGAAATTTCTTTAAATGTGAAGGAAGAAAGCATAGTTTCCAAAATCACCTAAATCCCTTTGTGAAAAGTCACTATGACGCTTGGGGAATGTAGTCACACTGAGAAATCAGCAGACTCTAAAATTCTTTCTGTTCTTCTGCATATTTAACTCCTGGTTAAGAGACTTTCTAATCAAGTAATTTACAACATTGATTTAAACTTAAAAAATAATGAAATATAAATGTGAAGAAAAGTTTACGCACTTGTTTTACCTGTATGAGTCCTGGTATGAGTCTTCAGATGATCAGATCTGGAGAACTTTCTCTGACAGGTTTTACACTGGAAGGGCTTCACACCTGAAGAGACAAAAAAAATACCTGTTCTTATATCCCAGCACCTTTCAGAAGGGTGAATGAAACAGCTATTGAATTTTCAAAAGCCTGGGGTTTTTTACTGATTAGTGTAACTGCTCCTCCCAGCTTCATGCCTACACATTACAGAAAGTGATTAATCAGGCCACCATCCCTTTGTAACCGCCTCTTCCAGCACCTGGGTCTGAAGCATCCAAACAGCACCACCATAAGCAAACACCCACTTCCACTGTTGGACTAGGACAGGAGGATCTGCAAACGTTGTTAATTCTGATCCTGTGGCTTGGCACTATCAGTATCATGTATGAGCGAGTGTGACATAAGAAGAATTGAGGTGCAGAGGTATATTTTTTACACTCCCAATAGGCTTAACTTACTTTACACTTCTACACTTACTTTACACACTACACAAAAGACTGCTTAACACAGCTATGTTCTAGCACGCAGTTGCTAAAAATGTGACATCCCAATACTTTTACCACCAGCTTCCAGAGACGCTTCCTACCTCTCTCAGTAACGCCATTTAAGTGGGATAGAACACCTTTAGCAAGAAAAGTAGTAGGCCCAAATCCACCACAGAACAGTGAGCAAACCAATTGTCAGGGCACTTCCAGAGACATAGGAGACCCAAATACAATTCCTTGCTGTGACTCAGTCAGAGGAGTACTGGGAAGCCCTTTCTCATGTTCCATGCAGAGTGCCCTCATGGTTCCACTCCCAGCTAGGAGGCTGGAGTCATCACCATCTCCTCTTCTGAGACTTTGAGAAGAGCAGCTGTCTCCCCGTCACTCTAATCTAGACCTCCAAGAACTCCTGAAATGCTGAAATGGGACTCCTTGATGTTTCCAGAAAATGGTGTATGCAAAAAAAAACAACTTGCTGAATTTGGACTGAACTCACAAGTAGTTTGGGCTGTCTCGGAACATCTCACACAGTAAACGATTCCCTGAGAAAGATACATGAGCTCAGCTAGGACCCAGAGCCATCCATGACTGCTGCTGCCCCCTCTGCCGTACGTGAACTGCTATATGCTTCCCAGGCTGTTTGTGCCAGCCAGCCAGCCAGATCTCTGATGTTTCTCTCCTTGCTGCTCCTCGAATCCTTCTTTAGCTGGCAGAATTCAAGAAAGGCTCAAATCTAAGCTGAAGTGGTTTGCTGAATTAGGGTCTTAACCATTACAGCTGCTGTGACTTTTGCTTCTCCACTTCCGTGTTCCGCATACAAATGCACAGTAATTCCACCAGCCTTTCGGGTTATGCACAGGCAGCGTTCACCTATTAGCATTGCCACACAAACATCAGAATACCAACAGTAGCGCTTATCAGGTTACTCACTGGCAACTTTTTCTTGCAGAACCGTTTGGTTTTTAAAAATAATATATTCCCTATATTGGGGATACAGTATAGAGCAAACAGTTTCATTTAATAAGCTGTTTCAAAAAGATGGCAGCAGGATTAAAGGGTCACTTATGCAACCATAAAGTGCTGAAACACCAACAAAAAACCCCACAGCCACAGTCCTCTCCTAAAGCTAACTGCAAGAATTTGGCACTCAGATAGAACAACAGGAAAATAGAAGTTGAGAGTATACTTTTTGGATTGCAATTCACATACAAAGATGAACTCTAATGTGCTGCCAACAAACCTGTGTGTCGTCTTTGGTGCCGTTTGAGTTGGTCTGAACGAGAAAATCTTCGTTCACAGTCCTTAAAATCACACTGATACGGTTTTTCACCTGTAAAGGACAAACGGTTTATCAGAAAATGTGGCTAAATGAGGGAACATGTCACCTAGAATCAGAAGATGAAACGGGTTACACTAAAAGACTTGGGCTTCTCTCCTGTCTAAAGCAGTTCAGTGGTACACCAGGACTCATCTGCTATAAAACCATGCAGCTGTGTTGGAATCAGTGGGGAAAGGCTGGCATAATTCTACTGCATTTACACTGATACTGGACCTGCTCATTCTAAGAAAAAGAGCCCAAGCGGTTAAAGCTACAAAAAAAATTCAGGTTGTATGATTTTTTTTTTATTATTTTTTTCTGCTGGTAAAGAACAGAAATCTCTTGATTTATATTTCTCTGAAAACCATGTTAAGCCCTTGCCACCTGTTTCAGTAATACATAATTTGAACAAGGGAACCACTTGCAGTTTCCTCTAAATTGGATTAAAGCAAAAATTAAACAAATGACAACCATGTAGGTGGCAATTTTAACCACACTACATGAATTAAAAGAAACTGAGCAAAATGCAACCACAGAAAAATACTTATTTCTCCCCAAAAACCAAATTATGTTTCTTCCATAAAGCACCATTAAATAGAATTTCTCATGTAGCTGCACACCTCCCGCAGGCAAGCCTATGAACTATTGCAAAGCCTCATGTAAATATAAACTCTTCCTCCGCCTCCCATAGAGTTCAACAGAGATCCTCAGGACAGGTTTTCTCTGGGACGAAAAGTGAGATTCTAACTTTTTAAAAAAATGAAATCCCTACAAGCTAGTATCTCAAATGAACATGGTTTTCAATGCAAAGGACTTCACCGACCACATAAACATGCAAAAACAAATGCAGCAAGCAAGGAGCTTGAGGAAAGAGGGAAACACTGCTGGCATGTAGCACACCACAGAGTTGGTGAAATTTGGCCAGCAAAAAAACAAATAATCCTTATGCTGTTAACAGGCGGAGCTGTATGATCTTTCAGATCTGATTCGCATCTAGTCTAAGGCCCCTTTGCACAACACTGGAATCCTGAGGCAAAAGCCTCAGATATAATTACATTTATACCTAGATAAAGTCGGGTATCGGTGCCACAGCCCAGCACAGAGGCCTCAGCACAAGAAGTAATGAAACATCTCTCACTGCAAAGCGGGGAGGATCCTGGTCTTTATCTGGAAGGTACACACGAGACCAGCTGGGACCTGCTTTGTCTACGGTGGAAAGCGGAAATGTAAAACAAAGGTCCGGTAGGAAGGACCTAAAGAAAAACTTCAGCTGAAGTGGGCAGTGGGTTTAACGTCTCTGCGTGTATTTTTCAACACATATCACTTTTGTAAATCTTTATTGCCAGTGTCTGCATTTCTGATTTTATTATGATGAGGAAATGTATTCTGGTTGCACTGGTATTCTGAGATACCAATGCAAACTAGCTTAGTTTAAAGCAGAAGCCTTCTGACATAGGTGACACAGTACAAGTAGCATATCAAGGACAGCATTCCAAATTCATACCGGTGTAGTTAAGATCAGAATTTTACAAAAGCAGCTAAGCCTGCAAGAGCAAGCTAACTTCCTGTGACAGTCACCCAAAGGAGTTTACTGATTCTCAAACCTAGGTGTGGACAATTTCCATGTCTGCTGTGCTTAATTTATTAGCATAAGGGATTAAAGTTGCCACAGGTGTTTGAAATAGTTCCATACACTTTGACCGCAAGGACTCCCTAGGGGGTGCCTGCTTTTCAGAAACCACTTACTTCCAAGGAATTCAGCCCTTTGGCAGATTTAAGAGGGGGAATGTCAGCAGAACAGAATGCAGTGACAGGATGATTGTCTGCTAATTGCAATACAAACGCAGAAGATGGTTAAGGAGGTATTTGAATAAAACAGTATAGCGGGTCTGATGGCATGCACGTGAAAGTATTTCTTTGAATACTTTGAAACATAACCCTGATTAAATTAAGGACAAATTTAACCAATGCACATATTAAAGGAATCAATCCAAGATGCTTACAGAGAGAAATGATGACACTGTGTAGAAAACAAAAAAGCAAACAAACAAAAAGAGGCACAATGTTTGGACAGAAATCCTAATTTCCCTTTCCTTCTACATCTTCCATGTCAGCTAGGGCCAAGCAAAATGCCTGCCAAAGCCAACTGGCACATACCTGTTAACTCCCAGAAGTTTCATCAGAGCAGGACAACAAAAAATGTCCCAGTCTGTTAGTACCTCATTAAATCACCATACAGAGAGGGGTTAGAGCAGTGTCTAGTTTCCTCAGGCCTATTAAAGCCTTTCCAGTAAAGGCTAAAGTCTCTTAATGTATGAAGACTCTCCCATAACGCTGTCACCTTCCTATGTGACCACATAAAATTTCAAAACAAAACAGGAGATGAAGATGAAGCTTCACCAGTCTTTCCACCTGTGACTCAGAGGCTTCCATGATTATTTACATTTCATTACGGAAAGAGGGCAAACAAAAGAAAGGCTAGACTTAGTGCATAATGAAAGACGAGGCAAGATAGAGAGGAATAACAGTTCTTTAATATTTAGGAATATATTAAGAAAAAATAAATGTCAACAATCACAGAACAAGTATGAATCAGCCTTTGCACATACTGCAATAAATGCTTCTAATAAAATAAACCTATTTGCTCAAAAACAGTTAACTTAAACTGGAGGAAGCATGCACATTTTCTCTGGAGCAACTTCATTTGCCCAAGTGCATGGGAAAACAGAAATTCCTACTGCTCCAGCGGTTGCACAAAATATTCATAATCATTGCATTTAATTAAGGAGTGCTGCAAGAGCAAAAGCCCGCCACTAACAAGAAAACATGAGCAGAGGAGGGTGATTTGGAAACCTGAAACTGCAAGTCTAAATCAGAATCTGAAGGCTTGCCTATACTCTCTTCACCAGTTTAAACCCCTTTTCTTGTACGTCCACTTAATCAAATGAGCACAACCCCATCAATGCAACTTTACCTTGCTAATATTTTCTATTCAATATAATTTGCTTTAGCAAACTTAGAAAAAACATATGTTTCTTTATTTAGTAGGGAGCCTTTACAGGTCATGTTTTCTGTCATCTTCACACTGCAGTTCAGGTGTGAGATGTCATTACTGTTTTGAAACTAATCTTGTATTTTAAATACATTAAGTATTCTTAATTTATTCCATAGAAATGAAAGCCTAAAAGCAGCCCATGCTGGGTGAGGCCAAAGGTCCATCCAGCCCAGCAGTCTCCAACCATGGTGCACTGAAGATGCTTGCAGGAGAGCAGAAGATAGCAAGGATGCAGCAGTACTTTCCTTGACACTACCCTAGTACCTCGCAGTTCATGAGTGAGCAACTTTAGAAGCCAAAGGTGGCTTTCTATTTAACACTCGTTAATGGAGTTTCGTTCCCTTCATTTTTCTAGTTGTTTCTCAAACCCACGTAAGCTTTCAGCTTCCAGGGTGTTCTGCAGAATGGTATTCCACGGCTCCAGTAGGAAGGTCAGTATTTCAAAGCAACATTAATGGAGGGCTATCCTAGAAGTTGCCACACTAGAGTCCTAAGAGGAGAGCCTCTGCAGTTCCCAGCTCAGGTGCAATTGCACTCATTTATCAATTTATCATCTCTGTATATAGAGGACATAGCTCTGTCTTTCCAAGGTGTTGTGATGATGAACTGCACTAATGACTGTAAAGCATTTAGCAGCACGGTGGCACATGCCATAGTAAAAGGATATTTGCTTTTGACAAAGCAAAGAAATCATTGTTAGATGATTAACACAAAAATCATCATTAGACTGCATTACTTACACCCCCCTGGAGCCTCAGAAATTCACCAGAGGGACCAAAGTCCCCTACCACATAAAGGACAACCTTCCTGATTTACAGATTCTCATACTTCACTGTAGAAGCTCATACCAGCAGTTGAGCACATTTAGACTGAAGAATATCCCTAGCAAACAGGCAGTAGATATTTTCTCTGCAAAGATCTTCAGCTTTCCTGGATAAATCCAGTTGTTCCAATGTGTGGCACTGGAACCCAAAGGGTCTCTGGCAAGAATGCTGATGTTTCCACCATAAATGAAATTTATGGAGGTCTAGACATCAATTTGTTTCTGCAAAGAAGTCTCTGAAGTCTGTCACAGGATGACAACTCACATTAGTTGCTGTACTGTTGAAAAGTTATATGTATTTTTCATTTCCTCTTAGAGGCCTATCTACAGCAGCAAAATACACCAAGATAAGAAAAAAGCTTTTTTGCCTGTACATGTTTCAATAAAGGCATTGTTAGCAATGGATAAGAATTCTTGGAGGGTACAAAATGTCAACATATTTTCAACTAAGGCTACGTTGAAACATTGGTAAAAACTGATTACAGAATCCAACTTTGTGTTTCAGGGCCCTGCTTGATTTTGCAATACTGCAACCAGGGAAGAACGGAAGAGCTGATGAGCCAGCCCTCTGTAAGTATCTATTTTGGAAAGAAAAAGGATAAACAAGAGCCAACATTATTCTGCAAAGATACTATCTGCTGGTTTAATAGTAGATACATGTTAACAGCTCGTTTTCAAATCATGTGTTCATAATTTTAAAAACTGACCTACCACTACACTGAGAAAGGTGGAAGCGCTTCAAAACCATGAGTGAATCCAGAACCACCTTACAGGAGGACTACTAAAATTTTGTGTTGGCTGTAGAGAGGTATACCAAACACAACCAAATGACCCTCCACTTGACCTGACATCTGCCAGCAATCCTGACTTTAGACTGTCTCATCAGGATTCCTCCCCATCAAAACATCGAAGAAGAGACACATCCCTTCGTTTAGTGAAAATATTAGGTGTTATGGTTGCCAACCACTTTGTCTAATATGCTAATTACAACAAACCCAAATTCTGTACCTAGTAGAGAACTCTAGAATGAGGTTCATTGGGTATGAACAGAAAGATGATCAGAGAGCCTAAGAGATAGCCACATAATTATCAATATAAATCAACAGCTTCACTCGAGTCATCCTGGCCCCTTAAGATAGCCCCTAACATACAAAACAAGCAGGTGGAAAAAAGAAAGAAGGTGCAGAGAAGTGTGAACTGTAGCTACTATAACTGCTATCAACCAGACACAGGCATTCTTCATAGTGACGACTGATCTGCCCTTCGAGAAAACTGGTTTCCAAATTTTGCTTTTGACAACGAGCTTTTCCACAGAGAGGAGACACAAATCAGGGTTAGACAGACAAAGACATGAAGTCACAAAGGAGACTGGAAATGCTTTTGCATCACAACAGTGAGTTCAACTGCCCAGGACTCCTGAAGAGCATGGGACTGAAAAAGACCATTATGGCCAGCAAGTCCAGACCCTCCACCACACCAAGCAGCCAAGAGTATACGTTAACTCAGAAGCGTTCATAGACTATCCACTCCATGCTCCCATACAGTATAGTTCACCAAGCACTCCCCAAAACTAGGACTAACAGACCACTGAAGGAGACAAGAAATGAAGAGCATCATATTCTAAGCCTCTACAGCAGCTGGTAAGTCAAATTTCCAGACAATAATCATAGGAAACAGCTAGTACCCATACAACAGGCTGAGGGCGAAACGCTGCCAGGCTGATAAAGGGGAGAACTCCCTTCTGATCCTAAATCTCAATGCACCAGCCAGGCAAGTTACCCAAGCAATTCTCACCCCAGCAGTGCACTAGCCCTTGCTTCCTCTCTTTAGCTGCAACCAACCTTGAAAGCTTACATGGTCTTATCAATGGCAATGTTTGTATCAGCAAATACAAGCTTTGGGAATCAAGGTGGCCTCTTACGGAAAGTAACTTGCAGAGATTTGAGAAATAAATAAGTTTTGTTGTCAACATATCAAAATATAGTGGCAGAAAGACCTGGGCCCACCTGTACAGAAGAGATGTTTGAAAAGAAAAAAGTGTTTTTCCTCTACCCTGTGCCACTATAGCATAAACCAAGGAAGGGGCATGTATGACCTTAAAGACAATGGGAGAAGTCTCTCAAGGGATGTTAGGTGGCCATAGTCCTATCCCCTATGCCTTCTGGGGCTTTTGTGCCTCTACACACCTAGATTATATGTGGTATAATTCTGAAAGACTTCTCAAGTTCAGGAAAAACAAAGATATAAGTTGAAGTCCTTGTGATGCATCCAGAAATAATACTGCAAAAGCCAAGCCACTAAATGGAATAAAATACAGGACCAGAACAAACAAATTATGACTGTTAAACTACGGAGTAAATCAATTTAGGAATGAAAGAAATAGTGACTATGAAAAAAATTCATAACTGTTTAGGCATACTTGAGAAAAATATTGCAGTTAATGGACCCCCAAAATCTCCAAATTTTGTTTCCAATTTATTTACAGAAACAGAATTCCTGTAGACCTTCATCTCTAAAGACTAAATTCCAGTCACAATCTACATTATCTTGAATGTGAAATCTGAGCAACACTGAAGTATCTGAATATTTTGTGACTTGCCCATTTAAGAAATTAAAAATGCTTTCTAATGTTCATTTCTCACCTATAAGTATTTTATGCAATTAACTAATGTCACTTCATAGTCTCCAAAAGGAAAAGTTTGCAACTATTTTTTATTAAATGTTAGACAATCTGCTAGGTCACAGCAGTATGGACTGCCCTCCTGTTGTCTGTTTCATCCCTTTGACCTTCCATCATATTACTGGCTAACTGAACACCCATATTTACAGATTTTATCCACAGATTTCTAGATCAGCACAGAAAGAACTGTCTAAATAAAAAGATGATAGGCAATCAAAAAAATGCAGAAGGAGCACATCTGAAGCTATATCATAATTTTACAGTTCCAACAGTATAAACCTCCCAATAGGGGAAATAATTCTGTTTACTCTTTGCAAGGTGCAGCAGAGCATTTGATTTGCACATTTTGAGATGTAACCTACATTGTCTGAGCTCAGAGAGAACCCAGACCTCAGCCTACAAATGGCTGGCTTCAGGCTCAATTCTTTATGGAAAGATCCCATAGCAAGGAAGCTCATTTACCGATCCCTGCCTCCACCTCCCAGCCAGAAAAGGCTTACACAGGAGAACAAGAAGATGCTAAATGTCTAGGTTCCTCTTGCAGAGGAAACTTCTTAATGACAGTTAAGATTTGGAGCAAGCTTTGATGCTCCCAAATGAGGGGGTGGGGAAAAAAGAAAAAAAGGAAGACGATTCATAGCCCTGAACGATGCCCCATAGCAGTAATAGAGGGAGGGAGGAGATCTACTTGCTGTCAGCGCTGCTCTGTGCTTTTCTTCACCAGATTCAGTCTCTTCTGCATCCAAAAGAGGGATTGCCCAGATGACAGAGCACATACATACTCATCTGACAGACTCTCGCTGCTCCTGACCTAGCAGATCATGTTTTGCTCCTTACGCTATTTTAAAATCACCCTGCCCACTTTGCTGTCCAGTTCTGTAACGTGATTTATACCAAACCGTGGTGACACTTACCAGTGTGCTTTCTGCTGTGCATCTGTAAATGGGACAACTTAAAGTATCGCTTGTTACAGCCAGGGTACGCACACATGAAGGGACGTTTTTCATTTGTCTCGCTTGCTGATCGGACAATAGTTGGAGCTACTCCTGGCACCCGTCGGACATCCTACAATGACAGAGATTTGCTACTGCAACATTTTGGTTCTCAGGCTTTTCTTAATATATTCAAAGACAAACAGAGGCATTTCTCTGCGACAAAGAGATACTTAAATATTTTATACTGCAAACAGGTAACTTTATTTTATTCTCCATTAATGAAGTACAACCTTAGCATACCTTAATCTGTTCTTTGCAGAGTATTAAAACTGTCTGAAGGTGAAATACAGTGAACTCTACTTATTGAATTCTCTCACTAATATTTACGTGCAAGATAAAATGGGCCACATTCTGACCTCATATATAATCACACAATCCTGGAAGAACAGCCATTAGCATATGAAATAGTTTTAGGCTTATACCAGTGTAAGAGATAAGAGCACAAGCCAGAGTAGCATTCTCTTTATTTTAAATACTCATATGAAGTTAAAGGACAGGGAAATTAATGTATTGGGTTAATACAAATTGGTAAAAAACAAAACAAGAAAGACCGTCTAGGTGGAGCTGGTGAATAGTTCAGCCCTAATGCATTTTGGCCAGTGTCACAATATTCCATTAAAGATGATCTTCTCCTTCTGGGATAATTACCTTCCCTAAACAATGTCAACTGCTTACTTCTATTCACTCAGCAAAAGCTGGCTCACAAGCCTATTTCTGAGAGCTTGCTACTGAATAATGACTTGTTAAACTATACAGAAAAGGAAAAGGAGAAGAGATGTGATCTCAAAACATTCATGTATGTTGACAGCACGGAGCAACACAGAAGAGGCAACTATTATGGAATGACTTTGCCACCAGATTTAAAAACTTTTATCTTTTACAGTGGCATTTATCGACGATACGACTGTTTCAGAAAGGGAGGAAATTAACTCCCATGAATGGTAAGTTCCTTACAAATATTCACTCATTGCTTAGTCGTTAGGAAACAATTGCTTATTATTTTTTGTTTTAAGGAAATATGTTTGAACTAGTAAAGTTTCAGAAATCGTAAAAGCAAAATGTCATCTAACGCTTTCTTATACGCAGTGATCAGATGTAGCCCATCACAACCACAGAAGCTTCACACAGCCAAAGGGACTGCAGCTAGAAGTTGGAAACCGGGTCGTATATTTTGGACCATCCTGAGAAGCTGGTAAGGAATATTGCCTCACAGATATATTTTAGAAGAAGAAATAAACAATTTTAAATGACTGTCAGTGGGAAATCTTACATCATCCTTCAATGGCTTCAGTGAAGTCCAGACACTTATGTAAAGCATTTCTTGACAACACAGGGAAATCACAACCAAGGATGGATCTATAAATACCGGTGAAGTAGTAAATGAACATTATAAGCAGGCAGCAGTTTTAATTCCCGATGATGAATATCCTACCATACTCACTTGTATGCCTCTGAAAACTCCATGGGTGTGTATTCTGTATTGGGCCCCACAGCTGTACAACATGGGAGCGCTGTGGTTCTCATTTTCATATCCTGCTGTATGGCTGTAAATAAAGAGGGGAATAATGGACAAATGAAATATTTTTCAGTACTCAGCTCCATGTGAGAGGTTTCATTTCTAAAATCAGTGATAACATACGCAGAGTTTGCTTTTATAGCCAGGATATCCAAGTTCAAATGAAATTCACCAAAGGAAGCCTGCTCTGCCTTCACATGGATGTGCTCCTGCTGGCCCAATGCGCTGACTCCATACATACCTCTATTAGTATCCATTAAGAGAGTCCAGTAAAAAAAAAAAAAAATAAAGTCATGATTTGAACTCTGATGTATTTCCACATAGATTTTTAGGTAAGAGGAGAAAGTCCACATAGCAGCATAACTGTGTCATGTGCACATGTACACATTATTTATCAGTTAAATGTGGGGCTGGCTATTGCTAATATCTTTTGGAATGAGCAAAATGCCTCAAGTTTCACATTAAGTGCAGTGGATTTTTGTCAGCACTTCATGACTCAGATATTACCAGATACTACCAAGAAAGTGATGACATTTATAAGAATAGCAGTCATGTACTCATAAACAGAGATTACAAATCAGTGTCCAAACTATTTATCCCACATATCAGCTTGCAGGATGAAATTAACCCTTTATAAAAATAAAATATAAAAATCAAAACCAGCCTATCCCTAACAGGTATACATTTTCAAGATTCCTCATGCAGCAGCATCACAATAATTTTCAAAGTTTGAAACCTTTGTTGGGGTTTTTTGGGGTGTCACAACCGTATGTTTTATCCAATTATTCTTCAAAATCCTAAGTTCTCCTGTCCAGACTGTTAGGAACATTGCTGAGTTTCCTGTTTGCAACCTTCTTAATGTCAACAATATGCAAATAAATTTTTGTTTTTATTTTTAAACAAGTACATTACATTAGTGTGTGCATTGCCACATGTATTAATATACATCGGCAAGGGTAAGTGTTTGTGTTTTACACTGCACTAGAAATTAGAAAGCCCAGAAGAAAGCCCAAGAGCACACAGCTAGGGACAAAGATGGATACATAGGATGTTATCCCAGTCTTCGCCAAATGCTTGCAATAGCAATTTGAAGGGGTCCCTGAGGCCCAGACTCTCATTTCACTAGTCCTTCCTTTCTCTTCACTCAAAGTTCATGTGCAGAGTAGAATTACAAGGAAGTTTTAAACCTCTTAAGTGATTTGCAGAACAGCCAGTGGAACTGGAATGCGGGAGATGTCTAAACGGTTTGTGAACCTTGCTAAACAGGAGGGGAGCAGTATTTGTGAACAGCTCTCACTGCAGAGTGTGGGTCGCATTCCTCATCATTCGTCCCATAGCAGCTTGCAGGCTGCCACCTGGCAGATTTAGACTGATCCTTTAGATCGCAGCCTTTGCTGCTTAAAATACCAGATTCAAACCCTGGCTCCACCTGGCTACTCAAGCCAAGGGCTACACCTTTTAGGAAGGTATGCTCGGTTTCTTTCAATTTTAAGCGGCAAACAAGTGATCATAATGAAGTAAGTTATAGGGTGGTGGGAAGAAAGTATCTCTGATCTGGAGCATTATCTGTAATAATAGAGAAAGGAAGATACCGCTACCTGATCTAAGTGGATTAAACTCTTCCCTAGATATGTACCATGTCCAACTAAATAGGGTCTCCTCTCTGCTTAGGGCCCAGATGCGGCCTTTTGTTCCCTAACACAAGTAACAAATGACCATTTGCTCAATTCAGGTTTCCCACCAGCATCAAATTTTCCTCTCTGTTGAAAGGCAGCAAGTCCATAGAAGTTAAAAAAAAAAAAAAAAAAGGTTGAAAGGCACCCAATCCCTGGTGATACCCATGCTAATCACAAATTAAACAGTACGTTTTAAAACAGAGACGAAATGAGAACTGCCATTTGTAAGGAGGATGTTCTGCAGTAGAAGCTGATGCTGGTCTGTATGTAATACAGCAGCAAATCAAGGGTACATAGGAACTTCAGCATTAGTCACCCTGAGTAACCGTGAAACTTCTCATTCACGCCTGTGCTAGCAACCTCACACATTACAATAAACAAGATAAGAAGAATCCCCAGGGCAGAAACTTTAGAAGGAGGAACAGGAATATGCAGTAGAAGCTTATATCATAGCGCACAGCCTAACTTTCTCTCCAAATTCACATGGTTTTCATCTTTCGGTGATAACCGTTTTTGTCAAGATCGGTCAGTTGCGAAGTAATTCCTCCCAGGAAAAAGAAGCAGAACAAAGACCCTGCCTGTGCCCTAAGGAATGGCTCTATGAATGGGAGGGATCCTCCAGATGATCTCCGTCTCGATTTTCATTGCACAGTCGAGAAGCCTTCCTCAACTTTCAGTCCTTTTCATATTTCTTCCCATTATTTCTAGTTATACTTGACTAAAACTGTACATACAACCGCAAAGCCTTGCAGATTAAAACCTGTTTTCTGAGCCTCTTGACCCGTAATACAGTAAGTAATGAATAGCCATCTACTTCAGCAGCTCCCTAGGAGAGATGCTTTAATAATCAGGAATCCCAGTTCCCATTCTACACTGGGCATGTTTCCATCAACATTGGCTGGTACTCAGCGTGGTCATATGGATGATGACAGCAAAATGGATCACGTGAGATTTCTTGGTTAAAATACTACTTATTCACTATGAAACGCTATGGAATAATCTGGCCTTCAGGGAGATGGAAATTAACAGGTGAATGTTCTTTCCAGTCAGAGGAGAAACTAGAACACTGAAGGAGGAGGGTTCACAAACCATCCCTACACCACTGCTCTCTTGAACTCCAGCCTTCACTCTGCATCGGCAGCAACCTCACTGCGAAATACAGTTTTCTTTCTTCCAGCCCCTTTACTCAGTGCATCCATGATGTATGCCACAAAACGTACACCGCAGTTTGCACAGTTGGCTTGCTTCATACTGCTGCAATTTATATACTAAACTAAAAGCACCGATAGAAGAACCGATATAGATCTCTGTAATACATCACTGAAACTCAAACACCTGCTTTATTACATACAAGAGAGAGTGACCAGACGCAATCCCACATAGATGAGCAATACAAGTAATGATGACTCTGTAACTGCAGTACATTAAGTAAATGGAAATCTTAAGAGAAAGGAGATTCCTTAACCTTCATCTTTTCTAGGCAGGTTCTCTACATTTAACTAGGCAAAGAGACAATGCCTCACACGCCTAGGCCACCAAATCTATAAGAATAATAATGAAAAATTGTCTCGCTAGGTCCTCAGGACTAGATACCAGCCTACATCTCCACCAAAGCACTGCAATGTGTACACTGTACACCCTAGATCCACTAACAATATATGCATTATAAATTAAAAAGTAGATGCATTAGAGATCATACTGGGCTGTTCAGAGGAACAGTGATCACCCAGGGTGGGTGAACACTGATACTTCAGGAGAGACAGGATACTTCTGGGACCAGGACCCGCACGTTCACTCCCAGCAGGACGGGCTGCTCAGGCCACACCACAGCAGCCTGGAGCACGGCCAACGGGGCCGCCCGCCGCCCTGCTGCAAGTGCACTCGGAGCACGGCGGAAAGCACGGCCAAAGCTCCTACGCTGCGTCTTCCCCGGCTCCGAGGGCAGAGCAGCCCCCAGGAGAAATTCAGCTAAGGCCAGGGGAATAATCAGGGGGCGAACAGTTGAATTAACCAAAGAAGAAAAGGCAAAAAAAATCCCCAGTAAGGCCCAGAGTTATAGTTGGGAGAGACACTAGACTGATCCCTCCACGAGTCCTAAAAGGAGTCAAAATGAAGCAAGGCCAGATGCAGCCAGACTGGCCTGCCAGGATCCAACAGAAATTTTTGTTCGAGCAAGGACTGAAGGATTTGGCCTCCCAGTCTACTTCTGCCTTTACCTGTAAATACACAACTCCCTTTAACTTCAGTGGGAACAGCACGAAGGCAGAACTGGCCTGTAAATATTTAGAATTCGAGTGAGTTGGTGAAAAAAAGAAGCCAGTATGTTTTGTTCTCTGGTTCTAGGCAGCCAGAAACAGACCTGGAAACACAGCCGTAAAATGTAACTCCAGATAACTGGGAAACAAAGACTGATACTCATGCAACATAAAACGCCAAGCAAGCGCTATGTGTTGTGGAGTATTTAGAAGCGCTTGCGTTTACCATTAGCCCAGCAAATCCTTAACACTCGGAGAGTAGCTCTTTTAAAATGATTAATCTCGAAGTTGTACAGATTGTACAGAGATTAATAAAAATGAAGGTTTTACAGATGAGAATGTGTGATGAAAAACAGAGCAGCTTTAGAGAGTTGTATCAATCTAAGTGGTTATAAAAAAAACCCATAAAAGATGACATTCTAATCTGAATATTTAAAAAAAAAAAAAAAAATCAAGCTGCAATTTCTCTCTCACACCATTTTTACTTTGTTAAACTGAAATTGTCTGTCTAATGTATAAAGCAGTTACAACTTAATCTGAAGAGTTAAGCTTTTTATTATTATTTTATAAACCAAAAAAGGGAAGCTCTAGGGCACACCGAGGAGAGTTAGAACACTTCAGATGAAACGTGAATACACATTGATTCATGAGATTCAGACTTGGAAGAATAAAAAAAGCCAGAAAGCAAGATTACATAAAACAGGCACCACATTAAGCCTCAATTTAATTGTGTTTCAATGCAGGAACTGGAATTTTAGGGTTTAGAAACAGAGCCAAAAATGAGGCAAAGTGAGGGCGTGGGCTACTCGCGTTGATAACAGAACATAAAGGAAGAGAAGTCGAGTTAATTCCCTCTGCTAAAATATTTACCATCCTAGCACCCTGGGAAAAATATGTATGGAGACAGCAAAAAGATTCTGATTAGTTATATAGAAGATCGTGTTTCTGCCTGGTTTTTGTCTAATACTAGTACGGAGGGTGGGGTATAAAGCTGCTTTTTTATCTGCACTTCCCAAGGCAAAGGAATATTAAAAAAATGTGATTTCACAGATTACAGCCCTTCTGCCACCTTCAGTGAGAAAACCAGCTGGTTGATGAAAGGAAGGCACTGGGCTTTCAGGGGACCCGGGTCTCTCTGACTTCAATAGTCTTTGTTTGGTTCGGGTCTTTTTACCACTGACCTGAGTGGAATCAGGATTTCACCCAACACTTCCCTTCAAAATGAGACCCTCAGCTATCAGTGGGAAAGGGGAAATTCAGTATTCGAGACAATAGGTCATTGTCCATTCCCAGCTCCTGGTGATTGCAGACCTGAACCCAAGAAGGAAGTTTTGCACCTCCAAATTTTACTAATAATACCTTCACAGCTAAACAGAAAAACCTTTACGATTCACTCCTAGACAAAGTAAGCTTGCATTGCCTTGTTTTAGATGCAGTTTTAATAGTGTTCTACAGAGATCATACCCAATTTTCCTTCCAGTGAGCCCGAGCAAACAGCAATATATACAAATGTCCATGGAACACGCTGACTATTTAATACCTGAGCAAAACCAAAAGAAAAAAAAAACCAACTTTTTTTTTTTTTCTGGTTATATACTCGATTTCAGGGTGCCTGTTGGAAATATGGATCAAAACTTTTTTACTCCAGCAGCTGAAGAGAAAACTATGCAATATTTCTGTTAAGTCTTGCTATCGGGTGTGTGGCTACACTTCTTGCCTACCATGCCATGTAACTTCCTGCTTGGTGTAAATCATTTCCATGTCACCTTTATACAGAACTCAACAAAATATCAAGGAGTTTTTTTATAGTCGTGAGGTCTAC
Organism: Egretta garzetta; assembly: GCF_000687185.1. Lineage (NCBI taxonomy): Eukaryota > Metazoa > Chordata > Aves > Pelecaniformes > Ardeidae > Egretta > Egretta garzetta. The sequence continues at coordinate 1,092,358 of NW_009260814.1, read as the reverse complement.
CTCTACAACAACGCTATGAAGGGAAGCAGTATTTTTCACATCGGACAAATAAGAAAGCAACACAAAAGTATGAAGGACAGAAACCAAAGGGAAAGGTGCCCACTAAGGTGAGGCATCCATTTTGAGATGTCTGGGACCTGAGTTCTCGAGGTAACAAGCAAAGGACCCACTGACTTCCCTGCAAAGGTATAAATCTGATCTCAGCTGCTCCAAACAAAATGAGGAGCAAACCATCAGCAGTCTGAAGAGATAAATCCAGTCCCGCGGTGACATTCACTACCTTAACCATTAACTTTTCCTTTCAGATCCTTGAAGCCGCCAGTTTGTACGACAACTCTCACAGACAACAAGCCAGCCCTCCCTCTTCTCTACCCAAAGTCCAGGAGGTGACAGAGAAGTCCCTGGACAAAGAGGCAGTGCATAATCAACACTCACAAGGCACCAAACGTGGACTGTTCTTCCCTCAAATAAGCTATAAGCACAACACAAATTCAACCTTTGGTGTTTACAACCCAAGTGAAAATCTACAGACTCAAGTCACTTGGACTATATGGTAGCAGTAGGGGGTTGTCATCTTCTTCCAGAGATGACAACTTGCAGAGAGAAGCTCATTTTGGGCCATCAGACCTCCTTTTGGTTTAGCAGCAACTAGAAACGTCCAGAAGTCAATTTTTAGGAGCTACTCCACATTCTGGAGTAGTCTGGCTGCAGCCTTTTCTACTTTCCCCTTTCCCCATTTAAATCTCTCTCCCCTTCCCCTGCCAGTCTACCACGTCATTGTACTCAGCCAGAAGACAACATCTGTGTTCACCTTATGGGTCTCTCTCTACCACTTCGCCACGGCTGGCCAGGCACTCTATTCCATACCTTTTACTGCCCACCTCTGCCTGACTCTCAGGCTGTGACTTCTGCAGTCCCCCAAGGCTTACACCTACTGAAAGCACTCAAAGACTAAAATCCACCAAGACGAAGAAACTTCTTGCCCTCAGTTCCAATATCTGACATTAAAATACCCAGGGAGGAAAAAAACCACTTCGCCACGGCTGGCCAGGCACTCTATTCCATACCTTTTACTGCCCACCTCTGCCTGACTCTCAGGCTGTGACTTCTGCAGTCCCCCAAGGCTTACACCTACTGAAAGCACTCAAAGACTAAAATCCACCAAGACGAAGAAACTTCTTGCCCTCAGTTCCAATATCTGACATTAAAATACCCAGGGAGGAAAAAACGTTCAGGGGAAAAAAAAAAAAAAAAAAAAAAAAAAGTCTTCTAAAGCCTTCAAGGCACAGCCCGAAGCAGGCTCTGAGCAGGTAACATCATTCCATAGTTTAGATGCCAGGCCCTTGCTTCTGATCACACACGAACAGGACTGTTCATGTGCTTCCAGCTCAACGGGAATGACTCTCACAGTGACTGAAAAGCATGCAGCTTTGGCCACCTGACAGTACTCCTTGCCAAATTTCGAACTTTTCATCTGAAGTAAGGAGATGTTGGAGCTGATCAGTCAAATATTGGCAAGGATGTAAACAGCTAAAACCAGAATGCCCCCGGATAAACCGCTAGGTAACTTACACATAGAAGCTGCTAACTAGCTCCACCTGAAATGCACGGCCAACAGCTGAGCACGAACCCAGAAAGCAAGCTACTGGGCTGGTCTACTGTCAGGTGTAAAGCGCATGGCCCGTAGGTTGTGTGTAATTGTAGAGTTCTCTTACCTATTTGCAGAACTTACCGGTAATGTTTTCTTCCTTCTTACAATGTGCAAAAGTCTTATGGAAGCCAGGAAGAAGTGCTGGGGAGAACTCAAGGCAAGGAGCTAAACAAGGACTGTCACCGTTGGACAGAATCTAGAAGCTCCATATTTCAACAGGGAGGTTGATTCCAAAATTCTTAAATTACAACTACAAGATTTAGAAAAGCATCTGAAACACTAAACGCCTGGGAATCACTTATGAACAGTTCATATATTTTAAAGATGTAAATCTTGGGAAGAATACCTTATGTTCATGGCAACTGGGATGGGAGGTACTGCGTATTGTAACTCTCAGCCAGAAGAGACAGATAACTTTTTGGCTCATATTACCCGTGATGAGGCTATGTCTAGCACTGATTTTCCGCAGAATCTACAATCTTGGCCTGCACCAAAACTTTCAGCTTTCTTTTACCATAGATCATTCATCTTGATTTCTTTTCCCACCCCCTCTCATGCATCCTGGGTCACATACTTCACACTGCTAACAGGCTGACTCCTGGAGAAGTAAGAAGCCATTTATTTTGTTCAGTACTCCTTTAATATTTCTATTGTGTCTTTTTTTTTTTTCACTGAGTTCCCCAAAGAATAACCTCTTCCTTGCTTTAATAACTTGGACCTCGGTCAAGGTTGATGTGTTTCTCCATTTTGCAGGATATTTTCTTCAGAAGAGACAAAACAGTGTCTAATATTGCAATGACTGATCTTTAAAGGGTACAGTTTAAAGAGGAAATCAAAAAAACTTATGGAAAATAAAAGTAGGAAATAACCTTTAAAAAGAGAGGATTGGCAGTGAAGACACTGAACTGCGCATGACTGTAGGACTTGGGGATCTTCTCTAACCACAAGGGAGCTCCTTGACAGATCCCTTCAGGCTCAATTCTCTCGTTCATCCCAACGCAGCTAGTTTACTACGCTCCTATCTTGTCCCTCTGACCTTTGAACAGCATTTGTGAATGAGCTAGAAGCAGACCCGTAATATTTATCTTTATCACACTATGGCACTGTACATGAAGTCCATATTGAACGAGGTTTTCACATTTATGGACAACTACATGAATGCATACATCTGTGTGGGCTTTTCTAGATTTCTCCTGTTGTTTGCTCGAGGCTGTTAGCACACCCTTGAACACCGAGCACGTCTCGAAGCAAGCTGCTTCCTTGGGTAGGGGAGTGTTCGTAGCCTATCATCTACCTGACACAGAGCAGGCAACCTTGGGCTTTGTCTTGGCCAAGATGGAAAGGCAGCTCTTTTCCTCAGGGGAGCGATCGTAGATGAAGCAAGGTGGCGTTAGGGCAGCGCACCAGGCCAGCTGGCCTCGGTCCTACCTCAGGCTCCCCCGGGAGCCTCAGAGGACGCCCAGCCCGGAGCAGGCCTGCGGGGGACACTGCCTGCGGGGGCGGCCCGGCCACCGGCACCAAGCCCCGAGCGC
>NW_009260814.1:1088332-1088762 GCF_000687185.1 Egretta garzetta | reverse complement strand
GCGGTGGGGCGCTGCGGGGGCGGGCCGGGGCTCCCTCCGGCTTCGAGGGGCGAAAGAGAAGAGGGGCGTTAGCTCGGTGTCTCAGCTACAGCGGGGCAAGAGGTGGGAAAGGAATACAGCGCCTTACCCCTTCAGCGTGGATCCCAGGTTCATCTGGTTCCACGTCATGCATTCAAGCTGCGAGGTCATTTGGTATAAGTTGTCGCTGTTGTGGAAATACGTAGAATTAGAACGAAAGTTACTGCGATCGAGTCAAAACCGATACGTCCAGACAGCAACGCTTTCTTTGTTACTGCTTTTAAATATGTAACAGCAGAAAGTGAATTTATTTTATGTAATCCCTTTTACCGATGGGTCACAAATAAAAAAAACAACAAATGAAGAAAAGGAAGGCGGCGGCGGGCGGGCCTCCCCGCATCTGCAAGCCGCC
>NW_009260814.1:1086978-1087764 GCF_000687185.1 Egretta garzetta | reverse complement strand
GGGGGGACGGGACGGGGACGGGAGCCCCCGGGCCTTTCAGCCGGGCCCCGTGATTGATGCCCGGGAACAGCCGCTCGCAATAAACGCGAGTCTCCCTGTTGATTAATTACACCCGAATTCGCTGAACTTAAGCGGCGAATTGCTATCGTTCTCTTATTAGAAGAGGGGATTCTTTTTTTTTTTTTTTTTCCTTCGTGGCAGGTAGAAGCGACCTAAAAAAGTCAAGATTCCAGTGGGAAGCTTTTGCATATAAAAACAAATTAAGTGACTTCAATCTCGAAGTATGCGTAATATCATTTGTCAGTATCACTGGACACTATTATTCATTAGTGTGTCTGAAGTGCTATTATGCTACTACAATGTCCTGCATATCAGCTCAGGAATTGTTAAACTCTCCTGCAGTTTCCCCATTTGCAACGGCAGACCGTGCTGGTCTGTGCCAACTACGTTTTGCAATTCCACGAATTCTTCCTGTAATGCTGCTGTAATTAATTCCTCCAGGACCCTGATTTTTATTAGAAGTGCCCGCCCGATGCATTTACAGCAGGAGATTTCCCTTTAACTTTCTTTCGCTTGACAGTTCATTTATAAGAGCCTCCCCCACAATATCCACTTTTTCCCCTCCTTTGCTTTTTCATAAAGCAATACACTCAGTCATCTTGTCACTAGCTCGCAGCCACCGCGTTGCATGCCGCCTTTGGGTGACGGTGTCCAAAACAAAACCGCTCGGAGAAGAGCGCGATGTCCAGCGAAGCCGCGCTCACCGCCTTCCCCTCCCGCCCAAAG
>NW_009260814.1:1085140-1086440 GCF_000687185.1 Egretta garzetta | reverse complement strand
TCGACACCCCACGGCGCGGGGGCGCGTTTCAGCTGCGCTGAAGGGGCAGAGACGTTTGACTTGAGGCTTTGCGAGGGGATTCCCGAGGGATGCGCCACGGTCTCTCGGCTGTGGGCTGTGCCCCGGCACCAGGGCACCCACGGAGGGGCACCCCCCCACCCCTCACACGGGCTGCGGGGAGGGGTCCTGTATGATCTCTGTTGCCGACAGCGGCCAAGGGGAGAAATTCCTTTTCTGCGGATATGCTGAGCCCGCGACCCTGCGAGGTTTACATCTCGGAAAACCCGGGATTGCCCAAGCTCTGGCTAAACGGGCCGGGAGGCGGGTGGGCACCGCCGGGCTCCGCTCCCCGGCAAGCCCGGAGGCGGGAACGGCCCGGGGACCACCGGGCATCGACAGGGGATGAACCGACCCGCATCCCACGTGTGACGGGGAGCAGGACATCCCCAGCTCCACACAGGCCTCGCCATGGTTTATTGCGACGGTACCACGAGAAGATCTCGGGGAACGAACAGCTCCTCTCAAAACCTCGGCTTCGGATGAGGTTTGAGTGATGAGAAGGCGAGCGGGGTCTCCGGGGATACGCCTGCACTGATTCCAATCTGAATCCTTGGCCCTCCAAACGGCCACAAAGAAGACACTAAAAATAACTTATTTTCATTACAGAGATGCTTTTAAAGAGAAACGAGAGGAAGGGGGGGGGGGGACACACATTTCTACAACGGGGATTAATGTAAGTTGGAGTGGAATAAAAGGAAGTCAACGCCGAGCAAAAAGGGAACTTAAAAGGAAACCAGTAGTAGATCATATAGAGTTTGTTTTGGCCTGCGTTGCAGTATTACCGAGTTCTTGACCTCTGCACAGAAACAGCTATAATCTGAACCGAGACTCCTCCACTTTTAAAGTCTTTGTAAGTGTGACTCACAGTAAATTTTCAACCTCGAGCATGTTTACTACATTCAACAGCGCGAGGTAGAAAAGTTCACATCACCATTTTAATGGACCCACAAATGCTGGTCATCTCACACACCCTGGCAGCCGGTGCGGGTTTGTCACCCGTGGCCAGCGACCCGCAACAGGCGCGGTGCTCCTTGGCGGAGGAGCGGGCTGCGCTACAAACCGAGAGCAAGCAGTGGCCGAGGCGAGGGGCTGCAGCGATGCTTTGGCTCCCCGGATAAGAATTACGATCTTTTAACCGTTTCCTTCAAGCTGTCGCCTTTCCCGCCTGCTTTGCCTTGGGTTTGGGAGGGAAGGGAACGCTCTCCAGCCCCACACCCCCCCCCCGCCCCGACTGCCGCTC
>NW_009260814.1:1084266-1084591 GCF_000687185.1 Egretta garzetta | reverse complement strand
CGGGCGGGCTCAGCCCCCGGCCCCGGCGCTCGGACGCGGCAACCGGGCCGTCGGTTGTCCAAGCAGAGCTGGCAAACTTGACCTGCACTGCGAAAGCAAAATAAATCTTCGCAAAAGGAGGTACGGAATAAAAACGGCCTTAACGTAATCAAAATTCCGCCAGATCAATACGAAAATTGACTGAGACGGGGCGGTGGGTTTCCAGGCGGTTGGAAGTGTGGCTAATGAGTCACGCCCGGTAACTAGTCACCCGCTTTCTTGACACCACTTTCTAGGAAGAAGACTTGTGTAGCAGGGAAATCGTTGTTTCCAGACGCTTCTGAAC
>NW_009260814.1:1083095-1083749 GCF_000687185.1 Egretta garzetta | reverse complement strand
GGCGGCTCGCAGCCGCCCTCCCCGAGCCTCCCGACAAACCGTATTTATAGATTTCCCTGCGAGGCGAGCAATCTCTGTCGCTTCAGCGCAGGAGTTCGCCCCGCCAATTATCCTGCACGCTAATCTCTCTGGATAGGCTTCTTTCCTTCCTTCATTACCTCATTCCCTCCTTCCCTTGACGTCAACTCACGTTCATTAGCGAGGTGGCTTCTGGAAGTGACAGAATTTTGCTGTCCCACGTCCAGTGTTGATTAATCAGGGATGATATAACCGGCCTACAAGAGGAGCCTTCCTTCGCGGAGGCACATTGTTTTGTGTGCGAGAGTTACTTAGCAACTCCAAGATACGGGACTGGCTCCAAGTTCACAAAAAGTTGAAGAATAAATTTTGGGGAACTTCTTTGCTCACTAAACACGTTGTAAAACTGCGGGAGACACGCCCAGCCCCCACGCCAGGCCGAAGAAGACAGGAAGCCGCCCTCGCAACGGACCCCTCTGTTGGGAAGGAGAGCTGGTGCTTGCAGCAAAGCTCCAGATGCACCTTTCTCCCGACACGGGGCCCCGGTGGGTTTTATTGCCCCGTTTACAGCAAATAACCTCCCTGGCAGGCCAGTCCCCGTCGCTTCTGGGAGCCCCGGGGAGGGCTCCGGGGCTG
>NW_009260814.1:1082239-1082533 GCF_000687185.1 Egretta garzetta | reverse complement strand
TTTTTGTGTTTGTTTCTTTTTTTTTTTTTTTTTTTGGGGAAAGGAAAGAATAAATCTCTTTCCTTGCACAACACAGAAAGCTGTTTGAACGACATGCGGGGGAGAGACCGCGTCCGGGCAAGGACCCGCGCAGGAGGAGGCAGGGCAAAGCTCCCTGCCGGCGGAGGTACCTGTTGTAGGGGGTCCGGAGGAGCAGGGCCTGACTGCCGGTGCAGCTGTCGGTGGGGGTGTGACAGCCGTACACCGGGGGAGGCACCGAGTACTGCTGGTCCCCTGCGGAGAAAGCGGCGAAGA
>NW_009260814.1:1079794-1081768 GCF_000687185.1 Egretta garzetta | reverse complement strand
CACCCCCCACCCCCCCCGCTCCCCCTTCCCGGCACCCGCACTTCGCGGGGCTGCGGGCGCAGGGGGTGCGGGGGGACCCCCGTGGGACCACCCCCCGCCTCGGGGAGAGGCGAGCCGGGCAGCCCGAAAGTCGGAAGTCTCGTTTGTGTTTAAAGAGAACAGATCGGCTTCGGTAATAAAAAGGATGTTTTCGTTAATTGTCGCTCATATTAAAGAGGAAGATTCCCATCTGCTCAGTGTACTCCTCTGCCGTTTCCAATTTAGAAGTTACCCTTTAATCTCTCTCTCTTTTTTTTTTTAAGAGCAGCTTTCTCAATAAAGAGGCGGAATGTTACATGCAAAAATAAAACTCCTCCTTTCAGCGAAAATTGCTCTCCAAAATAATAAACAGCCTATTTTGTTTCCTACACCGAGCAGATTCAGATGGAAAGAGACCACCTCTGCTGACCCCGTGCCGACACGAAATCGTAAATCAGGTGCTTGGACACCAACTTTCATTAATGACTTGGAGCTGGCTAAACAACTTCAGCTAAAAAAGTAATTACAAAGTAATATTATCTCAGAGGCTTCTCGGCTCATCAGCATTTACCCCGAGAACCAAGCTCCTCCGAGAGTCACTCTTCCAAAAAACCAAACCAAAACAAAACAAAAAGCCCGACGCGGGCTGGGAAAAGAAATCAAACCGGCGACGGGCGCTCTCTCCCTCACCCCCCTCATCCCCCCCTTAACCCGCTTATTCCAGCACGGGCATCCTCCGCAGCCTCCCGGGACGTGGACGTGGCCGGGGAGTGATTTTGTCAGCCGAGGGGGAGCAACCGGCCTTGCTCCCAAACCCCCCGGCTTCCACCGGCGCCGAGCGCTCGGCGCTGTACGGGTCTCTGCTCCCCCACCGCCGACCGACAACCACAGGGGGGTTCCGCGGGAATAAGCCGGAGAGGCAACGAAGGGAGCGGGTCGTTGCTTCTCCATTTTATCGTCGCCGCAGACAGCCTGGATCCAGCGACATCACAGGGCTTAATTAACCTGCGGGGTTGCGCGGGAGAAACGGAGGGAGCAATGGGGAGGGAAAGAAATCCAGAAGACTTCGAAACCTTCGCCTTCGCGACGATTTTAAGCCGGCCCTGAGGCTGCAGGGCTGGGCTGGGGTAGAAGCGGGCCTGACTCGTCCCCGGCCCAATCTCTCTCACGTCCCCCTTGCCCCATGAGCAGGGCTCCTTTCGCGGTGATGTGAGCAGCGTTGACAGGCCGGTACCTTGCGGGCTCCCATCCCACAGCTGTTTCTCGCTCCTTATCTTCTCCCCTAGCCCTCAGGGTAGAGGCTCAACCTTCAACTCCCTTTTCCCCATTTCCCTCTGCCTCTTTTTTTAACTTTCAGAAAACACTGACACTTTCTACGTTAATTTTGGCCTGGCGCAGACTTTCGGTGACCTTCAAAACGCAGCTCGGAGCAGAACGAGGTTTTGGCCGCATTTTCCGGTGTTGCCTGACCCAAAGCTTCAGGAATGTGATAAGAAAGTTGAGTTCTGAACCGAGCTGCCGATAGTGAGGTCTCTTTAATTAGGGCGTTATCAGAGCCAGGCCTGATTAAAATGTGCTGAAAATAATTGAAAGTTGTACATCTGCTGGAGAACGGGGCCCGCTGGAGGCATCCAGTTGTTGGAGGAGCCCAGCTGGATGAAAGAGACAGGCGAAGGAGAAGAGGAAAATTGGGCAGAGGTTTCAAAGCCTTAGTTCCCTAACCCCCACCCCATCCCAGACTTGGCAGAAATGTCATCGCAGAGCCAAGGTAGCGTCTTTCCCACGGTCGGAGGAACCAGCTATAAAAAAAAAAAAATAGTTCAACCTTGAGGAGAGCCAAAGCAAGAACATTTTATCCATCCACCAAAAGAAAAAAAAAAAAAAGGAGAGCAAACACCCTTTGCCGAATTCCTCCGTGCCGAAGGAGCTGGCTGCGTGTCGCCGACAGTAGCGGTG
>NW_009260814.1:1073800-1075536 GCF_000687185.1 Egretta garzetta | reverse complement strand
AGGGACGTTTCTTTACCTGCCGCTGGGAAGACCGAGCCCGTCGTCTTCCCGGTGACAATTCGCACTTCGGGATTTCCTTCCTCCCGCGGCATTAAAGGTTGCCGCAAGCATCGCCCATCTTGACACGACGTTTTAAAATTCAAAAGGGTAAATGCTACAACAAAAGAAATTAAAATAGCTCGTTACTAGAGTAGCCAAGTGTAATTTCATTTTCTCTTTAAACTCTTTGACCAAAACTGTCGGGTTTTGCTGTTAGGGACATTACTTTAATTGCCACAAACTATCCGCAGAGAATTTTCTTTTAAAATCTCTTTTTCGATGCGTAAATCGACTTATTACGGAAATCCACGTGTAAGGGAAGAGCGAAAGATTTGTTATCGTTGCTGATACTAAAGACCGACGAGGCCCTGCCGCTTCTTACGAGTGCGCACAAACCCAAACCGCTCCGGGGCAGCATTTGTCGGGGGGAGAGGGGGGGTGTCTTTGGCCAGCCTAAGCGGAGTATTTAATTTCTCGTGAAAACTAGACCTCTTTCGGTACAAAGAGAAAAAGCCTTTCCCGCAGCTGACTATTTTTCGAACTAGTGTGGGGCATTTTTTTGGTTTTCCTTTTCCTGAAATAACCTAGCTTGGTAATTTTTCTTGAAAGGGAGAGATGCTTTCTTGACTGCTTAGGTCTGCGTTATTCCACCTGGCCGGAAGAACTGCCGAAGTCCCTCCAAATCTTCGCCACCCTCAGCGGGACAGCCCGAGGAGGAGGAGGGAAGGCCGGACCCTTCTACCCCGGGACGTGCTGGGGACTTTTGGGAAGCGGCCCAGGCCGCTTTCCGCAGCCGTTCCCTTCTAGCCAGCACCAGGGAGAGAGAAAAAAAAAATCTCTTTTTCTAGCCCAGGCACGCCGAGAGGAGCACGTCCCCTCCGCGCAGGGGACATCTGCTCGCCTCTTCCCCGGAGATGCCCACCCCGACTCCAGTCGCGTTCCCGCCTAAATGACCCCATGCTCCGCAAACCGGGCGCCCGCGTCCGGGCCTCGGCGCCCAGCTAAAAGCCACGGCGGGAGAGGTGGCAGCTCGGGGGCAGCATCTCCTTTGCCGGTGCCCAGACCCAGGCGGCCCGGAAGCTTTTTGCCCTCTCCCTTCCAAACACGTCCCGACACAAATCTCTGCCAGGCAGCAATCAGGCTTTATTGCTTTGCCCGTTCCTCCATAGCTACGGTAATTCCTGGTAACGCTCAATCTTCCATCGTGCTCGAAGGCACACTCTCCAAGATTAAACGACAGATATTGCCCGGACGAGGATTATTCTACTGAGAGTCCCACCCGATCGCGGGCGAAACGGGCTTGGGAACCTGCTCCGACCTGAGCAGCCTGAAGCACCTCCCCGGCCGGCGCCTTCCCCTTCCGCTGTCTCCCCTGCCACGCCAAGCAATTCAGGGACCGGTAATTCTTACCACACTTCACTAAACTCACACACGATCCCCTCGCGTCTCGGAGGTGGGGGAGAGTGGCTTAAACACAGATAAATCCCCGGCCCTTCCAGCCCCTGCTCACTGCACGCAGGGGGATCTCTCTCCTTCCACTCAGGGAGCTGATCCGATTTCCACGATTTAAGCGCCACGGGCAGCAGAAACAAAGCCGCGAAGCATCTCCAGGGACGCAGAGGGGCAGGAACTCATCACGGCGGGCCCGACCGTGCACACCCCGCTGCCTCCCCGCGCCCCGCCGAGCACTGCGGGTA
>NW_009260814.1:1060139-1073112 GCF_000687185.1 Egretta garzetta | reverse complement strand
GGGAGGAGGCGCGGTGTAAATCACGGGGCTGCACGGGGCCGTAAAGCATCCTTCTGCTTCTGCCCCGGCCCTCGCCGGGTTCATAGGCGGCTGGCTATCAGGAACATCGTTCCGAGCTGCCGTACGTGACATTTTAAAGGTCTTAGGTATACAATGGGATATCCTTATGGAGCAGCTAACACTATCATATAGAGTTTTTATAGGTATTTGACACCCACATAGAAAAGAATTGGGGGTTGGGGGGCGAGCTCTTAGGTAATATGCTCAGTTCTTGGCATTACCTCTAACAGTTCTGAAAGTAATAAAATTATTTTTGGAGGGGGAAATAAAATAAAATGTAAACCCCCCCCCCCCAACGTTCCAAAACTTAATACACTGTAAATGGATGTGTGCTAGCTGAGGTCCCACGAATTAATTTCTCCCTGGCTGTAAAATGCAGATCCCACTATAAAGGCACACCAAACTCTAAACGTAGTAACATAGAAACGAGTCAGTAGCAGTACCTGTCATGGATATAAATCTGAAGAATTCTTTTGAGCCACCCAGAGTACCACCTTTGAATATGGGTGCACATCGGAAATGTAAACCATACGTTATACATTCGACAGTGTTGGGAAAACTCCAGCTGAAGTGGACCTGCTGTCCCCAGCCACACACCACTATTTCTGGCACCTCACAGGTAAGGAAAGGCAGTTGGTAACCAATGCAGCCTCAGGTCTTGCTCACCGTTGGGTTTTACAGGACAGGGGTGGAAGGTGAATTGTCCTTTACCCGTTTCTCCAGTAGACTGCCCATGAGCACACTTTCCTAAACACCAACCTTCCACGCCTTTATCTTTCAACTTCATTCTTGAACAAACACACTTTAACAACGCAAGCAAAGTCCAAATCTCACTGTGTTCTTGCAAAGTCCTTTTGCAGCCCTGTGCAAAGATACTCTCTTCACCAGCCCACCTCAGCGGGCAACTAGTGGGGCTCCAGTGAGGCTGCTCTGCCTTACTCCAGCCGAGGGTCTAAACCCCCTTTTCAGCCAATTTTGTTCTCATCCTACACACTTCAGAAGAATTCACGCATGTGAGCGCCTGACTAAGGGTGCTTTAGAGCAAGAGTGGTCCCACTGAAATCAGTGCTTAAGGACTTCTGTCCACTAGTGTCTAATGCCTTGTACCACGCAGTGGGGAAAGCCAAGCGTATCCTCTTTGCCTGTGGATGCTCAGGGAGCGCAGAAGATGAGCAGCAAAGACAATGGGCCTCGTGTCTAAAGCAGAGGAGGAACAAAGGCTGCCCGTTTCTCTTCAGTGCCTTCTGCATGCTCCAGAGAAATAGAAGAGGGGACAGTAGTTTTGCCAGAACACTGGGGGACTCCAGCAGCATATGTGGAGTGCTTGGAGATCCCAGGGGAAGCAAAGAAATGCAGATGGCTGTTGCGTTATGCAGCACGGCTCCGTGTGATCTGCCAGTGATGTGACCTGCGAGGGGGTGGCAGGGCTGGAACTGGAGAGCTATTGCAACATGGCCAGTCCCTGCTCCCAGACCCTTTAGCACAGCATACGCCAACGCCAACGGCTCCTTCACAGCCCAGGGAGAGATTCCACTGCCCTCAGCTCCCCAGCACAGCCCTTTAGCTTTGTTAGTAACTGAGCATACCCATTTAACTGCAGCTACATAAAAGGTACGTTTCTCTCTCCTCTCTCTGGACTATATGTACTGATACATGTGGATTGCAGCAATACACAAGAGGCAAACCAGCTCATTTTTCTCATCTAGTTGGCTGGAATAAAAGAAAGGGAACAAAAAAAAAAAAAAAAAAAGTAGCTCCAACCAAAACAAGAGCTTTCCCAGTTCTTTATTCCAAGGCTTCCCACTCAATATATTTTTTTTCTTCAAAAGCAAAGCTTTGCAGCCAGTCTCTCCCTTGTGTATGTATCACATGTTGCTGCATGGGATATCTGGTCTGGCCACAAGGGTGAACTGCCATCTGAAAACCCCATTGTTTCAGGGCCTCACCCCAATAGAGATCTGCTGCAATCAGGGACAGAAGCCCTGGTGCCCTCCACAGAATTGAGTACAACCTAACTGGGCTGTGCAGGTGCCTGCATGGTTCTCATCGGCATGTCACCACAGGACTCTGCTGTTTTCACATTAGTGGCTGTCACTGTTCAGCAGCAGCCTCTGCTGACCCTACTGCCACCAACAGACTCTCTTGCAAAGCTCACGCTGTGCTGAGCTATGCAGGGACAGTTAGAGATGAAGCTTGTGGGGAGAGACGGAGGAAGTAAGGAGAGGAGGGAGGGAAGCCCATGTGTTGAACTTGCCTTAGAAGTCAAATTTCTTCTTCATGAGACACAGGAGATTCCTTCCCCTTCAGATTTTATGTGTGTCTGATTCTGCTAAATTCATCTGAGTACTGCTGTGACACGGGAATTAAAAGCATGGAGAGTTTGCTGCAGCTGTTGAGCCATGGACTCAGACCCGCTGCTTGTTTTTCCTTCCTATTACATGAAAGCAGGGTTCAATAAAGTTCAGATTGGAACTAAGACCTACTTTTGTGATGTCTTGACAAACCTTTCTTGAAATACTTAACATGTTAGTTGAAAGAAGCACAAAGAAACCCTGTCAACTTGTTATTTATGTTTTTTTAAATGAAACAATGAAAGGAACAACTAAGTAAGTGTGATGCCTTTCTCTAGATTGCACCATCATAGATTGATAGCTCTATGAACAGATTTGCAAGTAGCACCATCATGCTAATCAAGATATTAAAAAAGTTTATAAGCAGTTGCTTAGAAAAAACAAGATAAAGCCTATGGAAATCTGATACTGGTCAATGGTGCATTTATTCAAAACATAATACTCACTTCAAGTCTCCATAAATCCTTTGCAAATGAAACTTCCATTGTGATCACTGTTCCAGATCTAAATGATTTATTTTTTTTCTTTGGTAGACATTAGATATATCTCAGAATGTACAAGTCATGTACCTATTGATACACAGTTAATCATGCCCCCATGAGATAATAAATATTAAATTCAAATAAGATAATTCAAAGAAGGAGTATCTTTATAAGAAGAACTTTTTGATTTATTAGTGGATTAACTTACATGAAAAAACTCACATTTCTGTGTGATTTGTTTCAAAATTCAGGGCTTCCACTGTTCCAACCAGTTAGCTCTTGGGAACAGAGCAGACGTTGGATTGCATGTAGTTTCAAAACTGAGTTCTTAGCAATATTTATCTCATTGCTTCACCCCGAGCAGCACCAGCCTTTGCAATTTCTATGTGCATTTGAGGAAATGGGTTCTACTGCTTTGAGCTGCTGCTAGAAAACAAGGAATATACTGAAAGGCCAAGCAGAAGAAACCTACCAGGAAAACAGTCTGTCAGCCCATTTTCCTAACTCTGTGATCTGAGCTTCCCAATTTGTAGAAGCCTTGTGGTCTTCTCTGCCTCTGGGTTTCTGGGTTTTCATACGCTTCTCTCATAATTGTTCAAATCCAAATGGATTCTCAGTTATCAATTTACTCTCAGAACCTCTTGGCAGAAGTCAAAGTAAGTTCAGCAAATTGGTTGGATATTAGCTACAAACACACTTAATTTTTCATCAGATAAACTTCTCTCAGAGGAACTACTAGAGTTAGTTTTAGCCAGGCACCAGATCTATAGTGAAATAATTCTAGTATTAACATGAACACCTTGTAATAGCTAGATATGCTTTATCATGGAGTGAAAGTTATTCAATAAGTTCTGGAACAATTTTACTTTTTTTACTAGTCTCTGTTTAAGCATAAAAAAACCTCTCCAGCCAAATAAGGATTTCAGAGTACTTCACACCTGCAATATGCTCCACCCCAACATCATTTATCGATAATATCCATCCAGATATTGTAGAGGTTTGGCCCCAGATTTATGAGGACATATGCAAAGGCATATGCAATTGCCACCTAATGCATCTTCAGAGATTGTGTCCTTTGGATAGCTGAATCCAACCTTGCAGCCTCCTGCACTTAGCATTCAAGAACCAGGACCAATCCCATGACCACAGTAAAAACATTTGCATGCACAAGCTCAGAGGAGGTAGGTTTTCTTCAACAGCTGTAATATTATTTAGTAATCCTAACCAAAAGAGAAGCTGTGGGCCTGCCAGCACACAAGGGATGCTCTGGGCTGCCCAGCAAATGCACAGAATACAAAGAACCTCAAACACAGTTAGAAAATGGGAAGCACTATCTGCTCCTGGATGCCTAGTTATTAGGTGACTAGAGAGCTATGCTTTGTGGAGCACTGTGAGGCTCTGAATAGTCTTGTACAGCTTTTCCCAAATCACACAAGTCCCCTGGGAAACTTCAGTAATCAAACAAGATCTCGCGGTCAGGAAGCTTTTCTTCATCCAGCCAATTTTATTTCCCCTTCATCATTCCATCTATTACTCATTACATCCTCCTGCCAAACTCGACATAATTCTTCTCTCTCTCTCTCATGCGTACATGTTTCAGTTACATATAGACCATTATGTCCTTTCATCCCAACTTTGCCTACCCCTTATTCAGGCTGCATGTATTTAGTCCTTTTCATTTTTTCCTGCTGTCCTCTGAGCTCCCTCCAACAGCACCTTTCCAGAATAGAAGCACTCCGAGTTGAACTAAATATTCTGCAAACAATTACATTTGGCAGTCTCTAAACGTAAGGACACACAAACCAATGACTAAATCACCTTGAACAGCTGAATGAGAGTTCAAAGCCATAAAATTGTCAAATCAGGATAGGGAACTTTGGATGACACTGCAAGATCAACGTCACAGGAAGCCCTCAAGTAACAATGTCTTAAAAAATTCCCTGGTCTGCTTTATGGTCCTTGTCTCTAGGAATGTCTCATTAAGTATAATATAATATTTTATAAGCATTCTGCCACTACGACATTAGGAAGATACTGGTACGTGCGTATTATCCTTACAATCTTATAATATATACTTGGACACAACTTAATTATTGTTCCAAGATACTGAAGTTCACGTAAAGGCAACTTTTTACCCAATTAAATCACTTATTGTTGAGCAACTCATGCTTAAAACATTAGAACATTGCTGTGTTACACAGTTACAATAATTTGCTTCTGTCATCATACCCTGCTTCAAAGAGACAGTTTCCACAGCCTTTCACTGCTAGAGACGCATAGTTCTTATCCATAAACAAGGCAAGGTCATTCCGCAAACCAAGAGCATATTTATTACAAATTATACTTCATCTACATAACTTACAACTTTATAAGCTCAGGTTGAAAGCCTTCCAAGTTTAGTCATCTGAAGATGGTAAACATGGTAATTTATCTCTTCAAAACCTGGGAGTGCTGTATTTTTGAAATTGGGTTTACATCCAGTTTGGAAAGACAGTTATTTAGATACCTATTTTTGCTAAACTTTACCAGCTTTATGACTAGACATTGATAATGGTGTATGTTTGCATAAGGTGCCAAAACTGACACAGAGCTACATCATCACTCCCTGAACTCAGAGTCTGATTTTCCTTTTCTAGCAGAAGAGACAGGTAAAGTCACTGGAACTTCAGAGCACACATCAGTTCCGACGGAAGAGATGAGAGAGGTACTGGTACTGCGACATGCAATGCAGCACGTTAAACAAGCTGGGTGCAACACAGAGAGAAGCAGTCACTTCTTTTTTAATCTGTGGAAGGTTTTCAGGGTTGGAGTGAGCCCTGATGCTTTCTGGGCCCTTGCCCAGAGAGTGTGCTAGGACCGCTCGAACAGCGCAGTCCATATGGGGTCACTGAAACTTTCACCACATCGGGGAGAAGGGCAATGGGGCCACAGAATTAAGACAACTACGTGGTGACCTGCAGGAGCTCTCCATGCCTGAGCAAGAAACAGTTGGGCATCTTTCAAAACGCAAAGGGCGACGGGCAGATTTAAAGGATCAAGAATACACAAATAGCATCCGCATCTACCTGCTGAGCCTGTACCTCTGTGGAGCAGAAATGGCACATAATGTGCATCCCTCAAGACAAGCTTTTTTTTACTTCTGTGTTTGTTCTCCTCCTGTTGAATTTGTTCTTTTTAATAAAAGAGAAGGATGCACTCCATTTCAGTCTTTCCTAGGTAACTGAAAGGAGCTACACAACACAGAACACTTGCAGATAATTTTCATGCCAAAGACACAAAGGTGCTCGATTACCCGGCATGCATTGACCAGGGGAAAGGGAGCGAAGGGAGTCTTAGCCCTCCTCCCCACTCCCCTGCCTTTAACACTGGCTGCCTCAGCATGTGGCTCTGCCTCACCTCATGCAGTCCTGGACTCTCGGCTGTTCTCTGACTTTTCCCACTGTGAACTGGGGTCATGTTCTTTCTTGATTATGGCCAGAAAAAATAGGTGGCACAAGGTATGCAAGGTATCAGGCCCTACAACGGCTGACAAATCTCTAAGTACTCACGTGGATTATGTTGGAAGCGTATTCCTAGAGATACTGTTCGTGTTTATAAAGTCTTTTGGGGTGAATGTTGCTCAATGGAAAAGCAGCATAGAAATTTAACAAAAGCCACGCTGCAAAATGTAAAAAAGTAATTCTCCCACAGGAACTGAAAGGCATTTCATACATGTCCAATGAGACATTAAAAATAATTATGTGGAAGAGTAATAGCTCCCTTGGTTGTTTTAATATATTTTTGTCTACAAACAAGAAACGTTCTCTAAACTGCTGCCTTGGCTTGGCTTGAAAGGTCTCTCAAATAAAAGCCCTTCAAGTGACCCTTAGATTATTAAAGTTCAGTAACAATGAATGTGGATCTCAGTTCAAACAAAGACTGCAAAAATAAAAAGGCAGCAGTTTCAGTCTTGGAAATGAGCATGCCTCGATAAACTGGAAACATAGAATGTATTTTTGACCAATAGTCATATCTTCTCCGAACAAAACCAAACTCTTTTGTTTTTCTCTCAAACAATAACTGCAAATACCCTCACTTCTTGTACAAATGGAAAGGTTGGATGCTGTGTCTGAATTTAAACTTCCCACAGTCCATTCAGAGAGCACTTCAGATCACCAAGGATTTTTTTGATTCCGTTCGTAATGATTTTTTCTCCAAAGATTGCTAAATGTCATTTAGTATCATCAGAAACATTTGTGGTGAACAAAAAATGCCAACAATGCCAGATTACAAAGCTTAAACACTCTGATCTGTGTCTCCCATGAGAAAGATACAAAGGTTGAGATGTTCAATGACAGACATTAATGTCAGATGCCAAAGCAGGAAAAGCAAACATAGGAGTGGGGAGAGATATATAGGCCCCATAGAATATCTTGTTTTGAAAGTCATATGTCATTTAAATGGCCTTTATAACTGAAAAAGTTAATTATGAATATATATTTGCGTAGTTTGCAAGCAGAACACACACTGCTGCCAGTTGATGGAGTCAGTTTTGCACTCGTGAGCTGGAGGCACAACGTTTTGGTTATCTGCTTCATTGCCGTGAGCACTAACGGCTGTGCACAACGCTCCCTCTAGGCATAGGCCAAAAAGGATGTCACCAAAGCAAGCAGACCATACAAAACATCAAACTGATCACAGTTCTGTCTTCTTTGCGCTTCCCAGACTTGCTCTTGCAGCCAGTGAAAGAACTGGAGATGCAGGGACTGTAGCTATAGCAGGGAGAAGGGGACAATTCTCCCTAAAGGACAGTGGTCCTCTGTCCTTTCCACCTAGCTCACCAGGCAGCGTACCAGCCCCTCACCAGTTGCTCTGTTTGTCGGTGCATGCCATTTCTTCTTCCTCCCACTCTCCTTCCTTTAAAGGAGCAGCCCAGCTCTCCCATCTCTGCAGCACACCCATCTAATTTGTATCATGAGCTCTATTTGCTATAATCACCACAGTGGCATCAAGCAGACACAAGTGTTCAGCCATTTCTTAGCTGGGTAGACCATGTTACACTAACACTCTCTCTGATGTTTTCATTATGGAAGTTCACCACCACTGGGAGTACTGGTAGAGCTGAACAGGTGGATAAAAATGCAATGCATTTTCCCAAACCAGACATCCTCTATACATGAACAAAGGCAGACAATGGATGTGTAGAAATTATTCCTCTCATTTGCCACGGCCAACCAACTTTGTCTTTCCTTTGTCAAATTTCTGAACAGAAAGCTCAAATGGGCTTGATATTTGTAATAGAGAAGGTACAGACAAACCTGTGCATCTGCTTCAACAGCTTGGAAGCCCTAACATCACTTCTCTACCCAGGGATGCTTAATGACTGGAACTGGATTAGCACCCTTGCTGACCAAACCTTTCTATTCAATGTACTTCTATTCAGAGCAGTAAATTAGGTACCTTTGTGTTATGCCTGGTTCCTGCTCAGGGGGTCAGGGAGATGTTTTTTCTGCATAACCATGGCAACAAAGTTGGCAATTAACATCAAGTTTGGCTACTCTGTGAACAGGAATTACCCTCTGTACTCCATTTACCAGACAGCAAGCAGCCAGCAGTGTGACAATGACGCATTTAATACCATCAAGACTGGATCTGAATACAGTAATAATAAATGACATTATAACCTACCAATCTGCCTCTTTCTCACTCTCTCCCATGTTTTGAGCCATTCGTATGTTCTCTTAGATTTAGCAAGCATCAGTCTGTCTTGCCTTAACAAACACCTCTTTGCTCTCGCGTTGCAGAGACTAAAGCACTAAAGCTCACATGTAGCATGGAATGATCACACAGTTAAGTAAAACTTCTCTTAATACATTTTACACAATGCATTCAATGAAATATAGGACAAAAATTAAGAAGTACATGCAGGAGGAAAATGTTTCTGAATGAGATCTGGAAATGAAGACAGATGAAAAGACGACATAATTTACTGAATAGATTAATAGTTCATAACATCATTACTGATGTTCTTCAAAGCACTGACTTACTTTTTATGAGAATTCACAATCCTTAAACACAGGAATCTCCTCTCTGTTCTGTGCTTATGCAATGCTTAGAACACTACGGCACTGGTATGCCACCATGGTTCCTAGGTGCTTCAGTGGTAGAAATAAAGAATAGCAGCAGATGAAAACTGATTATTAGAAAATCTTAATTCTTAACATCTTAGTTTAATGTCTGGTACTAAGAAACTCAGACCTGGATTTCAACACAGTTCTTCTCAGAGTTACTGATTGCTTTTGCCAGGTGGATCATTTTTATAGTTTGTACAACTCTTCTTACTCTAAAGTTAGATAGATGATGGTAGCGTTCATGGCGTCCCGCGGTTATCTTTTTATTATTGTTCTTTTTATATAACAGTATAGGCATAGCAATTAGCTCCTTGGTCAGAAAAGAAACCCTGATCATGTTGTGTCTCTGCAAACACCAAGATCACATAATGACCTGTAATGCATTACAAAATGCTGGTCATAACTGTAGAACAACTTAGGAAAAGGAGATGAATTTGAGAGAAACTGGGTCTAGTGAATGAGGTATTTATGAATTTGAGGGTCACGTCTTTTTTCACGAGGATGGACAATCAATTAATGTTGATGGCTGCTATGCTCACAAAGAGGAAAACTAAATAACTTTATTGTTAAATATGATATGGCAATACATGCCAGAAGACTCCGTCCTGGCATTCATTTCTATGTGTTAACAAAATAGCCCAAACAGGAGCATGATGTCTGTTCAAGGAAATGGCAAACTAAGACTTGACATTTCAAAAGGCTATGGTCTATTAATACTTAAGGTGTACTTAGCCATTTCTTTCATCTTCTGTGTTAAGTAAAACTACCTAACACCTGAACCTCACCTAAGGCGAGGAGAAAAAAAACTCTTTCAGACTAATACCAAAAACTTTTAAGAAGTCAGCAAAGTCTCAAAGAGACCATGTATTTCTCCCACAAAGACAGCAACATTTGGGTGATGCATCAAATGTAGAGGGAAAGAAGAGGGATATCAAAGGAATAGCATCATGATAGCAAAAATTCTGTGAAGCCAATGTAAACTAGGCAGGACTAGCTGTCCCATGCTTTGCTTGTAAAATATGTAAAGAAATAAATCCACTGCTATTTTTTTAAAACAAAATATGCATAAACTGACAGAAAAGTACTAACATGCTTAAGGTATCATTTCATACACATATTTAGTTTAATCCAAGCAGTTAACAAGTCTTGGAAAACAAAGCAAAAATATTTTATCTTGGTTCAAGCAAAGCATTTGAATGCAGGTTCCCTTAGGAAACAAGGCTTACGTGATTGCACTGCCAGTCCATCTGTCTCTTGGATAACTTTGCAACCTCAGACCTGTTTCAGCCAAATTCTGTAGAGACATGACATTCTCAGCAACGCTAAGTGTGCGCAAACTTCAAGAAACTGGCAGCTCAATAGAAGCTGGGATAGAAGGGACCTAAACCAGTGCCCCCACTAAAGCAGCACTGCTGTGTGAGCTCAGCAGTTATTTGCACAGTTTAGCTCCCCCCCAGCCTGTTACTCATCAGAACTAACTACAATACATGCTACCATTGCCCAGCTGTTATCTGGGGAGAAGTAAGGGAGAAGGTAGTGGGAGGGGAGGGAATCACAGGGGCTATGTAGGGAGCAGGGGTTGAGGGGTGGGCAAAGAGCTCTGAGGCAAGGATTCAAATCCAGGCAGCCAGGATTCATTAGTCCCACTGTCACAGAGCAAGTTGTTTCTCAGTTCAGCCAAGAAAATAGTAAAAGGAGTTATTTGCACAGCTCAGTAGATATTGGTCTTGAAAAACCTTTATTTGCCAGCATTTTGGATACAACCACGGGGGCTTGTGCAGGGGGAGATTTGAACTATCCTCAGCAAGCTGAACTGAACCTTTACATTGATGGGGGAAGGAAAATATGCATAATGACATTGATCTAGAGGTGCAACAAACATCAGGTTGCTTTAAATACTCCAGAGAAGAGCTTGTGTCTTTCCAGAGTGGGATATTTTCTGCTTCTTTTCATCTGCACCATTGTCCCCTATAAACCAACATTTTATTCTGCTTGGGAATAGTAGAATGTGTGAGTAAGGACAGAGTTTACTAAATGTTGAATTAGTTGGGATTGATTTAGGCCATTTAGGCCTTTACTTGTGATTAGGGAAATGTGCTGAACTTTGAAGAAGTTTTTTGATACCATTTTTTCTAAGCAGGATGTAAGCCGATTCTCTTTCATTTCCTATAAAGGACCCCATAAAAAGTGGTCCTGTGGCGTACACAAAAGGCGGCCAGAAAAAAAGAGCCCAGCTGACAAAACCCATTCCAGAAGGATGCATTTTTGAGCTATATATCAATTCCTCGCTCTGTCAAAAATGAACTAGATGATATAAAAGTGCCCAGGTCACTCTAGAATACATAGTCTTACATGAAAAAATTCAGTCTTCTCATTCTCACTTTTAAGTTTTTCCCATGTGACAAGACCTGTGACACCAGCTCCATTGCTATGGGACCCTCCATTTCTGAGTATCATTGAGCATGCAGTGACATCCAAAAATCAGCTTCAGTTTTGCTCTAGGTAGAGCAGAGTGCCAGCCATTAACAGGGGGCTTGACAAGGGCAGAAGTGGAGTTACTACCAAAGGAATGAGCTCTAGTGCCTATCAGATCAGTAGATATCACTTAAAACTCCAGTTGTATTTCTAACAAAACCATCCCTAAAGGAGTGGTACAAACCCTTGGAAAGCCTTTTCTGGTTCCAAATTTGTTTAAGTGCAGAGATCCAACTCCTCCATTGTTTGCTCCCAATACCAGTGACAGCTGAAGTTCCCAAAGAGCAAGTTCAATATCCATGGGAAGGAGAAGTCTGGACTGTTCTTCAGTGCCTTGATAGCTACAGGGTGGGACTAGTAGCACTTGGGGCTAAACCTTCTTGACAAAAAAGAAAAAGTTCCCATCCCAGTGGCTGTGTCAAAACTGTCTGGAGGTACCTGCTACAGCCTGTCTTGATGACCTGGCCCTGAGTTACTCACATGGCTTCCGCTGGGCCTCTGTGGGTTTCTTCTTCATTGCAGTTGAGACGTGGGAGCAGAAGAGAATGAAAAAGACTGGTATGTGCTCAGGTCTTGCTTTGAGAATAAATGTCCAAAGCACACTGTGGAGAGGAAAAGGGTCTCGATCATTCAGTTCAGATGTAACATGTGGCACCTTCGTATAAAGAAAGGCAGCAGGACTTTCCCACAGAGCAGTTTTAGTAGGTGGTTTCATCATTTGGGCTGCAGCATTCTGCAAAGGTAAGAGGAAAGACAAGACGCAGGAGCCAGAAACGATCACGCAAGCTCACTGGCGCAGCAGACCTGTGTATCTCATAGTACAGCCAAATGTCTTTTCTGAAGAGACAGCAGTTGTTCCAGGAGCATGGAGAGAGGCAAAGAGGTTTGGGAGAAAGTTAAAGATAGTTGTGGGAGACAGCTGCACTCACTCTCCTGCCATCATCTCCTGTCCAGGGTATGTCAGGCATACCTCTTCTCTGTTCTCTAGGTGCCACCTAACATGGTTGTGTAAGGAAAAAAAAAAGACAGAAAATAAGGTGGACATGGTGGTGAGGAATGTGCTTTCACACCAGAGAATCTACAGCTGCTTTTTTTGGTAGTTAAAGCTGAATGCAATTCTTTCCCATCGCTGGCCTTTCATGTGGACAGACACATTCACAGAGCTGTAACTTGTACCTGTAAGAGCTGTATGCCCAAAAAAGCCCAGACCATTTTCTGTTGGCTCCATTCATCTGGCATTTGTGTTCTTAGATTTCCTATTGTCCAGACAAGGACTCTGACAGGGCTAAACAACTCCACAGCCAGCAAATAAATCCAGAGCATATCAGTGTCTCGTATATCAGTGTCTCATAACGCACCACTGACTTCCCATACTTTCAAAACAGATCCAAGAAGAGACACCAGCTACAAGAATGCCCCATATAAGCTGAAGAATCATTTGCTTAAAAAGCAAGGAGGATTACACAGGCGTGTGCTTCAGCAGCAGCACTACCTC
>NW_009260814.1:1021985-1060114 GCF_000687185.1 Egretta garzetta | reverse complement strand
GCAGCATAAAAGAAAAAGGGGAGATTACAAGGCAAGCACACATTCATTTGAAACATGACCTTATTTCCACTGAACAAGGCTTGCATGAATCATAACTTAGAATGGCTCACAACTGAGGTGAATTTCAGATTTTCAGATTTCTGAATTTCAGAAAATCAGCAGATGACAAAGAGAGACCGATTTTTGCTGTGCTTTACAAAAGGGATGCTGCCATGGCTCTCTGCACAGCAACTGCAATCAGAGGTTTCCAAGATCTAACCTGGTTCTGACACAGATCCTTCCATGAGTCTGTCATTGGCCTTCAGTTCCTGGTTTTTCTACTGATTCAAATTAGGATACAAGTGACAGTGCTGGGACTAGCATAATCCACAGCACAGCTGAATCCACAGCAGCTCGCTGGATCATTTGTGGTAGCATCAGGTAACTTCTTTAGAAAGTAAGCTTTAATTGAACTCAACTGACTAATATGTTCAAATCAGAAACTTTCCTGTGGGTTTTAAAAATTTAATTATATTCCATCCCCAAATTTTCCTAGTGCTACTCATTGAAAATACACAGCTGCACTGGTGAAGCTGTCAGTGAAAGGAAGCTAGAGGTTTTGGCAGCTGTACAGGGGGGAAGAGGTGAGGCCCTGGAGTCATGAGAAGGCGTTGGAGACAGTTTAGGTTTGGAGATCTCTGGAGTCTGCTGACATTTTTGGCGATCTGAAGAAAACTCATTTCATCCCCACCCTTTTGTGGAAAAGACAGTGGTGACTAGGTTACAAGGCAGTAGGTCTTAGTACCAGCTCTTTCACTGACATATGGTGTGACCATAGTCAAACAGAGCTCGGTTCCTACCTCCATCTGTAAAAAGGAAGAGGTGCACTTTCCAAGGCAACCGTCAAGATCTGGGACAGTTTGGGAGGAGAGTTCTTAGTTCTACAAAACAGATGTGTTTGAGCCCAAAAGCACTTAAGGCATGTGATGATGTTCCCAGCATGGACTTTATCTCAGGAGCATTGCATACATACGGAAAGATGATGTTCATCACGCAAGTTACTCTGAAGGAGCAAAAGAACAGCCTTCCTAGTATCTACTTTCCTCTGCATGCCACAGAAATATTTTCTCTCTCTCTTTGAAACGAGGTTCACCTTTTTCTACATTTATACAGACTCTACCACTGGTGAAGGAGCCAGCACTGTAGCTCCGAGGCACTGCCACAGAATAAAACAATAACAGAAATAAGAATTCTCTGGGGAATTTATTTTCAATCTATATTTTAGTCACTTGAAATGTAACAGAGGAAAGTAAAACCCACAAGACATACCAGTATCCTCTAAATAAATTCCTGGGATTGCGAAATACCATAGCAAAAAAAGAAATCACCACCTTCAAAACAAGGCTGCCTTAATAAAATGGGACTTTCCTGTGCAAGAGATGCTGTTTCACTACAGTGGGTGAAAAGGGCTATGTAAGAACTTATCAGTATTAATTCTTACTGCTGTTGTTTGAGCTGCCTACACATCAGAAAGATATCTCCTTCCCAGCCATGCTGTACAGCAAGACACTTTTGACATAGAAAAACCAGCTTTCAAAGCGCAACTTTACAGGAAGAGGTTCAATACTGAAGTCATATAGCATTATACTGCTACTGACATTAGTATCAGCCTTGCAGAGCACTGCAGTTGATATGACTATTTAATTCCTGAACTATGCTCACTTTTAAAATATGTGAACAATGTATATGCATAGAGTTTCCTGTATTCAGAGCTTCTCATCCACCCTTACCTAAGGGGATGTCCTGCAGTTCACATTGCAGTATGCAATAATACAAGTATTAGAAAATATTGCATAATCCAAATAAAACCTTGGGACAAAATAAAGACACAGTACTGAGAGGAAGAGATTCAGAGCATCATCTCCAAGAGATACCTGTGGCTGCAACAGAGAATAGCTCTCACAAAGGAGTGTTTATGGAAGTGGGGAAGGGCTGTCTGCCACAGACCTTCTAGGGGGAGGAAAGTTTCATTTTTCACAAACCTGAGCTACCAACTGCTCAGCAGTATGGGGGTGACAAGCTACCCCTCACAACTGGAGGTCCATCTCGGAAAAATATTTTCTCTAAGAGCTCACCACTCCCCCTGCAGTAATGAAAATCATACTAACTCCAGTTCTGGAGCAGTCTGCCTTACACACACTGCGCAGGTATAGATGAACTGGTGATATCTAAGGTGCTGTTAATCAGGACCCGCTGCTCCAGCAGATACAAAAGAAAAACAGTACATGTGTTCTCACTGACACTGTGAAATCCCCTCTTTCCTGCTGTGCAGAACTGGCCCCTCAAGCTCTCCTTGATGTGGTAATGTAACAGCAGACCGAAAAGAAACACGCAGCTTTCAGCAGTGTACATCAATGAGGGAACCAAAGTAGTTTATCAAAGAAAAACGTGACTCTGACCCATCCTTGGAACCAAATCAAAGAATATCTTATGGCAGCAGCAGGTCTCCAAGAAGAAAACAAAGCCAAACTAGTTTAAAATAGATCCAAACAAGAATACATGTTTTTTTTTATTGTGGCCATTGCCAGCCAGATTATGATTGGTTACAAATGTTAAGGGCCCTTGAGTTGCTTGAGTCCTTAATCTATCAAACTGGTCATCACTATGTGCCAAGCGATGACCTCAGTCAAAAGCCATAAATCATCGCTCAAGAACCAAGCCTGCAAGCTCCCTCAAGTACCGCTGCCCTCGGCACTGGTGAATGGGGAAGGCAGGCTGCCCAGGATTTTGGATTAGCTGATTTACACAGAGGAAGACAAAAGAGCTCTCAGCGCCGAGTACCAAATTTTGTGTTAACAGAAGCTGGCATGGAGCATATGAATTCCAAAAAAAAAAAAAAAAAAAAAAGGCAGAGTGTGTGGTTAAGAGCTGAGAAATCCACTTCCTTACAGTGTGGTTCCTGTGAGATTTAAAGCAGCACATAAGGAGTTAAAGTTAACCCTCCTGTTGCTAATCCTCTTCAGGGTATCACAAGCCACCTCTCAGCTACGACAGTTTGTAAAGAACACCTAAGCCATGCACTGTTTACCAAATATTATTGCAAATTCCCAGGAAATTAATTCCCCATTGAGAATTAGAGGAATTACTAGCTATAGTCTATTTGGCACATATACCAAATATGATGAAGCCCTTTTTTAAATATGAAAGTTAGTTCACCTTTAATTTTGCAAATAAAGCAGGTGTTCTCCTACAAAACATTTTTCAGTAGGAGCTGAATGATGAAAGGGACCTTAAAAACCTGTTATTATAAGGATTTTGAGGTGCCAAGAGAATGTGTGTGTGTAAAGAACATTTAAAGTAGTAAAGAAATTCACATTTTTCACCACTTAGCACTTTACAGCAAACTCTGTTTTCTGCAGTAGGACATCTTTCATGATGCCATCCACGATCTCTCTCTATTTCAGTGACTGTTAGTCTTGTTTTTCAAATATTTGTATGTTTGCATATACATAAAATAATAAAAAATAAATATTTAAATTACACTAAGCAACATAATTATAAATAACAGTAAAAACACACGCCAGGGCATAAGTTCATTGTTCACTTGTGCACTTACTAATCTGCCTGTTTTGCGCCTCCTTATCAGCAGCTCAGCTGAAGAGCCTGTTTCTGGCATGCCTTCATCAGAAATCCTGGGAACTGTCTGAAAACTCACTGCAGCTAAGGCCACCACTCCATTTGTGTGTACAGGCTGGCCGGCAGAGCCAAAGTTCAGGTTTTCGAATCGAGAAGTCACACCTATGGTACTGAACCTTAAAACAATACCTCAATGACACACTTTAAATGAATGGTTTGGGGCGATCCAAATGATCTCAGAAATCATTACCATAGGAGGAACAGGCTGTTAGCAAATGCCTGACAACACTAATTTTGATTTGGTTTTATTTCTTGAATGGGAACAATAGAGTTTTATTTGTAAGCAGAAAAAAAATAATCATTGAGGTGCTGTACAGTTAAATACAGATACTTCCAAGGCAGTTTGGAGCTGATAACTGTATCTGCATTAATAATAGCCTGCAAGAAAATCTTAATCTTGCAAGCTTTAGGCTGTAGCAATTCCAAGAGAGGCCAGTCACATTCTTCATTCAAACTGAAATTTAAGAGGGAGCCCATATAGCAATGGACTGTGTTTTGGCAATGAAATTTTATGCCTCACAGTCCAAAGTATTATCTTAAATGATAATTCATCAGAATGAAAAGCACCGTCAAAGTCAGCATTTTGGGGTTTTGTAGTTTGGTTACAATTTTGTATTTAAATGCATTTGGCAGTGAACTTAATTTTTAAAATTCCATTAGAATCATAGAATGCTTTGGGTTGGAAGGGACCTTCAGAGGTCATCTAGTCTAATCCACCTGCAATGAGCAGGGACATCTTTAACTAGGGACATCTTGAACTAGATCAGGTTACTCATTACATTTATGCCAAAAATATTTGCCTTTCCCATGGTATACATTTTTTATAAACATTCAAAAAAAGGGCACAAAGCAGGACAAAAGGAGCATTGCTATGAACATGTAAAATTACCAGAATGGAGGAAAGTAAGAATTGCTGCATGCCACTGCATGTCCCATTTCTTAATCCCAGTAATTATGTCTTTCTGAAGTGCCTGCCTGACGTACTGAGATACACTGCTTCACTTTGATATGATGATTGTGTACTAAAACTACTCTTAAGAAAGCTTAATTTTATTCAAGAATTAGTAGTGCAATCCTCTGCAGGAGTCCTGCAGGCTGAATCACAAAGCCTCGCGTAGGGACATTCAGCATTATAGTCCCACCTCCGTCAGGTAACTAGAATTTTGTTTTTATTTCCCATTCGCTCCATCGCACTTCCAGCTCCTTGACCTTCTCCAGGTGGCAAACCATGTCACATAACTGTAAATGGTGTGGTGGTAGCCATGTACCACCACCAAGCGACGGTGGTAGCCATGCTTTGGCCATGCAACAGGTGTTTAGGAAAGATGGCAACGAGAGTACTTGTCCAGTACTAAAACATTCCATGCCTTTGGCAGCCTCATCCACCCCCCCAGCACTCAGAGGACAGGCAACAAACATCAAGTATTTTCATAGACCATTTCTAGAGTAAAAAAAGCTTGAGAATCACCACCCCCCAGACTACGGTGTAGCACTTTGGGTGGTCTTTCTCCTTGTACCTCTGCAAAGAGGTTAGTATCCACCGCGTTCTAGTATGCTGAACACTTCAATTTCTATATAACCCTAGTTTTGGGGTGGTTTTTTTGGTGTTTTTTTTTTTTTAAACAAACTGCCAACCTACAGATAGGAAAGAGCTTTTATATTACTTCTGAGTTTTGTTCCTTATGGTTTTGCTTTTTTCCTAAAATTCAAGTTTCATTACAATGGCTGAAGGGACTCGAAATGATGAGGATAGACTTACTCTTTTCTGTTTTGGTTTCAAGAACTCCCAAGGAATAAAACCCTACACAGTGGGGATGAAGTGACTCGGCTTTCATGGCAGGATGCTCCCTCTCAGAAACCACAGGAGCCCAGAACTGCTCTGTACCCGTTACAGTCTCTCAGACATGAGATCCTTGTACCCAGTAAGGTTGGGGAATTTTGCCACTTGGCCAAATGTAATCATGACTGCACCCATGCAAAAGGCATCATGACTGGAGACAGCTTTTTAACCACAGGCTCACATGCTCTTTTCCATATACCTGCCCCACCAGCTCTTTTACAAACTTGTGTGTCTCCTGACACTTTGGAAACTGAGAAGTGCAGTCCTGCTGCATGCAGGCATCATTGCATAAAGTAATTCAGTCCCACAAGATCTACAGTGGAGCTAGCGTCAGCAATGTGCTGGACATCCACTGGCTGCAGAAAGCCTGGGGTATGACCTGAGAAGCTCAACATAGAGAGCAATTTAAAATATACAACTGCCAATGCAACATGGTGTCTTCTTGGCAGAGAAGATAAAAATAGCAAAGAAACAACAGCTCTGTTCTTTTTATGAAAGCCTGGCAGTTTTCCAGTAGAGACTTAAGTACTTTTTGTACTTTGGGGGGAAAAAATGATGGGATGTGGTCCAAGACTGGTCATAGGAACCTGAGAAATATGGAATAAGAGGCTGGGCTGAAGCAGCCAAAGTGGTACCACCAGCTGCAGTCCCATTAATTAACGCTCTGCGGTATGTAGCTGTAAGAATGACCCTGATACTTGTTGAATCACAAGCAGATAACTTTTACAGAGCAGCTATGCTTTTCTTACTGAGGTATATTTATCCAAGAAGTACCTTGCACATTTCCCCCCATCTCACAGGGCAGTAAATTAGTTCTAATTGCAAAGGTATGTAGTAAAAGCTGTGCTCAGCCTTCTGCAGCATTTGAAGATTTATTTTACAGTTTTAGGTTTTCTCTGGATGTCTAAAATTGGGGGGAGAGGAACATGAGAGAAAATGCAGGTTTTATGGATCTATAAAATTACCTTACTTCAGATAAATCAGTGTTTCTCTGCAATTTAAACAATGTAACTGAAAACTAATTTCTGTGGCTGAAAACACAGTGCACTAGAATATAGACTTCTTCCTCTGTTTGCAGTTCTTCTTTTAATTTGGAAAGAATGACAAATTTATCTGCTTAAAGGGGAAAATATGACAGCTACAATAAACTTTTTTTAACATACCCTAACTCTAGTTTTATGAATAATTTCAAAAAAGTACCGATAGCAGACACAGAGCAAAATTCTACAGCTCCATTGACAATGCTGACTTGTGCAAACAGTAGCAACACCTGAATATGAGCTAGGAAGGCCACTGGGTACAGCCCAGGATTTTGGATCCTTATTCTGTTCCAGATATCATCAGCTGGATGTAGCCTTTAGTCACTGTGCGACATTCAGTTGTGCTCTAAATCCTCTTTCACAAATACTGATTTTCTTTGTCCCTTTGGTCTGCTACACCTTGCTGATCCCCTGCCCTGCTACAAGTGAACCTCCACGCTAACATCAGTCAGGGAAGATCAGCTACCCACAACATTACTCACTCCTTTCAGAGCCAGATCATTCTGGTAGTTGTAAACTTAACAAACAGCCCGAGGATTTAGTCTTGAATCAAAGCTATTGTGCTGGTCCAGTAAAGCAATGTTTACATCAGACTCCACAGAATACAACTTGCATGTACTGTGCAGATGGTGGACACTTAAATTAACATGTATTTCATTTAGTAATGAGCTGCCTGTTTCTGTTGAGGGATTTAACACACAGAGGAAACACTGTTTTCTTGTTAAGTGCCAGAAAGGAACCACTTCCTCTGGCAAGAAACCAGCGCACACATGCATGACAACAGATATGTAGTCTTGTACATGAAATAAACAAACAACCAATAAGTAGTCACCTAACTTAAGGCCAAACAAAAGAAGAAAAGACAGGAGAAGATCTTGGACTGGCTGGTTCTTCCGGGAATGCAGCTGTGCATTCCAGCAGGCAGCAAGAATGTGGGTTTTTCCATTTACGCTGATCACAAGCTTTGCTACATTCTGGGCAAAAGCATTCACCCCCCCATATATATGGCTCAGCTAGATACTGTTTCACAAAATAACACTGCTTTGTATGAAAGGATGGACATTGAACAAAGATTCTTTAAATGTCTTCTAATGACAGCTGGCATCATAGAACAGAAAAATTAAACAGGTCACAGTTAGGAACACACATCTTTTTCTGGGCATAGATGACATGCAACTTGATCCCATCTCAGGATCTCTTCAACTCCTACCACAACCAGGTGTAACAGAATCTGGTAATTTTGTCAAGTGATGGAAGTTATCGCATGCAGTTGTGTTTCTCGTAGCGATTTAATACGATCGGTAATGATCAGCCCAAAAGCCATGAGTCCTTAAGTTACTGTATGTTTTTCTGTCTCTCTAAAGAGTCACAAGGAGTCGGCTTTTCCCATGCTTCCAACTTTGGCCAAAGCCTGCTTGTGCTGATGGCAATGTGAGCAAAGGGATGCCAGGGAACTTCTGAGGAAAACTCCCCCTGAGCTGCTACCCACTGTGATTCTTAGAGATACAACTAATCCTATAGCTAATAACTGAACTAGTGCAAAAGAGTCTTGAGACTCATTCTTACTGCCAAACAGCACAAAGCTTAAATAGCATCTCTATCTTCCTCAAGTATGCAGCATTAAAAACAGATCCTCCTCTTACTTTCTGAGGCAGCATTGTAGAAAAAGAAGCCAAAACCCAGAACTTTTGTAGTAGCCAGCTTGTAATGCCGTGACAAAAATGACCAGTGAGATAAGAAGATTCACAAGATGATGTACTGTCATCTCTTCCTCTACCTGACCTTCAAAGTGTGTTGGTTTGCTGATTTCAAAAGTAAGTAGGCCATTACGAAAACTTACTTATCTCCAATGGCATTCAGTACAGATCTGGCCAGCTTCATGTCTTTGCCATGTTTTCTAACAATGTTCAAATGTGGAAACAGGCAGAAATTGTGACAGATGTAGTGACAGGAGCGTCACTTATTGCTTAAAGCTCTACACCTGTATATCTCCCTGAAGCAGGACACATTTTAAAGTTAGAGCTCTGTCACCTCTTGAAGAAAAGACTGTTTCATCTTTTTTAATGTCTACTAAAGCCTCTTGGGACTTCATCTGGCTCTCATTAATTTCACAGGGAATTCAAAAAAGCACTAGAAGAGCTTAAAAAAAAACAAACCAAACAAACAAACAATGAGAAAGAACAGGATATAAAAATAAAATTCATTGCCTCCAGATCTGCCCCATTCTCTTTTTTACCTTTCAATAATGGTTACATGTGTCTTCTGTACACTTAAGCATCAGAAAAACATATAAACCATTTTTACTGCATATAGCAAAAATTTATCTACGTATTTCAGCTTAGATCTGCAAGAATCCACTTAAATTTTAGAACTGGAGCGAGAAAACAAAGACAGTCAGTTTTAGTCCACACACAGCAATTACTCCGGCTGTCAGCACAAGTCACTTTTACTGCTAAAGCAAAAGTGTGAAGCATCAAGTGGATCCCACAAAAACAATACAAGTTTATTTAAAAAGACCACACCTTCTGTTTTGTAGTCCCTCAACACTGTTAGGCAGAAGTAATAGAAAATCACCAAGCAGAATTAAAAGGAACGAAAGTGCCATGCATTCAAGGGAGAAAATTAGTTATTTCCTTAGCACCAAGGAGAACCAAAGTTAGCACTGTGTTTCAAAAACATTTACAGAGCTTCTGCAACTCTCCCACGCTTCACCATACAGAGTGATATCCTGCTGCTGGTGTAGTCAACAGGAGTTTTGCTATCAACCTCAGTGGAAGGCAGAACTGTGCTCTCTTTGCATTACCTAAGCCCACAAGCCCAAAATTTGGCCCTTTGTGATTTGTTTTCAATTATAAAGATAGGTGTTCAGCACTTGCTGTAAGGCAGTGAGGTTTTCAACTAACTACTGGTTATGCCAAATACTGTTCAAACTGTGATCTCTCTCAGTCATGAAGGTATGTGTATTTCTGGAAATGTCACACTTTAGATAATTAATCAGTATAAAAACATGAATTTAATCCTGACAACTCTAAGAGTCTCATTTTCTTCAAAAAACCCCACAAAGATAAAAACTAAAATCAAAGTCTAAAGTGGATGGTAAAAGGCATTACTAAAAACTGTCTTCTGTTTTCTGCTCCAGGTCACACTGATATAAATATTATATATTTCTACTGCTTCTCATGGCTTCCTTAGCCTTTACACTTGAAAGGGAATAAATCCTAGAACTACAATATAAAATTTGTCTGAAGAGTTTAATTAGTAATTGCTGCAAAAATGTAGATCATGTGTGTGATGTAAAAAAAAAAAAAAAAAAAAAAGAGTATTATAGAAAGAAAAAAGCAAACCTCTAATTAAATTATATTGTCATCCAAACCCAGGATGAATACTTATAGCTCATCTACCATAGAAGCCATTGTATGTGAAATGGGGTAACGTATAAACAAAGTGCTTTATCTGGGGTATGACTGGAAGCTCCAGGATTGTAACGTCCTTTAAGATAACATTCCAAACCTATCCTTTTAAGTTTTCAGCCAAGAATTTGTTTTTATAATTTCTTTGCTCTTGGCAAAAGGAAACTCTACTTCAGGCTAAGTTCTCCCTCTCATTCAGTGCCGCTACCACTCCCCCACTTTTTGCCAAAGAAACAATACAAGTGTTTTGAAAACCAAAACTACAGGGAACTGGCTATAGCTGCTCTTCATTGCTCTTTCTTTCCTTATCATATTTACTGTCAAGTGCCATAAGACAGCCCATTAAAGACACAAATAATAGTATTGTTTTACCTACAACTGGATCTCACCCTGCTGTTCTCATTCGGGTATCACAGGCACCGCTAGCTGAACTGAGAGAAGCTAGCACTTGAGCAGAAAAGGCCTGGCTCCTACCTCAGGGTGACAGACACAGCTGAGACCCCCTCTGCATGGACGAGCAGGCTCAGGATTTAGTACTAGCCTGACTCTGCTGCTGCAATACTTCTTGAAAACACAGTACTGACTTGCCCACAGGAGTAACAGATTTAACTTACTTTTCTGCTCCCAGACTGTGGGCTGTTCTGTCACGCAGAGCAGTCCTTGATGCAGTGTTAGGAATCCTAAGGGCTTAAATCACTGCTGTCTCCGCAAAGTGCATATAGGCCACTAAGAACACCTCTAGTTCCCAGTAAACCTCCTCACTTTCAATATGCACTATGTGATGAGGTCATTTATTGAGCATGACCATTAATAAAACCACATAAGGGAGATTTTAGGGAGTGTCTGCTCCCTTCTCTACCAGCTGCAAGGATTTTCTAATCACTTTATACTGCCATAGCATTATACTGAGATTCAGCTGCATTTCTCAGGGGAAGAAAAAGCTGCTGCAGGTAAATACAAAGCTAATGTTGAGCAGCTTTGAAAAATCTCAGTCTAAAATAATTACAAATAACATCACTCTTAATTGCACTTTGTAAAAGGAGAAAGATGTTGCAACAATTTCTCCCTTCTTTTTTCCTGATAGCCACACCTACATATGACACTAAAGTAAATACTATATATCATTACAGAGGCGAAGTCCTCATTTCACTTTGTTGAGCAATACCAGAGTGAAGCTACATCACTGTAAAAATCCCTTTTCTTACTTAATTTTGCATGAATTTAAGCACTCACAGTTCACAGAATTGAATCTCTTTTACAAAAGAACTACAGGCTGTACAAAAATGTTTTCTAAAAAAGCAAGTGGATAATTTAATGATAGAAAAGTTTTGCAGCATACTTTTGGTGTGGGGAGATAAGCACAGGGTATGGGTGCAAGCATATGTGACTGTTTGTGTAAGCCTCATGCTGTTGCTCGTAGTCTCCTGATTGATGAAGCCTAGTTCGTGCTCTGCTGAGAGTCGGCATTTGTTTTTTCAGAAAGAATTGCTGTATTTTGTCTCCTGTCTTCGGGATACTCAGGGGGGAAAACCCTTCAGTGCAGTAGGAACAATTTTTTTTTCACATTCATCCCTGAAAATAATTGGAATTTTAGAAGAGGAACAAAGGCGTTCCTTAAATAAAAAATCCCCCCCAAACAAGGAAAAGGAAAGGAATCTATTATCCACCCAAGACTAAGAGTTAAATAGAATTTTACCTTTATTCTCCCAACAAATGAAAACCCAGACAAAGGGAGAGCTTGTCACAGAGTACTTACTCTAAGAGACTTCTGGGGTGGCAAGGAGAAACAGAGACGGGTTCATGACCGACTGGATTCCTCCCCTGCTCCAGCTAATTCAGAGAAGTGTTCAACTTCTCAGCCTTTGCTGAGTCTTCCACCACCAGATTTACTGTTTATGCAGATGCTGCTTTAGAGGCTGTGCTTATTATACTGTTCATGTTGCCATCCCAGTGTAAGCATGTTTTAAACGTTCCCTTCTCCTGTCAAAAGGCTAAATTCTGGTCTCTTAGTCTCTGAATTCAAAGGCCCTTCTCTGGGCTTAAGTAATTTCACTTGGTATCAGCAGTGGTATCAGGAACTCAGGAATTTAAGCACTCGCAGTTCAAAAACTTGAGTATCTTTAAAAACAGTTAACTAAATTACAATGTGCTTGTTGAATTTTACACTCCAGAATCATAACAAATCCCTGCCTTAGAAGAGCCATGCAGTTTAAGCTGAAATTTCCATGGCAAAAATCATGCAAGGATTTTCATGAGAATGTGGAAAGTTAATGCTTACAAAACAGAGACTATTGATGGCATTGGCATAATGTGTATCCTCTTAGACAATCTGGATTTAAAAATACTAAGGAAAAAGAACTACACTGTAGGTATACATCAATGAACGAACAAAGACTGTTGTGTGCAAATAACAATAATCTCCAAGGTGAAGGATTAGAATCAAAGAATGAAATGTTTTTCTTCTGGAACTACTAATTAGCACAACCAAGGTCAGAAAATTTCCTGAAAATAAATATATAAGGTCCTTTCCTACTGTTTTCCCCTTTTGTTTTTTGGCTGGTATTTGCTAAAAACTCATAGTGCTCAGCACACAAGTGTTTGGTCTACAGCTCAGCGCTAGAGAGGCAAAGACACAGCATTCTGTGACATTCTCAGAACACTCTGGGCCAATGACTTTTTTATGCTTTACAGCCATTTATAAATGGATTTTTAAAAACAAACCAACCCATCTCTTTATTTTGAAAGGCTGAACTAATGGTCTTGCTTTGGGTAAGTTTCCTCTACATGATCAACTATAAAATGATAGTACAGGTTTATTGGGCAGGTGAATACAACGATAGTAAAAAATGGCCAAATTAATCTGAGGACATGTCTACTGAGTGGCTGTTTTTATATACAGAACATTTCAACTCACATCCCAGTAATATTTTGGTCTTCACAGAATCAGAGGGTGGTTGAGGTTGGAAGCGACCTCTGGAGGTCATCTGGTCCACCCCTCTGCTGAAGCAGGTCGACCTAGAGCTGCTTAGCCAGGACTGACCATCTTCCTAAACTGAGGCTGACCTTTAAAGCCATTATGGCGCCCCAAGAGAGATTTTGTGTGTGTGTGTGTGTGTGTTCATTATTAAACTCAGAAGTCAGCCTTTATGCTGATTTCTTTGTATCTGCATTGTACAGCTTTTCGGAAGTACTGAGCAGACAGCCATATCAGCAGACCTTTCATTTCTATCAGTTATCTCTGTCAGATCTTCCTGCTGGATTATATCAGAATTTGCATTATTTTTTGCCACCAAATACTATTTCACATTGGTAGCAGCCAGCAAGAGAAAAGAAAAAAATGGATGTAAACTGATCTGAAGTGATTTCTAACTTGTTTTCAAAGTTGTATATTTTAACAACTGCTTACTCCAACCTGCTACTTAAAAATCTCTGAAATCCAGAGCACGCACCTTCATTGGCTAAATGTTTAAAAATTTTTTTAAACATTAAAAAATCAGTATGTTTATGCAAACTCTCATTGGCTGTAATTCTATCTCATAACATCCATTGTTCAAAAAACATATGTTAGAACAACTCCTTTAATACCTCCTCAACATTTCTACAGGAGAATATAAAACTTTATAAACTAAGGTGTACAGGGTCAACTTAATCTTGCAAATAATCTTTGCAGTATTCAAGAGATTCTCCAGCATCTTTATCTCTTGAGCTTTAAAGAATTATCAAAGTTAAAAGGTGGGATTACAGTTATCAGACCAGCATTTCAGTTTTAAGAGACAGACTATTGACCAACACAAAGAGAAAGATGATCTGAGTAAACACCACATGAAAGATTTCCAGTCCAACCAATAATAAACCAGTGTTATTTCAGTGATGAGGTTCTTTTGAACATTTAATCACGCTGTCCATTAAATAGAAATTATATAAAGCTATATGCAAAAGGTTGATTTTTAAGAATGCGTACAATTTTCTCTTCACATCACAGGAAGGGATCAGAATTTATTTTAGCTACCATGATAAAACATTAACAAACCAGCCATCTCAAATACACTATTCAAGGCTTGGAAAAGGGAGTTTGAAACAAAACTAAACAGGAAGATTCAGACAGGAATATATTAGTAAAAGGTTTACAGTGTTTTCACTTGGATCCAAGTCAAAGTAATCTGTAAGTGATAAATCATTTGTATACGTGTATAATTCTTTTATATGGAAGTTAGTACTTCTTATAATATTACATTTGTTTGTTGTTTTACTTGTTCTGTACTTACCTGTTTGTTTTGACTGTTAAATGGTTTTACCCTTCAAGCTTAGCATAACTGTTTGTACGCAAACAGAAACAGTATAAGACCCTGCATCCTGATGCCATTGCCTGTGCTAATATTGACCCATTCACGCTTGTACAAGAGGGATGCTAATCAATTTTAGGTTTTCAAAATTCAGGGAAGAGGCATGATCCCCTGACCTGTCACAGGTGCCCTGCCAGTGGCACCTAGCACAGTGGCAAATCACGCACAGTAATTTTTCAGAAATAAGCTACAGCTCTCCAACAACTCTGTCCGTTTCTCACCAAGAGAATCACCTATCATGTGTTTTCTTACAGCTGTCCTTGAAGGATGTGTGAAGAGGGGAAAAGGGACACAGCAGGCTTGCAAAGCAAATGTGGGCACAGAGAAGCAACCGAAATTGAAGCAACATTTTTACCCGCTGTGGCAGGCACCCATGGCTCTACCTTACAGCTCAGAAGATGTAAGCCCACAAATGTATTTAGGTTGGAAGCTGCTTCTTGGGAGTCTCAAAAGCTCTGGGGAGTGGATATATCATCTCCTTGGTGGAATCGCAGGTTTTATGTATCACCAGCAAGCACCCTTTAGCAAAACTCCACTACTACCTCCTGGTATGAAGAAAACCAATCAGAATTTTCACTCTATGGTTCATAGGTATCAGTGACCCAGGCAGCTGCTTTTCCTTTTCACCCTATGTACAGAATTTTCACCATGGTAGGAGGAATATTCTGGTCTCCTGGGACTTGGAGAAGATCATAACTACACCTCCTGTGGAAACTATATGGGTTCTCACTTTGTTAGTATCTTCTAAAGAAAAAGTTGTTTTGACAGGAAGTATCTGTTTGCAATTAATAGATTGAAAGCAACCAGAGGAAGTGCCAATTCTAAGAAACTGTAGCAGGGTACTTAACTAAAAATATGTATTTTCACATCAGTCTGACCATGTTCTGAACTCACTTGAAGAGTATAGTATTGCAGAGAAAGGCTTTTGTATCATCGCAGCAAGGGCTGACTGCCTTCATGCCATTTTTTTAA
The DNA here is from genome assembly GCF_000687185.1 of Egretta garzetta. Taxonomy (NCBI): domain Eukaryota; kingdom Metazoa; phylum Chordata; class Aves; order Pelecaniformes; family Ardeidae; genus Egretta; species Egretta garzetta. Next base: position 1,044,834 of record NW_009260814.1, on the reverse strand, counting down.
ATCTCTCCACTGATAAACAGCTCCACTTGTTTTTAAAGTTGTTTTTACTTATGTCTCTGTGGAACTGGCCCAACATTTCCTACGTATATTTTAAGTTATGTTTGTTATTTTCATTTCATAGGAATTTTCTTTCAGGGTACGTCTTCTGTTTCCACAGAAATAGCACTAATTGCTTGTGTAGTCCTAGCCTTTCACGGGGAGACTAAAGGGAGCTGTTATCTGCCGTGCCACATTTCTGTGCCTCTGCTGAGGGTACTGGATGTGGTGTTCTACAGGCCAAATATCTTTCTAAATTAAGCTCATAATCTCTCTGTTTTAGGTAGTATTGTTTAGTAAATATTAACATTAATAACTCATCTGCAGTGATCATGTATGACTGCTTCTGCTGTACTCTCTACTGTTTGTAAATAAATTCTGAAAGGCCGTCTAAACAGTTTATAGTCTAGAGCTGTGCAAGTGTTGAGGAAAACACTTCAAAATGTGCTTTAAGAAAATCTACACCCTTTACTCTTAGCCCAAATACACCGAGGGGCTGGGGGTTGCAATACATTGCATTCCCAAACATCTAATTTAAGCGTTAATCATACAATCCTTTGAATAACACATACAGAAGTTGATCCTTTGAAGCTAACTGAGGTATGTCCTGGATGGATAAAGATTATCTATCTAAGAATAATTTGGATTTTAAAAGATGTTGAAGTCGTATCTATGATTTGCTTCCTGGTTTTCAATTAAAAGACAACTTCTCAAGATGTTTGAGGAACTTTCTAAAGGAATAGGCCAAATCCTTACTGATAATGTAATAACTGCTAATGTGATTAATTCAGAAACACCACAGACATCATCTTGTGAACTCAGGAGTTGTCACAAGAGAAAAAAGTATTGCATCCAAGAAATAATTTTGTGTAATGTATAACTCTGCAACCTGAAGTATTAAATACTTTTCTTTAAGTATTGTTTTATGTCATTGTCACCAGCACCGCACATATGAGCATATAAGATATGGCTTATGCTTGCAGTTTCTAATTGGCATGAATTATTCTTACATCTGTGAGTAGTCCTATTGGCTTCTATATTAAGCCAAATCATAAGAAAAAGACCCTTTAAGATAACCCCATGACTCTGAGTGTAGCACTACCATTCTAGCTTTATGGCCCATGATAAACTACTTTCTCCAAGGCAATATTTGCCATTTGTAGATCAACCACTACAGATTAAAATAACCTTTCTGGTAATAATTCACCAAAGCTCTAATTTAGGTAGACTGTACCTTTCCTTTACACACAAATCATGCTCACTTTTAATCTAACCAAATTCATAGGGAGGGATAGAAAATTTTACTTCTTTTTTACTTCTTTTTTTAATCTGCAGTAAACTAAACACAGATGTGTCCAAAAGCATGAGGCTGATGATGAGAAATCACAGTTTTCGTATTTGGAGAAATCTAAATGTAAGTAGAGGCATCCTTTTCTGAAAGTGCTCGCAGATTTACAGCTTTGAAATCGTGTACTTTGACTGGGGTTTCCCTCTCTCCCACCCCGCACCCTGACAAATCATCCTTGCCTTCTGTGACTGATAATCCCAGTTGGCTGCAATGACACCTACTGGATGTCAGAACTGATGAACTGCAGACCCTGCTGCTGCTGAGTTTAGCTCGCATCACTGCCAATGTAATGTTCAATACCACAGTCCTCTCTCAGGCAGAACTCCCGCCCACTGCAACTCTCTTCCTGACTGTTTGGATCTCAGTTACCCCTATGAAGCAATTTCCTGCCTCTTGCAGGCTCATTTCTCAAATCCCAGGTAACAAATTTTCAACCTGATTACAACTGGGCTAAGTTTAGTCCAGGCTCTTTTAAAGCAGTTGCATAATCTGAGCCGCTCTGCTGCAGCTGTTATTGTACAAAAGTTATTTATAAACTGTAGACAAAATCCTTAGATATTTACAAAAGCTACTATGCAAAATAGCAAGATATACTGCATCACGCCATGGTTATTGTTTTCACTAGGACCTTTCTGTTTGTTCAGTCCTCACTGTGAGAAACACACAGCTGCATTTTGGATTTGACTGGGGAAGAATTTAAAACTCTGAAGTTCTGATCACAGATTTAACATCACTCGGTTAATGTCATCATTAATTTAATTCATAAGTATCGTATCTTCTTAAAATGAAAACTGACTACATGACCAGCAACACCAGGATTTTTTGCAGTAGGCTTGGGGGAAAGGCATGCATTACAGTTGCGTACAATCAATCACCTTTGCTTGCCCATTTGGTATCACATAATCAGAAAAAGGAGGAAACAGATTCCAGAATATAGTATTTGCAAGACTATTAGCCAACCTTCTCCACTGTCGCAAGCAGACACAGCCAAATTAGGTGGAATTAAGTAAATTGGCAATGGGATCAAGATTAATCTAATCTTTGCTTAGATTACATTTGGTTTTGCAGATATTGCACTGGGGAAAAAGGTGGGGCCCAGCATGGTATCACGGAGGACCAGTGGAGGCCCAATGGGATTCCAGGCTCTAGTATGGAATTTTCTGGAACTACCTGTGGTCAGCAGGTTTGGAAAGACTCTTGAGCCATATGGGGTGGTCAGGGAATCCTTGGCTGAGGAAACCTTAGAAGAAAACACTGACATGAACTTGAGCCTCTCTTGTGAATTCTTCCTTTCAATGGTAAAAGAAATGAATATGGATCCAAATTAGAAATACATTACCTAAGTTTATTAGGAGCTTAATTGTCCAGTAAAAGACAGAGGATCTTGGATGAACTTCTCTGCAACTGCAGTTCTAGCATTCAGCAGAGGAAATAAAAACATAACACACTAATGAATCACTAAGATAGAATCACCTACCCACCAGCTGAGTAAAATATTCTTTTTTAAAGTTCTTGAAAAAAGAAACACAGAAAAAGAAGTGTACCCTAGTTAGAAAAGGTATGCCCTGACCACGAATATAAACTGTGAAGCCTGCCTAGAATCAAGTGAGATTCTTAACCTCTAAAAAAAGAGGAATTCAGCGGCTGGAATGATATATATAAATAATAGATATGTATTATAGGACACCCAAGCATGATGTCCTGTGACAGCTAAGAAAAACAGAAAAAAATTTTCTCAGCCAAGAAATAAAACCATATAGAATACCATCAACTGATATTTTCAAAAAGGTTAAGACATAAATAAATATAGAGATATATACATTACACACATCCTTATCAGTAGCACATTACAGAGGTATTTCAACTATCTCCACATCACATCAGACAAGATAAAACAATGACACTGAGGAACCTGTCTATCACATGCTGTATACACTCTGCTTTGGGAGAACAAATTCTGGACTCAACACTACCTATGATCTTTAATGTTAAATTTTTTTCGAAACCATCTGCCATTTGGGATACTTGAAAATATTTGTAGAGTTCCTCTCACGTCATTTATCAAAGAGCTTTTCAACATCTAAACTCCAGAAAGGTAGCCCCAGCCCGTGGCTTGACCTGAAAACTCAAAAGAACAGTGCAAAATAAACAAACCACGACCAGACAGAGAGAAGGTATGCATGAGAGGAAGACTAGTTTTCTATCTGAATTCCTTGGCATTTTAATCAAATCCTGTGTATGATAAATTAGTAACGCCAAGATGACACCTCTGTAAATAAGCTCTTTAAAAAGCATTAGAGACACATAAACAAATTACCATGAATCAACTTTTTTTTTTGTTTGGTCTGAAATCAACACAGAACAACTAACAAACTCGAGTGCTTGGAATTAGAGAATGAGAAGCTCCAGGCTGCACCAGCCTCCTCCTTCCTCTGCATTTCTGAAAATTTTATTTGCAAAGCAGTGATTTGGACTGGTCACCTGCAAAGAGCCACCCCCATGGACAGTACCTGAACAGCACCAGCAGTATGGCAGCTTGAGGCACAAAGTGGGTTACCTCTGCATTCGTGCTCAGCGGCAATTTTTCACAGCTGTAGACATTTTTTAGCCTTATCTTTAACCTTTCAAACACTAAAGGACAAATTTTGTTCTCCTGTCTCTTAACTACCCCATCAGGAACTGCCAATTTGTTTACAGCATTTGCACTCACTCATTTGAGCGATCTAGTCTGAGACCTCTCTTCAGCCTGACAAACAGCCTGAACCCAATCCTAGTTTAAGAGACCAAAGGTGAACCAAGCTTCGTACTCACCTCTTTTTGCTCTGAGGCTTTCAGTCCCTGGCTCATAACTAGTCTCCTGGCTGTAAACATCTTGCCAGTCAGAGAGGAGAATGGAAGCTGTTTCAACTGCCAGTGCTGGCCATAAGAGACAGGCCATAAGAGACAGGACCTTTCTGGAAGTGGAAGGAAGCAGTTTCCTTTCTCACTGGACGCAAAACTCCTTGTTTCTTTCTATCTTTTCTGGCCTCAATCCATCCCCTTAGAGCTGGCCAGTCCTTAACATGGTGCTTAATATGTATGTGTTGTACCAAAAGGCCTGGAGGCATTGGGCAGTAAAAGTAGTTCTCAAGCAGTTGAAATTGTCTCCATAAATACGTTAGAAGCCAATCAAGGGGATCCGTCACCACAAATACTACTATAAACTGAGCTGACATAAGTCAAGTGAGAACAGAAAATGAGAGATGGTGACAACAGTCCTTAAGTTTCCTTTATATAAACCCATCAATTCACAAAAGCCTCAAGAGGCTTCTCAAACAAATGCTGACCAGGATGTTATATCCAGTCACACCACAATAAAAGAATGATCCTGATTTGGATAACACAAAGTAGCAGTGCCTTGATTCAGAGTCACCAATCACCATACAAGTTAAGGTTCTCTTTTTTTTTTTCTGGTAAAAAAACCTACTGGTGCATAGATTCAAAGTAGACATTGTCATTAGCTAATCTGAACTCCCACATAACACAGACCATTAAATTACACCAAGCTATTCCTGAATTGGTCTCAAATATTCTGGACATCAGCACAAAAAAAATGTTAGCACGCAGTAACTGCCTATAACGGATTCCCATGTTTGGTGAACAATAGCAGACTCAATACCACAGTTTTCAGCCCAAGGAAAACTCAGGTAATTGACAAGTATTTGAGAAAGCTTTATCATGTCTCTACCATTTTATAGATATGGAAACTGAAACTCAAAGGCATCAAAATTAGGCACAGAGAAATTAATCTGTAACTAAAAGCAAGCAAAATTTATATGCAGTAATGGAAGTCTGCAAAGTAGGGTTTCAATGAAATTTGAGCGCTACACAGGCTTGCTGCCTGGGCCTTCATTTTATTCAAGTCACTGCAGAGTCAACATAAAATAAAAGATTTCTGAGTCCCAACATTCTTATTTCTTTTACAGAGGGAAACTGCTGCTTATTTTTATTTACATTAATTTGATTTGTATTCGTGCAGGGAAACAGCACAGTGGTGGGAAAGCAAACGGTATTTTTTTTCACAGAAGAAACTAACGAAGTTACAGAAAGCAAACGTTCTGTTCCATAGAAGGCTCCATAAGCCTGTCTAACCCAGCCATATTTCTGAGGTTAAATGATGCAAAGATAAAAAGCTGACTTTGTGAAACAAAGGTAAATAGCAACCCAGATGCTCTCATTCATATTCTGAAGTTATTGCCATCAGCTCTGTGACCAACACATTTCACAGCTTGTGAATTTGCAACAATCATAAATTAAGGCAGTAAGAGAGGACCAAGTATAGTCCTATAAACCTTTGAAAGGGTTTGCTTCATTTATACTCCAGTTGGGGACCCTACCAGTGCTCTAAAGTTTATAAAGTATTGGAATCCAGTAGATACCAGTCCTCAAATAATTTTTTTTATATTTCTGATGGCCTGGATTATAACTATGTATTTGCACTGCTTCACAAGTCCATATATAATGTAAAGAATTATGATTTATTCTTTCCCCTTCTTCCAAGCAGAACTAGGGCCACCAGGTGCAAAAACCAGTGCAAACTTAACATAAAACAAGATCATGTCCCCAAGGAAGTGGAATAACCCTTCCTTCTCAGAGGCTTCGTTTAGCCCTCTTGGCTATCGCACATGAGCAAAGTAACAAAAAATAAATCTGGAAAACAAGCTCCTAAGGTCACTGAATTTGGTTCTGAAGGCATAACCACCTACACATAACACGTAAGTGCTAAATTCATAAACAGATTCCCTTCTAAAGGAACTTGTCCTTCTAGGTGAGATGTAATGACGAGACATCAGAGGGAGAACCTTGTAATGTTGCTCCATAAACATTATTCCCTAGCATCTATTTCGTGTGCTAAGTAATATGCAACACCCTTGACTTTCCAGAATCCAGCATTTGCACTTATCCTACATTCACTTTATAGAAACTTTTTTCTAGGAAAGGTTATATTTAATGATGTTAAACTGCATTTAAAATATTTGTGACATCTGTCAAATCCATTTAAAAATATTCATTAGGGTCAGTGTAACTGCAATAAATACAAAATTAATAGCAAGGGGTTTCTTTTAGGGTTACATTAAAATAACATTTGGTATCTGTCTGAATCTGACAAAATCCAGGGAACTGCCTACAGTCACAATTTGTCCTTAATTTCTGTGTGCCTAGATGAGAAAGGTGCTAAACAATCCATAATTTTTATTCACCATGCTCCATGTGCTGGAGTAGAGGAAGTGGTCTCAGAATCAAACTCAGGATTCTCAGGCAGGCAATTTAGCTTCGTTTGGCTGACAGCTCTCCTTGGCCAAGTTACTAACTATTTTGAACCCTTTTTGCAAATTCTGGAAAACTACATTTAATCCTTCCCACAGCTGCTGTGACGCAGAGTTGTCATCCATTCATGGTGCAAAATGCTCTCAACCTTCTGCTCAGAAGGTGATATGCAATGGCAAAATGCTATTGCTCTCTGTACTGCTAGCAGTGCCTGCTGGGGCATGCTGAAACAAAGTTTTAAATTTAGAGCCCGCTTTCCTGAGTTCACTCCTTCTTTCCCTTTCTGTATTCCCTATTTTCCCCTCATGGCACTATGTCTTAGAAATACACCTTCTCTTGGTTCAGAGAAAAGGACACGACAAAATTTGGACCTCTGCGCTGCGACAATCAGGAATGACATTTTCCCTTCAATGGATTTCATATGTTCTGTTCAGAACACAAAAAGCCAGAGACAAACTAAATCACATTAAATCTGGGACAGTTTTGAAATTTGCCAAGTCAATTACTTAATCTGAAAAAGCTCTAATGCACAATTTTAATTTGGAATCTATGTGCCAAGTCCTGCTCATAGCTCAGTATTCTGAAAACAACGTAGCAGTGACTTCAAGGACCTATGACTGAATCCTACATCTCTCAGCTAAATTGATAACAGACAGACAGGTAAAATCCTTTTTCCCAAATTTACATCTGATTCTTTTACCAGTTATACAGAAGAAGACATTCTCACAAGGCTTTTAAGTACATCTGAAAATTGCGTTTTTGTTACTTAGATCCGAGTGACAAGAAAGATGAATCATGTCTCAGAATTTATTCAGCATTGCTAATTAAACTCATTCCTCGAGGCCTGGGAAGCACTAAACCACTGGAGTGTAACAGTGAAAATTAGTGATTTGAATAGAAGAATCATGAACTTTGGAAAAGAAAACATTACCCATCGGTGGAGCTCACAAAATAGCCTCTTACAGAAACTAAATAAGATTAATGAAGGTGAAGTCAGGAAAAACAACAGCTTTTAAAAGTCCTCATGTCTTATTTTCTAAAGAGCACAACATAAAATAGACCCAGCGCCACTAAAAACCTTTAGCATGCACATATACATTTAACACAAAAAATAGGGAAGCAAGTTTTATAGACCTCACCTTACTACATTGTACAGAAAAAAGAAGATTTCTTCACCAAAAATGATTAAAAAAAGTATTTTAAAGTGAAATGAACCTTCAAGTATTTCCATGCATTTGGGTCTAAATTCTGTCCTTTTAAATTTTGTCATATTTTGCTTAAAACTGTTAACCTAGACGTTTCAGTGCTACCAGTAATGTTTATGTTCAGTGAAAGAACTACATGTCCTTCCCAAGGTCTGGCTGAAGAGCGTGGAGACCAGCACATCCAGAACACAGCCCTTGTGGGCTCTGCCCCTCCACTTTTCAACAAATGAAGCACAGATATGACAATAAAAATAGCACCACCTGTCAGGATAACAGGGAGGCATGAGTGGCTATTGCATCTGGAAATCCATGCTAAAGATAGCAAAGAGGAAGCCTTCAAAATCGGAAGTCATTGCTGAAATGCTGGACTTAATTCAAGTGTTATTCTCCTGGTGGGAATATCACAGGGGCCACAAGATGCTGCCTCCTTGAAAGGCAAGATTCTGTCAATCAACTGGCCAGGTGTACCTCGCCTGCACACAAGACCAGGACTTCTGGTGATGGCAGCTAAGCTTGGACCTCAGTGGGATCAAGGAACTGCAAAGCAATAGCTGCCATAGATCCCTCTCTCAGATTGCCAGGACTCCCAGTCTGCTGTGTGGTAGTCAAAATCTGGCACTTGCCTTTGGCACTTGTGGCCTGACTTTCCAGGCCAATGACCCTCTAGGGCAACACCAGAATTCCAAAGTACCTGGCTCCTCCTGTAAGTTGGCCATGGGAGACTGTGATTACTCAGTACAGTGCCATGGCATGACCCCTGGTGTCACTCCCAAATCATGCTGAAACGTTCACACAAGTGTAAATCCCACAGATGTTAGAAGGCAGCTATGAGGAAACCTGAATCATCACTGCTGAGTATGGAATTGAACCACTACAATTCTAACAGTGGGGTTAGAGATGCCCTCTGCTTCACTAAAGAGTGAATACATAAATGCAGACATAAATGACTGTAGCACATACACATCTAATATAAACCACATTCCAGTACTTTATAACTTGCCTGTAAACATCTGCTTCAATGAAGATGGAATATAAAAATCCAGTAATCTATTGTCTTCCTTTAAAAAAAGGGGGAAAAGAACTACGTGGTTTTTTAGAGTAATAAACAGACATCCTAGGTGATTTCATTCAGTTGGCTGGATTATTCTGGGTTTTTATAATGCTATATCAGGGCTACAGTGGTCTGAGATGCAGTCTGCCTAGTAAGCACGTGCAGCTTGCCTAACAGTTCCAAGAGTAGAGACACAACAGCAAACACAGTGCTCATAACTTGCCCTCAGAGCAAAATGCAACTTCGCCAACAGCAGGACCAATCTGCTATCAACCAAGGGTTGTAGCTGCTTATAGGTGTCACTCTTTTGGACAATCCCATCTAATTTGTGATTGAGCCATGCTCTGATAAATTTTATGATGCTTCTCAGAGGAGTTTCTCAGATCTGGAGCCCTCAGTACCAGCAGAGCCTCCCTCCAGTTGCTAGTGTTGGACTTCAGCTGTTCTGCAGATACGGGCACCTAGTCTTTTCACTATAGCATATATGGATCTGTACACTCAGAAGCCTATTACTTAGAAACAACTCATCTCTAAGAACAAAAGAAAAGTCTCTTTTTTTAAAAAAACCCCCCACCTATCCAGCTTACCAACAGGGCTCAGCATTTAGACATAAAACCACACTGATACATGAAACCACAATACAAATCCCATCACCTTCATGACAAGAATATTGTAGCAATAAAAGTGCATCAGCTCTTGAAATCCTGCACTGTTTGGTGATCTGCTCCAGTGAGGTTCTGCAGAGATCCATTACCTCTAGAGGCTATGGTCTGGACCTCGCAGCAAAACACAGAAATGTGATCTCTGTCAGCCTTCACATGACACTTAAAAAACTAACACACAGTGCAACATAACTGACTACTTTTGTTCAAAACCATCAGGTGACTGAACATGCACAGCCGTATAATTACTCTTTAAGCAGATAGTTTTCTTGGTGATCTGGAAAAGTGGGAGAATCAAATGTAAAACTCCATCAACACACACTAGGCAACTGACACAAAATCCAGGCAAATGCTAACAGGAGTTAAAACAATAAAACCAGCTATTTCCATTAAAGCTCTCTTTGAGTGCAGAATTCTTAGTTGGTAAGAACATCCCTTCCTATGGTGTTTACATTCAAAGCTACTCTGTAATGCAAAGTACCTCTGATCAGTGGTTTTCCAGAAAAAAATGCTCACTTTACAGAATGAGAGTTTAATATAATGAATATGAGATTTGAAAGGAAAACATCAATTGGAACTAAACTTCTGAAACGGCCCAGTAGCACTCCTTAATATCTAGCCTTGCTACAAACAGTATCAACTTCAGTAGCAGCATCAAGCAAGCAAAGCTTTCCTTGAAGATGAATGGTCAAAGCTACACATAATTATTCTAGTATTGATTACTTCTCAGTAGAGTGAGAAATTTCTGTTTGTTCACTTTGTCACTTTGCATTTGTTGTACATTGGACAACTGACTGAAGAGGCATCTGTACTATTTATCCTCACTAAAGATGCCAGACCTTTAATTTAAAGGCCAACTTGGGCTTCTCTTTAAATATGGGACTTTAACATTCAAATGTCAAATCTGAACCTTGTATTAAGCAACAGTTATAAAATCTGCCACATGGCAAAAGTACCAATGTTTCTTCTTCCCATATTTCTGCACTGCATCCTGTCCCATCATAACTTTTCATATGAAAAGTGGTTTTGTAATACATTAATTTTCAGTATTGCATACAATAATCAGCAAACAAATCTGCTTAAATCAGAGGAACATAAAATTCACAAATAGTGTGAGACATGATTTTAGAAATGCACATGAGACTGTGCCAGTATTATATTATCCAGCACTAATAACTAACCTGCACATTTTTTGTGGCATGCTGAATGTTTGTCAACCTGCCCCTTCACTATGCTGAGGGTGAGGCAGACATTCTTAGGTGGACAATCAACACAACTAAAATGATTTGATCTTAGTATTGATTTCTCTTCATCAACTATGTTTCTACAACTGGATCACATGCAGACACCTACACTAAAAAGACAAGATGAACCTTACCCTCAGTCTATGAACATGAAGCATTTCTCTAGGATCCAAGTTCATACTTCTATTAATTGAGATTCATTGCGTAGCCTTATTAAAGCTTGGCTAGAAAGCTATTATAGTCCTTAGTTATATCAATTTTAGGATGTGCTTTTTAGAAGTGTTTTAGAAAAGTAGAGCCAGTTTCTTTGAGGTTTCTGGGAGCTTTGTCATTTGGAATTCTTTGCAGGTGATTCAAGAAATGAAATACTGTAAAATCCAGCAGATCTGTAAAATCAGGGTTGTAAGTTCTGACCAGTTCCCACTCTTGGGAACATGCAGCAGGAAGGAGTACTGAGAAGGGATTACGGAGGTTAATTAAAGAATTAACAGTATAAAACACTGTCTGATTATAGAGGTATCACATTCAAATAGTTATCTAAAACTGTTGCTTTTTCAGTAAGTTTAGACCTTGCTGTGATAACATGGCAGTATACAGAAGCTTGCACTCAGCTGTAAATGCAAAAGCATAAACTTTTTGACAGTGTCAAGTTCATGCAGTTCCCAAAGATATTCCTCAGACAAGAAGGACAACAGGATATAGTAAACGTAAACCAACAAAAGAATAACATGAAGGGTAGTACCTATGCCTAAGTTATGGAAGCAAGATACAGCTCATTTTTTTAAGAGATTTATCACAAAACCTGACTCTACAGAAAAGAAAGAAAAAAGTTATAATTATACATTATTTATTTGAAATACATAGCTCATATATAATTATATACTGTCACTTAAAAAAAAAAAGTTAAATTACAAAAACTAGCAGTGCATTTAAATGGTTAAGAAATTTATGAACTGTTCTCTTTCCTAAGAAAAGACGTTCTCAGGTTGCAGCTACCCTGAAGAAACAGCCTTCCAGCATTTGAGTACTTTTAAAGAAAGCATTTCTAACAAGCAGCACATTAGTATGTCCTTGAGGACAGAGCAAGACAAATATATATCACGTATCACTGTGCTCTTAGAATTAAGCAGCAAGGGAGAATAACAATGGTAGGGTAACTCCTAGTGAGAGGGATTCTTCAGAAATGGAAAGCTGCATTGTTCTAGAGATACCTCTGCTCTCCTGTGAGAATTTTATATAATAGTAGCATGCTGCACCTCTGGTACCTCAGAGGGGGATACATCCTTCAAAACTTTTCTTCAAGACAATTTATGGGACCTTTTCTCACAAAGAGGGTCAGACGCACAGACAAATGATTAGATGTATGAAAAGATTTCTTGATGAGGAGAGGCAGTTACGATGAGGACCATACAGCTTAGAGAATTATCGAGTAAGAGGGTATTCAGCAGATGCGTATTAAAGAAAGAAAGATACAGAGAAAACAGGCATGCTGTATTTAGTCTGTATTATAACTGACTTTTAATGAAACTAAAGTGTAACAGAACATAATTAACTAGTGGAACCCCTGGCTTTACTAAAGTTGGAAAAGGAATCTAAAACATTGTAAAGACATGCTTCCCACTTGTTTTGGAACAGATATTTCTCAATACTTCTCACAGAACATCTTTCACTCTTTAATAAAATTATAATTGAAAGCACTATAAAAATGGTGTGAGTCCATGGATCAGCTACAGATCTCTTACCATTGTGATTTGGTAATCAATGACAGATTATAAAAACATTCAATGTTTTATTAGAGAAGGAAATTATGTCCACATTTCATGGTACGTCAAACAGTGGCTGAGAAGAGACAAGGAAGAACCTTTCCACTCCTTTTCCCTTGCCCTCCCTGGACAACTTGTTCTGACAGCCTGCTCTGGAGTTCCATCCATCACCCTGCAAATCATCCCTCAACAGCCATGATCAGATGCAGCATACCAAACTACCTGACACATTATGACACACTCCTATGTGACCAGGCTAAGGCACTTGCAAAACTACATGCTTTACAGAACGCATTAATAAAGTTTTCTTCAGAGACTTCCTCTTCAAATTTAAGATTACACACACTGTTTACAGTGTAGACGGTCACCAGAATGGAATTTAACTATCTTAGCCATTTGAAAAAGATTGCCATATCTTGGACATTTAACAAGGTTTCCACAGATTTTATATGGGTCAAAGGGAGGGAAAGTGCTTCTAAGATACTTTTAAGATAACACTTCCATTCCACTTAGATGGAAACTGCCTTTTTGACACCTAAAGACCCCGAGTTCTTGATCTGCTTTTCTTCAGGTAGAGAATCTGTTATGTGATGAACAACTTCTCAAACAGGGTTGTTCACTCTTTACATTTTATGCACATGGCCCCAGATTCTTCCAGCTACTTTTAATGTTTTTGAGTGTGTGAATCGGCCATGGGCCCTGGACTGCAAGAACTACAGAGTGCAGTACTGAGAGGTAAAGGCAAAGTGTGTTGAACTCCCATGACTCAGTTTGCGGATTTGGAGGCATTACTCTGGCACCTAAAGGAGTTGTTACAGAATTCTGTGAACTTTTTTCAGGATGCTTCAAGGAGTGCATGGAACAAAAGCCCTCAAATTTCAGGTAAGTACTGTTCTTCTGAGATTTATTAAAAAAAAAAATTAAAATCCAGAACCTCGTATCTTGCCTGCTCTAACAGCAACATTTTCTCTAAGGTCATCACCAGATGAAAAGAAAGTTTTGTTTACCTTTCAGTCTACTCAGACAAGATAGATTTTGTTTTGGGAAGATGTTTGGTTTGTAATGTAAAGTGCTCATTGAAAGATGTGATGTTTTCTCTCTGTAAAGTTTTCCAGAGTCTTTGGTGGTGTCGTAAGGTGTATTTCACAGCATGCTCATACAAGAGTACGCTGCTTAAATTACTATGCAAGACCCTGTATCAACAAAAAAGCTGCAAAAAAGCACTGCTAGCCATAGTGCAGCAAGGTTTGCATTCAGCTAATGCTAACTCCACATTAAACACTTACTCTGTGTGTGACTTGGCAAAAGGTTCTTCCCCAAAATTACAGCTAAACTTCATTCTTTTCTTGCTTTTTTTTTTCCCCAGGAGATAAAACAGAACGTTGATAGGAATAAATTCATGTTTAGATAACATATATTCTTTGACTAAAAGTCTAACTTCTCAGTTACAAGGGAAGCACGGAACATTCGTTAACTTTGTTCTTTCTTCACTGAATCAAAGATAGTTAAAAAGGATAATTCCTAAATAAACTGAAAAAAGTGAATTTCCTAAAAACCAGTGCAAGAATATTTTTTCAAAATGCACTCCATAGCAAAAGGAGCAAAATGCTCCTTTTAAAAATCCAAGCATCAAGTTCTTTCTCAGAAGTCCAGATTAACTTCTCCATACATTCTTCTTCTTATGAGACTGATACTTAATAAACCATATTCATTTGTTTGTGTCCATTTTCACTGGAGACCTAGAAAGGCCAAGCTCATTTGCTTTGTGTAGACACAAAGGGAGACCACACCATTTACCAGAAAAGAAATAACTTTTCCTTATTACAGTGCAGCATGCTGGCTGTTGTATTGGTTGCCACTACTAGATGAGAAATAAAGTAATTTCTTATATTATTCCTGCCCCGAACCACTGTATTGCAGTTCTACAATATCTGAAGCACAAATATACAATATTGGTTTTAAGTATCTAAATTGTGCAGTTGGTCAAAGAGCTTGGTGACTCCTGGAGGAAGTGTGGCAATGGTAAGGAAAGACCAGGAGGATAACAAAAAATCTGTAATTAAGACAATGTTTTGTAGAGTGCGTGACAGAAATCACACAAAAATCACTGAAATGTTAAAAAACTTTGAGATATAACAAAGTCATTTAGATGCAGTTTTAGTTTAAATGTGAACTTGCATATGATATATGTGATTTTATATATATACACATATATATAAACCCCAGAAAATCTGTAGATAATGTACAGAAATGATAACTATCACTGGATAAAACCCACTATAGATTAATGAAAAAAACTGAACAAATCCTGAACTGCCCAAGAAAGGGTACACAGTTCTGACAGTTCCCTTAGTACAGATGGTGGGAGTAAAACATATCCACATGATAATCACATCCTTACCAAAATTGAAAACGTATGTGAAAGTCATGGTGGTCTTGCAAAAATATAAACCCATAAACGATTTCTTGATTTGGTGTCATCATTCATTTCTTTCATTTGAGAAATCAGTTTTAGTAGGACATACAAAGATTGATGGCTTTTTCATAAAAGGATATTTTATGAAATAGTGAAATGTGGCATATTTCTACCTGATAAATGCAGAGACCTGTAAACTTTGAACCCACATTGGCCTTTGTTGCTCATGACCCTGTTTAAGTGATTTATTTTCTTTTAACAACTGCAGTCTGCAGGAGGTAGAATATACTGTGTAGATCTTTAATTCTGTTGAAAATTGAACAGTTTAAACAGAATGGCTGACATTGGAAGACCTATTACTGAAAAGTCGTATTATCTTCATTTCAGTATCCCTTTTAGGAGCAATATTTATGGTTGGAGAAAATACATAATTTATAAAAACAGCCTGGTAGGCTGCTGCAGAGCAATGGAGGAGTTGGCATCCTTGGGCCCACATCAGGGAGTCCAGTGGACAGCATCAAAGCTAGAGACCCTGGAAACCTGGCATGTATAAAGGTATAAAATCAGGAAACTTGCCCGTTGTCTAGAAGAACATCTTGAGGGAACAGAAGGCTCCCCACCCTCGTGAAACATTTGGATTTCCAAGATTCAGCAAATTCCAAGGAAATAATACTCTGCTAGAATTTTTCTGCTGGGCTCTCAATACAATGGCAGCTTTATCTTTGGCTTGAATTAATTCAGTTTCTTTTTTGACCCACCCTTCACTGCTCTTTATTGATATTTTGTTAATGTGCAACAAAGCCAAATAGCATCATAAGCATACTTCCTACTCCTTGGTATGAATGTCACCATGGAAGTTAAGCAGATCAGTCCTCTTCCATGTGTAGGGAGAAACCATCTCAAATCCAAAACATACAGACTCCAACTTTGTTTCACAACAGTGGGGACCCATGGCAGGTAGTTTTCCCAGTAGCACGCCACACTACTGCTCTAATAATCTTCATTAGATGACCGGTCTACAAAATCTTAGCAGGCTTTATATGTATCGCTGCATAATCACATAGTGCCTAAGGCTCCGTCTTATAAAATTAAATGGATACAATCAGCAAAATGTAGGATGCTTTTTTTTTTATTCTGTTTTGAAGTTGCTCATTCATGAAACAAGCTTCTTTGGTTAAGCAAATTCTGTTTGTGAAATATCTTATGAATATATGGTGCTGTAATAAAAATAATAAATGTTTAAAGCTCCCCTACTTTTCTTTACTCTTCATTGTTGGAAATAAATCTTGTGAAGCAGATAAAAGTATTACAATTAATCCCTCCTGAATGGAGACAGTATGTACTATTCTTTTCAATACAGGAGAAGCTGGCTTTGACTAGAGTGGCAACAACTGGCAAACTGATTTTATAGTTGTGATTTATTGAATATTAGGAAATAGACTTTTTTAATAACAACTCCATTTAAGTATTCATTAAAATGGAATTAGTACAAGCAGGGCCAGATTCTGATATCCATATTCTTGTCAGACAGCATTTTATTACAGAAAAGTCTCACTGACATCAGTGGGATTACTTGTAAAAGACCATTCCGCACGAGTGAGAACACAGAGCTGGATCCTAACAGGGCACAGAGTGCTATAGAGGTTTTGGGTACTGCTCTCCACCCCCAAAAGCGCCCCACATGCCCTTCAGCAATGGCTGGAGCAGTATGTAATTGTGTGCCCGAGGTACCTCATCTACACTGGTGTGCATCAACTCCTGGATGTCACCCACACAAATACATTGTCCCTGCCCCACGTATATGGGACATGAAATATGTATATTCATCCTCACAAAGGAAATAATTCCCAAAGGTTGATTATTTTGCTTTATACCTTATGCGAGAGATATTTATCTTCATAGTTCTTTCTGTCTGAGCAAGTTTGACCTAAAAAATGCATAGCACATGTTGCCATAAAAGACCACTAGAAAGATAGATTTAGATTTATAAGAAAAATCACTCAGAAGGAAAAAAAATAGGGGGCTATAATGCATCTTATTAAAGGATTAAGGCTGCATACTCTGTTTCTCTAAATTACACAGCAGAAGAGAAGACCATCTTGCATTTCTGTTTTGTACAGTCCCGATTTAAATATATATATATATAAACAAATTCCAGTAAACTCTTGTGATGGTGCTGGGTAAAGAGAACTGGCTTAGTTACAAATACTGCTGACAGTTAGAAAAAGCATATTGATTCTTCCATACATAACCCAAATTGTCTCTCAGAGTTTGAGTTCTAGCACCTGTACTATCTTTCTTTATTCAGCAATCTCTGCAACAAGCAGGGGAGGAGACAGAAATTTGACCTTTATACATAAAACAATGAAGTATGAGCAAATGGTGAATATTCTAATTTATCTTTCATTCAAAATAATTCGGCAATTTCAGAAAATAATCTTCAGTATACAAACTGTACTTTTATATTTTCATTACATACACAGGTCATATGTGGAATATACTTCTACTTCTTGACTGGGTGAACACAGTTAGAATCCAGTCCTGACAGCAAACACTTCACAGTCTATTCAGTGTACATACAGCCCTTCTTCCTCTAAAAGGCTGCTATTTCTGCAGAATTTCTTAGTGAAAAACTCATGTGCCAACAGAAAAACTAATATGGTCCAAGCAAATTCTTTTAATACTTTTTAAAAATCTCAAAAAAGGGTCAATTTTTGTTTGTAAGTATAATTAGTAAACAGACTACTTATTATTGTTTAACTGTGCTTTAAAAACTAGCCAACACTAAAGGTTTCTATTGTATAGTTCTTGAAGGTCAGACTTGAAAGCTTAAACTTCAGGTTCTACTGAGATAAAGGCACTGTGCTTTGCAAAGTTATGCTATTATTCCTGGTTATAATCTTCACTGACTTCAGAAATAATTGCTTTCCTTAAACAAAAAGGAAGTCTGATTCTAATTTGCTATCTAGATCTACATTCTTATATTCTTTTTATAGATTTTTGAACAAGTTATCACTGGAATCTTCCTTCACTCAAGCATAAGTGAAAGTTTTATCTTACTTCAGATATCACAAAAATAATTTATGACTAAGGAAACAAAACCTTTTGTCTCACAATATATTTCTTTGCGACAGCTGTGGTATTTCACTGAAAGCACAAAAGCTGTGATGGTCTGGACTGCAATCAACCATTTTTAATAGGAAATTTTTACAGACTTTTAATAAGATCTCCTAACGTAATTTATGGGGAGAGGTTTTGAAGTGAAGAGGCATTGTTTGGCAAAGTGTTCTTCCTCTAATCTCAGGAAATTTAAATAATCGAGTGCTCATTTCCTCTAAACTTAGGATTTCTAAAAAAATGGTTAAGAAAAACACCTGCTACGCTAGCAGCAAAATAAGTGTATCTAGAGTCCAAACAAAATATATTTCTAAAGGCTTTCCAAAGGCAAAATGCTCCATGTCAGAACCCAATATTATTAATAATAATGCAATATTGGATTTTGCTTCTTAAATTCAGAATATTTAATAAATATTTTGATGAAGATAGCATGCTGATCAGGATAACTGCAGGTATTTTTTTTAAACTGATACAGTTGGGGAAATGGAAACAAGTGGGCAAATGTGGAGAATTTACAATCAGTTTATAAGAAAACCAGATAAGCACCCAGAAGTTACTATACTTCCTGAAGTTATCCAGAGTTCCTCTGACTACAGAACTTGGCTGAAAGAGTAAGGACAACAGACTTCCCCCTGAGATCTCTGATATGTCTTGCAAGGACAGACTCAAAGGGTATTTTAGCACTTTCCCTTTAGTCCCAGCCAGGGAAAAAACAAAACAAAACAAAAAAAACCCAACCAGAAACATAAGTAGGAAGCATATTTCTATATATCAATAAAACTAATAAAAGCTCACAAATATGAAACAGAGTTAGTTTGGCTGATTGGGATTTTGGATGAAGTTCTGCATTATTTTTCACCCTTCCTGAGTAACTCATTGTCTGTAATTCTGACTTAAAGTGATAGCTGGCCTAACCGTGTTTCCCCTGTCTGGGCTGGTTAGAACATCTCTCCCAAAGGACAAAAAAAAAGAGGAAAAACCTTCAAAGGAAGGACTCAGGTACAGCTCAGCTACAGTTGCACTACCTGGGATTCGTCCAGGTCACTGTATACCAAAGACCTCAAGAGGGCACTCAGCACAAAACGTACTGCATTACAGGCATGAAAGGGGTCTACAATGATGTCATTGGCCAGTACTCACAGAAGGAAGTTATCCTTACTCAGTTTTCCAGAGAGCCAACTCAGCTTTCTTCTTATCACTACAGGTAGAGAACTGTAAAAAAAAGAAGGAAAAGGCATTCTGAAGAGGGAAAAATATGCCATCATAAAGTCTGTACTTCTTTTCTGCATTGAAGAAGAACCTTTTCATCAATGCTTTTAATAAAAGAGGATCAGTTTCTAGAGTCAGCCTAAACCCTTTATTTTCAAAATTTCAATTTTCAAAGACCTATTGCCTCCATAAAGATTGCTTTTTAAGATGCGTCACCTGAAGAACTTTGGTTTTTTTCAGTCGCTACGTTCAAAGCATGCAGGACAGAATATCACTTCTTTAGACTTGAGGTATCTCTCTTTCTCTCTCTGTCTAGTTTGCCTACAGAAACAAAACAAAACAAAACAGTTTACAGTGTGTGCCAGTCAAAATCGATCTCTTCAGCAGCCAAGACTTACGTGGATGTTTCTTTATCCATGTGTACACATACACACATACATACACACAGACATATATGCATTGGCCAGTCCTGAAATGGTAGTGACCCCCAGGCCTGCTGCAGCCGGCTGAGGCTCCACAGCCCTGGACCTCTGGCTGTGAGGCAGAGCTTTAACCCCATCCACACCCTGCCTCTGGACTGGCTTCATAAACTGCAGACAGGACTACAAGCAACTGCCTTGTTTCCACAGAGATGTCATTATCCCAGTAAAACTGAAACCCATTCTTCCACTACATCTTCTTTACGTTGGTAGTTTCACAAAACAGATACTGCCCTCTTTATATTCAAAGTGGACTTCCTGACACACGAGTTCAAATCCCAGCTATCGTCTATCATCTTAATTCTTCTGGGACAAATAAAGTACCGTGCAACATACCATATGTGGATATTTCAGCAGAGCGCTTTAGACTCATGCCCTGCATACCGAGTGTGATCAGTGATTATTTTATTTTTGTATATTCAGAATAATACATGCCAAACCTCCACCTGGGTGCACTACCTAGACAAAAAATAGACACTGAGGTTGGGAGTCAATTCTCTATGTGCCTTGGGCCGTTTATATACCCTGGGGTATCTGAGAAATCTGCAGAGGAATCTCAGACACAGCATGTCATCTGTAGGAGACTTATGGCAGCTGGTAGCCATGCACGATACCTCAGCAGGCAAATTGGCACTAGGCACGTACTTCAGCACCTGAAATGTCTCCTAAAGACCTGTGCA
Organism: Egretta garzetta; assembly: GCF_000687185.1. NCBI lineage: Eukaryota > Metazoa > Chordata > Aves > Pelecaniformes > Ardeidae > Egretta > Egretta garzetta. Next base: position 1,024,317 of record NW_009260814.1, on the reverse strand, counting down.
AACCAAATATATCATGTATCCCTACTCCCTCAGTATGCTGGATGCCAAGTTACCTTTATTCTCACAGGACTGTATTAGGCAGTACTAGATGAAAGTCATATGCACTTTAAAAACACTTAAAAAAATCGTATCTCATTCCAGTTTAGGCACACAAAGGACAGACCTATCTCTACACCTATCTATAACTTCCAGAATGCCGACTATGAAATACAAAATACTTGTAAGACTAACAATCAGACAGTACTAAAATAGTCTGTTTAAAAACACTTTTAGTAAAGATACCTCATCAGTTAAAGCGGGGATATTGTTTCAAAAACACTGCCAAAACTAGTGCTCAGTGCTGTGGAAACTCAGAAGCAGGTGCTATGCCTGCTCTGGTTATTAGACTCTGTAGCTAAGAATGATCATTATTTGGTTAGGTTTGTAGGTGAAAAAAAAGAAAAAAAGGAGGTTTGTGTACAGTAGTCTTACTAACTTAGGGAATTTAGGTAAGTTTTTAAATAGATGCTATTATCTCTGTGAATTATGGTGGGTATAATGATAATAAGGTGGTGTGACTAATATTCATTCAACCTTTATTGACAAAAGGTTGAAACTACTGGTGCTTTCAGTATCTTCTACATACTTTATATAAAACCTGTATTAGAAATGTTTCCCAAAATGTTTGGTGATCCAAACCAAAACCAGGTTATGGACAGAATCACGCTATGTGTGTTAGTTGTGGTACAAACATGTAAAACTCAGAATACAGAGCCAAGAGATGCAAAGGCTGTCCTGTAAGCTCACAATATTCCCCCCAAGCCTCGGGCTGTGCCTTTAATTCCTGCAAATTCCCCAGCAGAATTAGCTTTTGCAGAGGGGGAGGAACTCCCACTCCCCAGACAGTGAAGCCAAATTCTTCAAGATTTGTTTTACTGAGAAATGAAAAATTTTCATAGGGAATTTCCAAGACAACAAAAATAGCATCTGCTATTTTTTAAGCACAGCAACTGTCTGGACGGGTATCCTTTAGTCTGTACATCCTTTGAGTTCATTATCAATTGCTAGTTTTTCCTAGTTTCCTTCCAATATATTGGCAAACCTCTTTGAAAACTCCAAGGCTATCATTGATATTCAATGACTCTCCAAAGTTTGTGTAAACGATTTCTAAATACAAACCACTGTGAACACCAAATATTGCTGTTAAGGCCCCTTTTAATTTGTGTTTCTGTATTTATTGCTAAAATGTCGTTTGTAAAATTGGGGCTAAATGAGTGTTTCACTGACAGCAGAGTAACGGCTCTGCTGAACAGTGTCAACACTAGGAAGGCACTCAGTGTATGATCAATAAATCAATAGAGTTTTTTTTTCATACTGCAGATTATTTATTTAAACTCTTGAAGCACAAAACATTACCTCCAGTCACAGTGAACGGTGTCTCATTTAGCTCTTTTACATCAGGGACAAGACTTTACAAACCACCACCATTAAGACGATCCACACGGTCTAACATGAACAACACAAAACACAGCGCCATAGTACCAGCCTCAACTTTCTCATTAGCAGAGTAATCATCTCAGCGCTCTTCTCCTGGCGCTTCAAAACTCCATTACTGGTTGTCAGACTGTATTCCGCCATAGGAGTATTTCTATTGAATTACTAAACGACTTCTAGAGTAATAAAAAGCTCCTAATTACTTTCTAGCCAGTACAGTTACACAGGAATACGAGGTCATCCGTAAAGCCTTCTCTCCAGCTCTTAAATAAGTCTTTAGAAAGTATTTAACCCAAATAGTTGTGAACCTGTCTAAGTGTTTTCTGAATGTTGATATCCAGTGAACACTCAGCATAAGGGAAATAGACGTTTGCTCGTGGTTTTCTTTTCCCCTCTACTTCTTTTTCTTGGCTTCCATTTTAGCCTTCGAAATATTTGGAAAGCCAAGCTATGTCCCTGTGGGTCTGCCAGAGCTGTTGAATTGGGAGTTTCTTACTGTCTAGCTGAAAAAATGTGCAATACGTTGGTAAAACCAAGTCACTGCTTGTTACTTTTTAACTGGAGTATGAGCTATGGTGGTGTTAAGACAACCCAAGCAACAGGTTATGAGCAGCTAGTCAGGAACTTCTGTCCCATCTCTGACCAGGTTTCACTCCCAACACGCCTAAACTAACTCTATTATTTGAAGTCTTCCAGGAAAAAGGGCTAGGTGAGAACTTACGCTTTTAATGGGGGGGTGGGGGTAGAAAACACTTCTTTTGGTGGAGAGAAGGGAAAAAACCCCTCATTCTTTCCACACGGCAAGCAGTCCTGTCGTGACAGCCGCCTATCGCTTACGGGCACCAGCGCACCGCGGGAC
>NW_009260814.1:993021-1021251 GCF_000687185.1 Egretta garzetta | reverse complement strand
TTCCCGGGGGCGGGGGGGGTAACGGGGGAACTGCGGCAGCTGCAGCCCGAGGGGTCGGTCTGTGCCTGCGGTTCCCTCCCTGCGCCTCCCTGGTACCCTGCTTTTGCCCCTCCTCGGCAGTGCTGGGTTTTTTTAGGAGAGGAAAACCAGTTCGGATGTGGGCTGGAGCCTTACTTGCGCGTCTTGGTTCTGCAGGGTTCTCGGTACCACAGGCACGGGAGCTGTGTGTTTTGTCTTTGAGCGACTTCTTTGTTATTTCTTTGAATTCTAGTGTTTATTGTTCCCAGTGTCTTTTAAGTGGTGTATATACACACACAGCTGGAAACGCACAAGAAATGCATACACAATTACTAGCCTTTTGTCCAGTTCCTGCTTGCTGTAATGTCTAGTACATCCCCATCAAGTAGTTAGCCTGGAACATCTTCAGCACAGTAAAGGGTCCTGGAGCATTTTGCTGTGTCTTACGGCACCGTAATGATTTGACAGCAAACTTGTAAATTACACCTGGTGTTATAGTAACGTCCCAGTCAGAGTCCCCCCGTGCCAAAAGTTGTACGGCCTTGTACAGATTGTCTCCGAAGGGTTATGGTTCTGCTGCTGACGCTGTAGATCGTAATGTCAATGCGTAGGCCAGTCAATGAGGGAAAGGGGTTTTCTTGGTGTAGGTTTAGATCCTAACAACCTAAAGCAGGTCATAGGATTATATTGGGAACTGTCTTTAACTTGCATGAAGACTGTAAGTTCTGCCTTCTCTAAAGTGGTTTTGTTTGTACCCTTTTTCTTTGCTGGTGAAGCAGCAGCTAAATGGTTTTATTGTTTTGCCTGAAGTTTTCAAAGGGAGTAAAAGATAATAAAAATTTCGTAAGAAGAAAGAATACTTGTGACAAAAACTTACTAGGCCTGCTGTCCTTCAACCAGCGTTGTAAGTGACGTCTTCCTGCTGTGAGAAAGCTCAACAGTTGTGTAATCTGTCCAGTTACGGGTAGCCCAGCCACAGCACCTGCTCTGAGTCGGATTTGGGTTATATATTGAAGTGGGGGAGCGGCGTAGGATACAGGGTGTTGGGGAGAAGTGAGAGCTAGTGTGAGGGAGCGGCAGGGGCAGAGGAGTGGTTGCAGAGCAAGAATCTGTAGGAAATGTAATTACTTTGACTTTACTGTTCCCAAAACAACTGTTTTGTTTTGTGTGTGTTGGGCTTTTTTTTTTAAGGCTGCAGAACTTCGAGCATACCTGAAATCCAAAGGAGCAGAAATCTCTGAAGAAAATGCTGAAGGTGGACTTCATGTGGACTTGGCACAGATTATTGAAGTCTGTGATGTGTGCCTGAAAGAGGATGACAAAGGTTTGCATCGTTAAGTCATCTTGTTTTTGCTAAATGTATCATCATCAGTGCTTTCAAACAGTAACAGCTGGCAGAATTTAGAGGTGTGTTGCTTGGCTTGCCTGTTAACATATGCATCCATGTAAACCCGAAAGTGCTTATTTCCATGATTGCCGTGTAAAATTTGCATGTACTCTACCCCTCCCTTCTCCAAACATGCAGCACCCTTTAAAGAAGTCAGAAGTTGAGCTAGTCTGTGCTTGTTATGAGGGCATAGCAAGTTGTATGTGAAATTGGTTTTCTCTCTGAAAAAAAAGCATGATAAAAATAACACTGTCAGTTAATGGCTGTGAAGCTGCAGATCAACAAAAATTAAACTAGACATCTGTAAGTAGAAGTTTTAAGGCTAAATGTTAATTGATTAATATTGTCTGAAAACAGCAGGATTTTCAGTAGTCTTAACGCTTTTTGAGTTAGGACTGTAGATCCTTAGAAACCGCATGTAAATGTTTTAATGACACTGATAATGCTGCAGTAGCCTTGAATGATCTTTCTGTGCCTGCTGTGTCTGTACCAATATACAACTTCCATTTAGAACTTCTACATGTAAAAAAATCAATTGTTATGAATAATACTTGTTGTTTGAAAGAACTTGTGGTTCATCGAAGAAGGAGTACTTAAGATTACTTCTCATGTTGCCTTCCACTGTAGGCAAAATGAGTACGAAATACTGGAGAAGCTTATTGCTCTGCTGTTTGATGTTCAGATGTAATTTCGGGGAATATATAATATTTTCACATGTAATGAATTTTGGTTTTATCCTTTGCATAGCTGATATTTGGGCAGACTGTGAAAAGAAAACACAAAACCTGTCTGGTCTTGTTTGGAAAGGATGTAACACCATGCTTAAAACAGGAGCTGAGGAGGCCTTTGAATATACTTTGCTCTGGTGGGCATTTCCCCTGTGGTCTGGGTATCCCTTGTGCTCCTGGTGAAATGTGTTACTGCACTTGAGTGCTAGGTGTTAGTATTCTCACTTCAGAAACGTGGGGCAGCTTTCTGGATGTGCAGGAGGAAACCACTGGTTTTTTGTAAGACCAAAACCTGAAGTTCCTCTGACCTCTCTTATGTGTGAACAGAGAATTCAGAGCAAGCATGATGTCAAATACCAAATTCTGTTTTGACCTTAGAGCGGTAATTCTTGCTTTACACGGAGCTGTGTTGGTGAAAGACCACATGCGCCAAACCTCTGGTACGTTCTGATGAATATCCAGATTGGTTATCTTGGTGTTTTCTTTCTTTTACAGTTCTTGTTGATGCAAAATAATCATTTCATAGCCAAGTAACTCTGCAGCACTACGTAGCTACTGATGATTGCTGCTTGCAATGTTAAACAGCTGTATATTTTCTTTTGTGCAGATGTTGAGAGCGTAATGAACAGTGTAGTCTCTTTGCTTCTTATCCTGGAACCTGACAAACAAGAAGCACTGATTGAAAGCCTGTGTGAGAAGTTAGTAAAATTTCGGGAAGGAGAGCGCCCATCCCTTAGATTGCAGCTGTGAGTATTGTAGAGAGAAAAGCGAGACAAGGGTGTCTTGCAATTGTATGCCTTTAAAACCAAGTGTGGGGTGTCTGTCAAGATATGTCTCTCTGTTGTATGAAACACTCTGGTTTTTTTTGTCTCTACCTTCTTTTCCCCTGTCATAAAATAGAAGTACCAATATACTTTCTTTGCTTGGGTATTAAAAATTAAAATGCATAGAGTTTTCAGCTTCTTTGCTGAAAACTGTTACAAAACTGGGAGCTGTTACAATTAATCACAGACATAAGGTGTCACTAGGTGCTTTGTGTGTACTAGCACACATCTTAATAGAAACATTTGTTGCACTCCAGTAATGTTTGCTGAAACATTAACACAGTTGTTTGTTGTTTGTGGCTTAGACTGAGCAATCTCTTCCATGGTATGGATAAGAACACTCCTGTGAGATACACCGTGTACTGCAGCCTTCTGAAAGTGGCCTCGTCGTGTGGTGCCATCCAGTACATTCCAACTGAACTAGATCAGGTAATTAATTGGTGTCATGTTGAATCTCAGTCAATATTAGTCGGAGTTGATACAGACACGTTACAAATTGCCTGGTGAAATAAAAAAATGCAGAATACACAATTTCTTGTATTTTAAAGGTCTGTCTACAGAATGTAAATTAAGCTGCTGTTTATTTTCTGTTTCTGATGCTGAACATAGATGTGTGCGTTTGATTCTTGTGATAGTAATGACAGTGAGAAGCTTTGATCAGGAGTGAGGCATCGAGTTCTTGTCCCTTGCTCTGGAATCAGAGTGAGAATCACTCATCCTTATTTAGGAAGTAACATGGAGAGCAGAGTTTTGTCTTCTCACAGGAAAACTTCGGGGTTCTGCATGGGGAGCTTGAGAGTCAGAGGACCCAAAGGAGAAATCTCTGTGCTAGATCTCTTCAATCCTTTTCTGCTTGAGAGAAAATGAGAAATACTTTCAGTTTTATGTTAATCTTTTCCCTGATGCTTCTTTTTCATTTGTATTCTACCTAGGTCCGAAAATGGATTTCTGACTGGAATCTCGGCACAGAGAAAAAGCATACTCTGCTGAGACTGCTGTATGATGTCCTAGTAGACTGCAAAAAAAGGTATAAAAGACAAGTAAAAGTATTTTTCACAGCACTTTAAAAATTAATCTGTACTGATAATTCAATCCAAATATACCCGTTTTTTTTTTCTTGCTATGTTTTTAAGCGCTGTTACATTAAACCAAGTGTTTCCAATTATTTGAAAGTTAGTAGTGAATTAGCTGCAAACCACAGACTCCCCAAATAAAACTATTCCTTTCTGTAAAGGTTAATCTTTGAGCATTGTAGCATTACGCTGAGTTTATTATTTAATTGCACTTTTGACATTTTAGTGCATGGTAGTGCTATCTCTTATTTAATGATGTTGGGAGGCTTATCAATCACAGTTAACAGAATCAGTCTTTTTGTGTAAACGTTACCTTTAGGACAGAGCTTTCCACTAGTCATGGAAATTAATGTCCACAGAATACCTGCTTGGCCATTTAAAATTATTATCCTGGATCGTAAGAAGCATCTTTGATCTAACAAACTTGGCAGACCAGTGTCTTCTGGCATGTAAAGTAATCCTCTCTATATCGTGCCTGTAAATTAATGTAAGTCTTAACTGACAGCTCTCATCAATTAATCTTACAGATGTGATATGGTATATTGACTGCACCAGCCAGGGCTATTGAGATGGGCTGGTATCCAGAAGTAGTTTCAGCCTATCTAAACTGTCCCTGCTGTACTTTGTGATGTGTGTGTGGTGTCTGTGTGTGTTGCTTCCCTCTGTCCTTCCCCTTCACTCTGGTTTCTGAGTAAGTTTTCTAATAGAAATTTTTTTTAATTTTCATAAGTGAGTCAGCATCAGGACCTCTACACTGCTGACTTACACTGGTAGCAGAACTGCAGTTGCATTTTCTACATTTGTGTAACCTTGTACTGCTGCAGAAGGAAGCAGTTCTGTCCTGTCCCCCCTATTCCTGCCCCGTCCCCTCCAGCTACCAATTCCTGGGTGCGTTTGTGCTGGTGTAGGCATTTGTGCAACTGCATGGTGGGTTGGAGTGGGGAGGTGACTTTGCCAAGTGCGAGAAAAAAAAAAAAAAAACAAACCCAAAAAAGGCAAATGCGGAGCTGTCATAGGAGGAGGAGGAGGAGGAGAGTTTCTTCTGGCAGGAGAGTTCACTTATTCTGGCCTGGTGAAATTGTAGGCTGGAAATGCTGCGTCGGCATAGCAGGATCATTTTTAACTAACCTCAATTTAGGGATGATTAGTCCTTGTGGAGTAGTTACACCGTGAGCTACAACATGATTGGGAATTCCTATTCCTGTTGGTAACATTAAAATGCTTTTGCATTGATAGTACTGTATGACTGATTTCAGATGGTCAAAATGATTTCAGAAATGTTCATCAGAGATCTTGCACATGGCTTAGTGCTTGCTTTGTTTCAGAAATATTACACCGGTACTTTCTAACGCTCCTACTCTTTTAAACACTTCTCATCCTATTGATTTATTGAGAGGTTTTAACTTAATTCCCACACTTAATAGCTAACTGTTTTTGGCTAGTCTTGTTATCAAATCTCTGGATTAAACATCTAATTTTTGTTTCCAGTGCTACCGGTTACCTTGCTACCAAATGGTTTTTGCTTACTAATAATAGGTGATATTTTGAAGTTAGGCATTAAAAACTTCCACAAACCCTGTAATATATTACTCCTGCTCTCAGTGTCCTTACCATCTGTTACAACAAGCTTTGCACTGAATGGAGCAATTTTTCAGAGCACTTGTGCTTCTCTCCAGAAGAGAAAACAAGAAGTGACCCTAGCACCTTTGACCTGGTTCACTCTCCTGGATCAGTGGGCAGTATTTGCAATAGTATGGGAAAATCACAGCAGAATTCCAGCTTCAGCGCTCAGGAATGTTGCTCTGTGGGGCAGTATGGGAAGATAAGTAGGAACTGAAAAATCAGTAATAAAAATCAAACCTCAGTTACCATCTTGATTTATAATCAAGGGAAGAGAATGCATTGTTGAAAAAAATTGAGTGGTTTGTTTTTTTGGTTTTTTTTTTTTTTTCTTCTCATTTATGTTTTAACTTCACTCAGTGTGGCAGAAGAGATGGTTTTCCATAGATAATAGACTTTTCCCCAGTGGATAACTTGGTAGCAAACAGATTGGTAGCTTGTGAAAAGGAGACGGTGCAGATGTTCTGTGTGGTTTTCCTTTTCCTGCAGTGATAAGTGAAAACTTGTTTTATCATATCTTTTCCAGTCACTTTCTGGTTGAAGTTTCTGATAATCAAAATCATCTTGATCTTTTCAAAGAGGGATTTTCATGTTTCCCATGATCAACTGAAGGAAAATTGGTGCTGGTGGCTGGAAAATAGATGGCTGGTGTGGCTTGTTTCAGAGATCTGTATTTGGTAGCTGAACTTTGCAAGAGATTAGTTACTTTCTCCTTGCCATAAAGGGTCTGCAGCGGAGTTTTGTGCCTCAGCTGCTTTAGTCTTCAGCATTTCCCTAGCAGTGTTGGTATGAAACTGCAAGGTAACACAACCTGTTTTCTGTCCCAGTTAGGGATGGAGTTTGGCAGGCATGCGTGGCTTGCATGCAGCCAGAGAGTTGAGCTCTGCTCTGAGGCCCTGAATATCATGCAAGGCGCCAGCTTACAGCTGGTCTCTGCCATTGACCTGGCAGGATTCAGAGTGGGATTAGTGCTGCCCAGGTTTACATTCAAACAAGTCTGGCAAGTCTGCTTATTAACACCTGTAGCAAAAGGCTCAGCATGGCAGGCACCTGCAAAATAATTGTTTCATTTAATTTTAATTCTGTTTAATGTCATGTCATGTAGAGGGACTTGATTCCAATGTCTTACTAAGTCTCTGAATGCTCTGTATTTTTTTTGTCTTCCTTTTATCTACTATCACTCTTCAATTCTTACTGGCTTTTTGTGAAGTTATGCACCTAGACTGGCAGGTGGAGCCAAGAGTACTTGTGCAAGCTGTCTTTCTAGAAAAAATGTTCAATTTGTGTCTTAGATGAGATACACATTGAGCAATGAGCTTTGGTAAAATAGTGATCTGTATTACTGTTTTAGATGGCCTCATTTACGGTAGTAATCTGACACTGAATGGAATGAGTAAGATTAAAAGACCTGCTGTATTTGCTGAGGCTTACAAGAATTTAGCACAGAAAACTTGTGAGGATTTGTCTTGTAGCATTCTGATGTTTCCTAGAAACACAAGTGGAAGATTCCACTCTTCCCCCCTTCAAAAAAGAAAAGAGGGTGGCAGGGGGATTACAAATATTGTTTGAAATCAGTTAAGTTTTTAGTTTTCAATTTTTGCTCCTAAGGGAAGGGGGAGGAAAGGAAAAGTTCCAGACATCTGTAACAGTTCTAAAGTGTATAAGAACAACTACTGAAAGTTTATATTAAATAAGGGGACTTACTTTGTTAGACGGAAGAGCACATCAGCTGAGCCTCTTACCTGAATGTCTGTATAGTATCAGTCCTGTATTAAACTGGTTCTTTGTCTTAACTACAATGTCCAGTGTTAGTAAGATTTCAACAGTGCAAAAATCATGGTCTGTCATAGACTGATTTACATGCAAATAGTTCTCTCATATATAAAGCTGCCTAAATTAATTTTATTTCCCTGATACAGAGCTATCGGTTCCTCTACACAGTGTTATCAGTTGCCATGACAAAACATAAACCGACCTCTTTAATGGTGGAGTCTTAAAACAAATGTTACATTCAAGTTTACATCCGTGAATGTAGTTCTGGAATATGGGCTGGGACCTACAGAAAATTCCCCTGCCTTTGAGCACAAACTGCCTTCGCTCCACATATCCAGATTATGTGTTGCTTGCTTCCCATGATGTCATAATATTTGTACTGCACATCTGTGAGATCTAGTAAATCCTCTAGGAGCACAAAACCTCACCCTATAGGCAAGTTGTCAAATCATAGTATTGAGAGATTTAAAATAAATACCCATATAAAGATAGTGTCATTGTACTATAGAAACCATTCAGACCTCTGCTGCTATGTGGGTTAAACCCATATCACAGCACGTACTGGGAGTGTGGCATTGGTTTGTTCCTTCCCTGTGCAATTTGTGCCAATAACTTAAATAATTAAAGTGAGTTGGAACTTTATTCTTGCACAGTTTTTTCTTTTAAGGAAATTTTGTAGGTCTGTCAGACCACATGGGTAAATTTGCTGTGTCTGGAATTGAGCTGCTTTGAAGGAAGAGCTTAGCTTTACACGGTAACTCGCTGTACTCTGGAGAGCAGTATCCCACCTCCCTCCTGTCCCATGAGGAAGTACCTTTTGGTAAAGTAGTGGCCAGGCTGTGTGTGTGCACGGGAGATTGCTGCAAAGCACATGCTCTCACTATTGAGGTTTGGTTGTGCTCTCAGTATCGAGGTTTGGTTGTATCTACACCCCGTACCCTAGCCGGTCCAAAGGAAGTAGCAGGATGGCATCAGCAGAATCTATTCTCTATACGGAAGAACTGTCACAGCCTTCTATTTTAACAGTTAACAAGAATTCCGTGAGAAATAGGAAATGAATTCTTGTGTGTATACACACAGCATATTCAGTGAGTATATTTTTTGCTGAAAACTTTGTAAAAATTATCAGCAGTTGCTGTCCTCACTAGTGGTAAGAACTGCTATGTGAAAATAAATCAAAATCTGTTAAAATGGCACAGTAATGGTCTTGCAGATGGTCTGCAGTACCATTGATGAGCTGCTGTTTACAAAATAATTGGGGTAGGCAAGGCTGTAGGTTTACTCAATTTTCTTAGAATGATTTTTTTTTTTTTTTTTTCTTTCTAAAAGCTGTCTGTCAAAGCAGTGTTGGAAGCTGCTTGCTTCACCGCAGCCTAAGTCCGTCTAATTGCCGGCTGCTTAACTTCGTCAGTAAAATGAGCAGCTCTCACTTTGAATACTTGAAGAGGGAATCTGTGAAAGAAGAAAAGGCAGCTTTTATACAGTCACTTTCCTGACCATAAATATTCCTTAAGATATGCCATTTTACATTTGAAATAAACTTTGCAGTGCTACTTATTCTGCAGTGATTAAATCCAGATGTGTGTAAGAGGAGCATTCTGGTGAACCATATAAAGCTGTTCCTAGCTCAGAAAGCTTTTTCCATAACCAGCAGGTAATTTATCAAATTAAGAGAATGAAATGAAGGGTGAAGATAAACATTTCGTAGAACAAGAATTGAAAGAATACATCTAGTTAATTTGTTCTCTCCACTAGAATTAAAACGGATCATCTACATCTTTTTCAAGTGTAATTTAATTTGACCTATAACATCATAATGGAATTATTTAAATATTTGAGTGTCTTGTTTGAACTATTTTTTCAGCAATACTGAGGTAACTTTATTTTCCTCCTATAGTGACACTGCAGCAAAAGTAATGGTGGAACTACTGGGAAGCTACACAGAGGACAATGCTTCCCAGGCGAGGGTTGATGCTCACAGGTAATACTGACTTCCGAGTTTCCTTAACAGTAGCTTTTTCTTAATGGCTAAATTGGGTTGATCACCTTACCATTAAAAGTATCGGATGACCTGGCAGGCAAGGGCCCTGCCACAGCCTCTTTTCTATAGCATGGCTGATTTGATCAAGAGTTTCTGTGCAGCCTATGGTAGGCTTGGCTCTTCCTAGGCACAGTCAGGTTTAGTCCACTGTGCAAGTGTATTCCCGGTCACTGCTGAGAGAGAGATCAGCCTTGGGTAAGGGTGTCGTTTACATCAACGGTGCAATCAAAATTTGAATCGGCATCCTTTATTTCAGATTTTTTACTTACTGATTTTCTGATTCAAAAGAACTTTGAGTGTTCTTTTCAAATAGTACTTTCTGTTGAAAAGAAATTCTTTCTCTCTTTTCTACAAGCAAGTATGAAGGATGTGAACTGCACAGAAATAAACTTACTTGTTGGACAAGCTGGGCATAAATTGATTCTTAACAGGGTGTCTTCCCTGCCTGCCAAAATGAGTAAAAACTTGTATTTTGATGTTCTACCCATCATGATTCTTTTTAGGAATTAGATTTTTAATAAGTCAGTCATGTAATTCTGCCAGGTGTGTGCAGCCAACAGTTCTCAAGGGAGTTGTTTATACTTGAGCATGCAGGAAAGTCAGGATGACTCATTTTGGAAATTAAAGTGTCTGTACATAAATGAAACCTTCACTGACTGCCCTACAGCAATCTGAGGCCTTTCACATTGGAAAGAACGTGTCTACCTCGGGTCCGTCCCGGTGCTGCATCGGTGCAGACCTTGGGTTCTTCTGGGTGTACGTTAGGTGGTGGGGCTGCGGTCCAGGCCCTCAGAGCGAGGGTAGCGCTGTGTCTTCTACTGTGCCGCTGAACAAAAGCTTTCATCCAGAGTTCTAGAAGCGCTTTAGGTCTGTTTATAGTCTGGAGCTGCAACTGATAAATCATAGGTCTTGCAGTGTTTGGTACTGGGGTTTTCTCTGTTTTGTGTCATGTATTCAAGCATAATTAATCTTCCTAAACGACTTAATTCTATGAAATTTTAGGAGGACAGTAAAAATACCTCTAGGAATGAAGGTTTGGCTGGAAATAAGTGCATAGATGGAAACAGTAGGGTGATCTGTAGTCTTACCACCTGGCCCATTTCATTTGTGATACTGGGCAAATTACTTAATGCTTTCTGTTCCTTTTTTTTTCCATCTGTAAAATGAAGATTAAAATTGGAATGTGACATGTCTTGTATTTAGGAATAGTTGAAAACCCTTGGGTGTTTCCTAGAAAGCAAAGAACGACAAATAGAGTTGCACTTACTCATAAAAATGTGTATTGCGCTAAAAATAAGTCTCTTCCTTTTCTAATTAGATGTATTGTACGAGCATTGAAGGATCCAAATACCTTTCTCTTTGATCATCTTCTTGCCTTAAAACCAGTCAAATTTTTGGAAGGAGAACTTATTCATGATGTAAGTAACCTTGTTTTTAGCAAGACGGTTTGGTATCTGTGGAGTGCCTTGTTTTATTAGTGTCTTTTGAAATCCATTGGAATAGTTATCTATGTCAGTAATATTAAGCTGCAATGTACTATTTCTTTTAATGCTTTTAGAATGAGAAAATTAAAACATGACACGAAAAATGTTTCCGTTTAGAAGTTTCACAAACTGAGTTACAAATCCTGCCCTCACGTGAGTTCTGTAGCAAACTGCCTTTTAAGTCTGAGAAAAGGCAGTAAACTCAGCACAGATTGCCCTCGGCTATTGACAGGAGAGTGACTTGGCGACTTCATCGGCCAGTTCTCTCAGGACTCTGGGATGCATCTCATCAGGTCCCATGGACTTGTGTGCATTCAGGTTCCTCAGGTGGTCACGAACCTGGTCTTCTCCTACAGCAGGAGGGGTTTTGCCCTCCCGGTGCCCCTCATGCCATCCATCGACTCGGGAGGGGTGAGGAGAGAGGTTGCCAGTGAAGACTGAGGCAAAAAAGTCGTTGAGTACCTCAGCCTTCTCCTCATCTGCTGTTACCAGCCTGCCATCTGTAAAATGAAGATTAAAATTGGAATGTGACATGTCTTGTATTTAGGAATAGTTGAAAACCCTTGGGTGTTTCCTAGAAAGCAAAGAACGACAAATAGAGTTGCACTTACTCATAAAAATGTGTATTGCGCTAAAAATAAGTCTCTTCCTTTTCTAATTAGATGTATTGTACGAGCATTGAAGGATCCAAATACCTTTCTCTTTGATCATCTTCTTGCCTTAAAACCAGTCAAATTTTTGGAAGGAGAACTTATTCATGATGTAAGTAACCTTGTTTTTAGCAAGACGGTTTGGTATCTGTGGAGTGCCTTGTTTTATTAGTGTCTTTTGAAATCCATTGGAATAGTTATCTATGTCAGTAATATTAAGCTGCAATGTACTATTTCTTTTAATGCTTTTAGAATGAGAAAATTAAAACATGACACGAAAAATGTTTCCGTTTAGAAGTTTCACAAACTGAGTTACAAATCCTGCCCTCACGTGAGTTCTGTAGCAAACTGCCTTTTAAGTCTGAGAAAAGGCAGTAAACTCAGCACAGATTGCCCTCGGCTATTGACAGGAGACAGAATTTTAGCTCTTAACGGTTTATTTTTCTGTTCAATACCAATAGTTTTTTTTATATATATATATATTTATCTGTCCAGTCTGCAGGGAGGGCAACATAGATAATATTTAAACTGTTCTTATATTTGTTTTCCATCTTCTAGCTTTTGACAATTTTTGTAAGTGCTAAGCTAGCATCCTATGTCAAGTTTTATCAGAACAACAAAGACTTCATTGACTCCCTTGGTAAGTTTTCAGATCGTTACATTTCTGACTATTTGTGTGGCTTAAGATATGGAAGCCGCAAAGTGCCTCAGTTTGAACCCATATGTTGAAGCCAAGGGAATTTAATAGGGATTTTTAAGAATGGGTTAGAGTTTGTAGACTCTAACCTCTACTAGATAGTAAATGGACCATCTAACCCTGGTTTGTTCTGCTAGGCCAGGCTGGTTTATGGGTTTGGAAGAGAACTGTGTTTTTGCCCACTTCTTTTCTCTTAAACCTTTTGGGAGGGGAGTTCTAATGCACTGATACTCTAGGCTAGGCCAGGGATTACAACTTACTCAAGAGAGTAGTAAGCCAGCAGCTTGTATAAATCTCTTACCATTTTTTTAAGATAAATAACTTTGTAACAGCAAATAGTTCTTTCTCCTGAACAGTGAGATAAAACACGCAAATGGGGTGTGTGTTTCCCCGCGTGTGCTGATGCATTAGACCTAGCAAGCCACAGTCTGTCCCAGTTAATTTGTTTCATCACATGAAGCAATGTGATGGAATGTTAATGTCAGCACCCTCTTTATTTACACACTGTGGAAAAAAGGAGTAGTAATTAACACTTTGACACTCCCCCGTTGATGTGTAATTGACTGTTTCAAAGGAGCACTGGTTCATAAGCTATTGCATGCATTAAAATTACGTTTTTTATATTCCAGCTTTTTAGGACAGGGGTCAGTGACAATGCAGAAATTGCTCAATGATGCAGATTTTTTTATTACTGCATTAAGGTTTTGACATATTGGTAATGAATAAATGTTTCCATAAAAATCAGATTTTTTTTTTTTTTTTTATAACTTTGATTTTGAAATGACACTTGAATGCTGGCTGAATGCATTTGAGGAAAGGCACAGTTTTGCTAAAACAGAGTTTAGTGCAGCCTTTTAACACGTGCATTATTTTGCTTAATGAAGTGTGGTATAATTCTGAGAATAATTACCCTCAAAGCTTTAAAATGCTGGTACTTTGGGTATTAAAATGATGGAAATACCAATGTGATTTTTTTTGTGGATAACGTAAGCGTCAAGTTTTCGGTAGTTTGTAAATGTGTGTATAGGATAAGCATACCTTTTGTCATATGTATTTGAACATTAGTTGTGTAGACACCTTATGCTTTTCTTTCTTAGGGGAAAGGGGGGTTTGTATTGTAATTATTTTTACGTATTGAAATTGTTTATCTGTTAGTTATTTGTCTACAGAAGTATGTGCTGAAAATGCTGTTACGGTAACATTTGAATAAATTTATGGGAGACTAATTATACATATATGTGGTATTAATTGTGTAATATACAATAGTCATGATTTCTTTTGCTTTGCCTCCCTGTATCTGTGTTTACCTCTGTGAATATACTGTGTGCATTTTCAGTACATCGAGGACTCACGCAATCTTAGTAAAATCCCTAAATATCTGTGTAGCTGTTCTGAAAGACAGCCTTACTTCCAGGTACCTTGATTTCTCACCTGCTTTGTGGTGTACTCTGAGAATTCTGAATGTCTTTGAGCAGTGGACCAGGTAGAGATTCCGAGGCAGTGCAGAGCGGAATGCTAAGAACTTGGTCTGGGTGTTTCAGCCATGTCTTTGAAAAACGAGGGCAGTTTGGTGTAGAAAGCAATGCAATTGTTAGATTTACTAACTTGCCAAGATATCGGGTTTTAAAATAAAGGATATTAATAATAAGATTTGAGTGACAGTACAGCATCAGCTTTAGTTCTAACCTTTCCTGGATCAGGACCCATTAAAACCAGTCTATGAAGGCTGCACAGTGAAGGCTCCTACAGGTGGCATCGGTTTGTTACAATTTGTTCTTTTATTAATGCTGACAACTTAGGCCAGCAGTAGCATTATCTGTGTCAACTGAATCGCCCTAACATGTCCACATTTAATATGGTATTATCAGCAGTCTTTTTTTTCGGAAAGTTAATCAGCATCTCATTTGCATTTGTTAATTAGGGTTAATGTGTGCTAATTGATTTTTTGATGCTTGTAGAGTTCCATTAAACCCAGTTAGGTATAGTTGCTGGTGCTCCTTGTTCGTATGAATTATGGTGATCACATTTTTGTTGAATCAGTGCCAAATAGGGAACCTGCATCATAATTATAGCTAATTAACACAACATGATGTCCCGCACTAATGCGCTTTCCTGTTAGTGTATGGATGTTATAAATTCCAAACTTAAATATTTACTGAAGCAATGGCAAAGTTTATAATGCCATTCCAAACCAAAATGATTGATGTTCATTTTAAAGAAACTTCCACTGAATCTTAGTCGGTACCTCCTAGAACTCGGATTAAGAAACGCCCTGGTTCATCTGAATGTCTTAGTTTTGTTGACCTAGACTTTTTTTTCAGGAAAACAGTCTCTGACTGAGATGTGCACGCCCTTGGCTCAGTTCCTTATGTTGCCATTCATGCAGTCATGTAAAAGATCTAACTTTTAATATCTCTTCCTCTGTTCTTCAAGAGTACCTTTCTGCCATGCTAGATGCTGTGAGCATATGTGTGACCCATGATGCTTTTTTGCTGTGGTGTAAGCAGTTAATTCAATGCCAAAACACATTCTTCTGGCACAAAAAATGTTAGGTTGCTAAAACGTTACCGAGAGGGGTTTATTTTCAAGTACATACGTGAGAATGAGTGGTGAGGCTGTAAGAAGGTCTTGACATTACCAGTCTCATATTTTCTGTTTGTTGCATTGCCCTTCTTCCAGATGACTCAACTGAAACATTCACTTGCACCCTCACCACCTAAAATTCTGTTAAGGTGATGTTTTTACTGTTTAAAAAAAATACCTTTGCTTCATTTTTGTAGGTATTTTATTACTTTTTACTGACAAAGACTGAGTCTTGATGAATTCTCAGCTAAACTAGCTATTTGATCAAAACACAAGGAAGATGCAGGAATTAATGTTTTACTTCAAAAAAAAAATGTTGATAAGGACAGGTGGAATATTTTCTTGATGCGAAATAAATTTCAAATTGTTGTGAATTACTGCGTTATAATTCATATCCATAAACTATCAACGCTTTTACACAGGCTTGTTGCACGAACACAATATGGCAAAAATGAGGCTACTTACTTTTATGGGAATGGCTGTAGAGAATAAAGAAATATCATTTGACACGATGCAACAGGAACTTCAGATTGGAGCTGATGATGTAGAGGCATTTGTTATTGATGGTAAGAACTGTAGTACCATACTTTACGCAATGCTAATGAACAATACCTTTTATAGTCTTCTAAGCTAATGTTAAATATTCAGAAAAATACTAAATTTTAATTTCTGTGTTTGTTACAAGACAGAGCTGCAAAACTTCATGCTTAAAGACATGCCTAACTATTCTTTTAATCGGTGTTTTTCTTTTCAGTGACGGGAACTGTATTTCATGTTGTTCTTTATAGAACTAATAAATTGTTTGCAGGTTTAATTTGTCATCTGGTTTTGTCAGCTGCCATTAAAACAGGATGTGCTCGTCAGGGAGAGAAGTTCATAAAAACTGTACAGGATACTGCTTTAATAGATTGGCACCAAACAATAGGATTCATGCATGACCTTCATCTTGTTACATCATTTTGCTTTTCTGCCTACTAGACTGTTAAAACCAACAGCAAAACAATATTAAGTGAACTGCTGTGGTTTTGTTTGTATTGATCTAATTTTGAACAGTTTTTATGCAGTTTAATACCTTTGCACTACCTTGAAAATTTTGCTCAAGCCGACGTTGCTTTTTTGCAGCTGTAAAGACAAAGATGGTATACTGCAAAATAGATCAGACACAGAGGAAAGTAGTTGTCAGGTAAGACTTAATTCTTCATAGCATTTTGCAGAACTTAGTGTGTTCTAATTATTTCACTTACATTTGTAGAATATTTTAACTAGAAGCAAGGTATTGTTCCTATCAGTTGCTGGTAGTTAAATAGTTGCTATTTATCATAATTTTATTAAAGCTCACACTGAATGTGATTAGCTTATTTAATGAAAGAGTCCTATTTTCCAGCACATTTCATTTAATGACCTAATAGTGACAGGAATACTAATGACTGTTGTTGCTTTAAATATTTGGGAAGGCTACAGAATTCTCTAACTGGTAAAGTGCAGCCCTTTATATAGAGAAAATAAAAAATTTCCTATTCACTTGTGAGAGTAAAGTAATGCTATAAAAGAATTATTAGGTGAACATGACATCTAGTAATCATATTCCAATTTTGTTTTACTTCTCTAGTCACAGCACACATCGGACTTTTGGAAAGCAGCAATGGCAGCAATTGTATGACACTCTAAACACCTGGAAACAAAACTTGAACCAAGTGAAAAACAGTCTCCTCAGTCTCTCAGACACTTAAAAAATATTTTTGACCTAGTAATGTTACTATAGATGAAACTTACTCAAAACTTTGACAATTTGTGAATGTTCCCAAAATGTATGCAATTGGTTTAAAGAAGCTAAATACTCTAAATTGCAACACATACACAAAAAAAGAAGCAATAAAACTAACATGGGAAAACATCTTCTGTTGATTTTTCTTACATAATGTAGCAACAAGAAACAGTAGCAATATGGGTTATATTTCTTTTTGTTCTTGTTTAAGTTTAGCGTGAGGACCTTTCTTTGCAAGAGGTGTGGGGAGGAAGGGAGGGATATTGGAAAAATGATAGTGCAAGTAATTGTTAAGTAAGAGAAAATTTCCCTTACACCCTAAGGGAGGAAAAACATGAACCAGTTAAAAGTGAAGCTTTATGAAGCAAGATCTGCTGCCTTATCTCTGTCAATCACACCTGATGCTTTAGTGTTGATGTTACGTGATACAGAATCAACTACAACAGAGATATTTTAAATTATTTGGCAGCAAAGGTAAGCAGAAGATTTTTCCTGTTCTTCTGCCACTTAGAACTGCTCTAAGTTGTTGTAAATGTTTGTAGAAACCGTTGTATTTTGGAACTGTTGCAGCTGATTTTGCTTGAAAACTGAGTGAGCAGTCTGACAGAGAAACCAAACTGAAGAATTTCATCCAAAACTTCTGGAGTAGGAGATGGGTACTCTTAAATAAATCGTTTAGTTTTTCTTAATAGATATTAAAACATTAACTTGTGAACTTTTTAACTTTGGGCAAAACCCATAATAACTTGGATTTGATTGCAGAAACAGTGAAGTAATGTTATTGGTAGGGACTGTATCAATTTTTGAAGTCTATGCACTGTATTAAACATGGAAGTACAGTGCATATATCCCATATTCTGTAGGAATACCTCTACAAATCTGGTTTACATAAGTGATCTTCACTGGCCGCCTTCATATTTTCTTTTTCTTGTTGAATGAAGTCTCTCCAAATTCAGGAATTTCTCAATTTCTTGTATTTGGTTTTGTATAATGGAGTTATGAATAGAAGAGCCGTCCTCATCTCCAAGTGCACTTTCACTTCTTGCTGGAGTTACAGTCATGTGAGAAGACTTCTGCTCATGCTGTAAAGCAGCAAATCCTTCTTTCACCTGACAGAATACAAATTTAGCAGTTAGTTAATCCACGGAAATTCAGGTACAAAGGTTCAAATTGGTGGATTTTGCTGAGCATAAAGCAAGCAAGGAAAAGTGAACAGAAAGATAAGTCAATTGGAAAATATACATTTAATTTTAAATGCTTGCTTCAGCTTTGATTTAGAAAACTTGATAATGACAAATACACTTTTATAAACCAAACCTTAGCATAAGACTTGGTACAGAAGAGTATGATTAAAAAAAAAAGACAACCTTGTACTAGAATGCAGATTAGCTAAATAAATTGTTTAATTAAACAGTTTAATGTTGCAATTGACATTTCTATTGCTCTGCAAGCATTTGATTAACAAAACCCAAAATCATGAGGTTTATAGTGTTAACTCCCTCTCTGCTTTGCTGTATAGCTTAGAAGGCAAACACAATTAACTAATGCAAGGTCTGTAATAGGTTGGGTTTTTTATGTTAAAGATCTTTTTGTTCTCCAAATAGTTTTAGTTAGTGTTTGATAGATACTTCATATGTATCCAAATCAAATCCATATGGCAACACAGTAGGGAAACAGTGTTTTGCTTGAATGATGAGTTCTCCACTCATAATCCAATGTTGTGTGGCTGCCGGGGAGCAGCCTGCCGGAGCACAGGTGCACAGCGCAGCTGGGATGCACAGAACCAGCGTTGCAGTGGTTCCTGGGGATCTGTAACATGACCTCTAATACTTGGGTGGCATGACAGGGATGCAGTGCTCTTCCAGGGATCACAAGATGAGGTCTTCCCCCCTCCCCAGTTGTTTTTTAATATTAGGCAACTGTGCCCCAACCAACTTTATCAGGCCTGTCTTTATTTTAGCACATGGATTTTGTGCTAAAATTTTCCTTCCCTGGTGCACAGCATTTCTTGAAGCTTGAAATATGAACAATAGCCTTAATGCAAATTGTTTGCTTACCCTATTGTGTAACATTAGTGCTGTACAGCTGAGGATACTGATAATTCAGGTCAATAATGACCATGATCTCTATTTCAATGAGGAAGTAACTAAATTCTTCATTTGAGCAATAAAACTTTCAACCTGTTAATTCCAGTGGCTGTATATGTACACTCCCATGTTCTTTCCCAAGGCCTCAGAAAGAAACGGATCATGCTTCATTGCAAGCCACTAGTCAAAATCTATGAAATAGCACATGGTGCTGCATCTGTCCTGTACTAATAATCTAAGAGAAGAACTTTCATTTAGGTCTTCCACATGTGGAAGTGAAATTTTCCAGTGAAATAAAGCCATGCTATGCTACTTGGATTTTACTGAAGACAACAAGCGTTTAGACCTCTTTGGAGAAGTAACTGCAGTTAGGTAATATGTATGACATTTTAATACCGTTTTGTGACAGTGGGTTTGGAATAAAGCTTTAAAAAAAATAACCTCAGCTGTCAAACTAAAAGGTATCAGCATTTGCACAATAAAATACAAGTAAAATGTGTCTTACTCAGTGCTGGCAGTAATATGGCAGCCTATGGGACATGTGCATAACAAATGCTCATTGCTGAATAGTGTGACTACAGTTAGGGGCTTGTGTTTAAACCGAGCTGAGGATGGTTACTCATCTGTACCTTGGTACTTGGGCCGCATGTACAGACTAATGTTTAAAAGAGCTCTTCATACTTTTACTAGAATCTTAAGTGCACCTATAGCATTTCTTTTTAATTTTGATCACTTTTTAGAGTACTGTACTTTGGTTGAATGAGATTACCCAAATGGTAGAAGGCATAAATAAGTCTGCTCTAGTTACAATCATACATGTTCATCAAAACAAATAAACTGAGCAGCAAAAAAGACAGCTGAGCCCATTTTTAATCTCCCAACAGCTTTTTCATACCAGTAATAAAAATTACAAATTTGAGGACAGAAGGCATTAGAATGACACCAACACAGAAGGGAGGGAGTGGTCTGCAATATCCCAGGCTGAGATTTCATAGATTAAGTATTTAGAAAATAATCTAAGGTCAAACCAGCAAGGCACTCAGTTCTTGTCCATCTCAGCTTTTACTTTCCAGCACATAAGCTTTAGTTTGGAGGTGACAAAGTAGATATAACCACAATCAGATAATGAAATAAATACAGCTTTGTATTAGCTGTAGATTAGGTATTCGTTCACTCAATTCCTGGTGCCATCTCAGTGAGAAAAAGCAAGAGAGACACCGTAAATACCACCGCTGTGTTTGGTGAAAAATCCACCTCACCATCACTCCCAAATAGAGTCACGTTAGGAAAGTTGACTAATAGAAACATCAGACTTGGCACTAGGTCAAATCCTAATACAGCAGTTAAAGCTGCTCAAGTTCCACAGTCTAACACAGATCTAAAAATGCAGCATGAGCCATTGCCGATGCCATCCTGAATGATCTCTTCACAGAGAAACAATAGGTTCCTTTTTAATCCTCTGGTTTTACACGTTTGTGTAATGTCATCCTACTAAATAAGAAGATAACTCTAGATACAGTGTCACATAACTGCAGGATAGAATAAACAGATAGGCTGTAATTCAGATATGCAGAATTTTTAGTCTTCCACAGGACCTTTTAAATAACATGTTTTTATCAAGTAATAAAGGAAGCAATGTTTTTATACTTTTACGTACTACATTTTTTTTTCTTTTTTTTTTTTTTTAACTCCTACTTTTACTGTAGGTGATGATTTTTATTAGGGTACACAATGAACTACCCTCTTCCTCCCCTCCCAAACAGACTGGTTAGCATCTGTTTGATTCATATGCTGTGACTTTTTCCTGCTGCTTTCTATCAACCTTAATTGTGAAAAATGGTGCCTTGTTGCCCTTTTGATATTATTTTGGAGATTGACTCAGTCTTAAAGTATCCAGATGCGTACAGTTGTACAAATATCTGTGGAATTAGCTCACTGAGGTCTGGTCCGCAATATTTTTAATTGACTTACATGTTCTGTGGGAAAAGAAGAATCATAAAAAGTCTTTGCTATAGCATTCCATTCTTCACTAGGGCCTCCCTGGGGGTCTCGGTGGATACTAGAGGTATTCAAAGTGTCGGCAGCTCTGTTAAAACTGGTAGAACCTGATTGACAAAAAGGAAATGGTAACAACTGCAATTTAGTCTCTAGGCACTAATTGTAATGTAACTAAACTTCTGGGTTAGCTCTGATCTTAAAAAATCAAATGTTTTTCTTTTAGACCACTGAATCTCTGTTGTAGGCTTTTCCCCTTTTCATTTTTTTTTCCATGTACTATTGCATCTATTTTGTCTCTAAAGATGAGGTATGTTTCTACTCTGATTAAAAATGTTTTTTATAATTTTCATATATTAAGTTAATGACAAATTAAAATTGTGGTTTATAGAAAATTATGCATTCTGAGTATTCTAACTGAATATACTTTTTTTCTAACAGTATTACTTTAAGACTCACCTTCTGATAATGATAATAAAATACATAATTACTGCCATCCTGACATCACATTCCAGGGTGACTCTTAGTAAAAAGGACATTCTAAATAAAAAGGTTTTTAGACAAACAAAGAACATTTTAAATAAGGAGTCTTTCTGTAAATGGCTGTACCTAATATTTCAGGAAATCAGGCTATAGCTAACTACTAGAGGTAGGAAGGGCAAATAAGCAGATTGATCATAGCAGAGTGTAAGGTTCCAGTCCTGCAGTGGCTTTATGCACCGCTAGCAGACTCCATCCAAACCAACAGCAAGTTCCTTGCAAGATCAGAGCATAAGCATACTTTCACAATTACTACTAGTGCAAACAATAGCTGTTTTGTCACTACATAGATGCCTGTTGATCACTGCTACAGTAGTAAAATCTTTGGTTTGCTATGAAAGTAGATGTTACCTCATGGTTATGTAACAGTTAATTAAGCATACTGTCATTTTCTCTTGGGAGGAAGAGGAAAACGATTATGAGTTTGGGTTTGTTTTCTTTTTTACTGGTTTGCCAGGAAGATCTTGCCTGTTCCCAGTTCATTCCTCCGTTTACTGATGTGGCGTGGCTGCTCTCTGGGAACCCCAGTTGTATAAATAGTAAATTGCAGTGTGTAAAAGGAATTCCCTCAGATAGGCTTACTCTTTCACCAATGCTCTTCGCCTCTAGGTCTCCCATAAGGCTAAACTGTTTGTGCTTCAGTAAGTAAAAAAAAAAAAAAAAACAAACCACTTTAGGGACCCCATGGAGTCCACTCCAGGTTTGCCATGTGGGAAAATACCTGAAAAGAAAATGAAACAAAACCCAACCATAGTAAGTCGTGGAAGTTGCTGCGCTGAGTACCACGACTAACTCTTGGGTGCCCTGACAGTAAGGCTCTCTAGTCTCCAGAAGAGGTGCAGGGTTCAGAGAGATCAGCAAGCTGAAGTAGGGATCTATCTAAATTAGGCAGTATGAGAAGAGTGAGGGACACACCTGGGACCCAGACCAAGATCCTCACTGTGAAGTTTTACTAGAATTCAAGAGGTCTGGTGGCTGTACTGGTCACTAGGCAACTCTTTTGGGAGATTAGGGTTATATTATATCCCTACCAACTCCTTTGGATGAACCTCTCAGTCACTTCTTTGAATTACGGTACTTTGTATACCAGAAGGTTTCTGAGAAGAAAGGGAGGAGGAACACATGGAAGAACTTCAGATAGTGCTGTCTGTTCTTACAGAAAAGATAGATGCAGGACATCACATAACTATGCATTCATTTTCTTGAAATAGGTATAAAGATTCACATTATTAAAAGAAATAATGTACCATCTGAGATCAGGATTCTGCTACCTTGCTACCACCGCTATTGTTTTAGGGACAAAGACCTTTCTGAAACTGAACTTCAAAAAACTGTGCATTTGTATACAAATATGCATAGGCAAGAGATCAACTACAGAAACAAAGTTACCTATAAACCTAAATTCGTAACACCAGAACAACATAAAGAAACCAGACTGCGGGTTTTCTGTGTCACTGCCACTGGCTGCAAAACCAAGGGACGGGGGTCTGTTCTGCCCTTTCTACATTCAAGGAGCAATGCTCAAAACACATCAGCAAAACCTCAAATAGACACAAACACCCTATGTTGTAGATCTAGCTCTTTTGAAAAACATCTGAGCACCCAAAGCTCCATTTTTTTTATGAAAGCAGGGGCTTTAATTTCTTACAGAGACTAGGAGAGAGTCTGCTTTTAAGCTTACAACATGCATTAAGAATAGAATCCGCATGCAAGCTTTATTTTGAGAAAGGCAGGCACGACTTATATTATCTATTACTGTGTCCAGTTACTGAAGTAGAGGAATATCGGTAAACGAACTGAAGTCAATTTACTGTGGAAATACAGATGAAGCTTTTATTACTTTGGTAAAAGGTTGAAATTAAAAATGGCACTTCTACTAAGTAAGTATGGGGGTCATCTAGCAGCTAATTTTATTGTAAAACAAATGTAAAATACTTTTTTTTTTTTTCCACATTTCAGTAATGATTTAGAAACGTGTGGAATAAAGCTCATATTTACTGTTTTGGATATGCAAAATACTGCTCAGCAAGTGCCAACAGCAGGAGATGAAAAAGCTCCTTCAGCACTCAGCAGCTAGGTGTGCTTTCCGGAGCTTCAGAGATTATGAACTTCTCCTTTCACACATTCAACACATTCAGATGGTTTTAAGTGTCCATCTGAATTAAAAATGTACACTAAAATAAAAAAGTAAACTTTCTCTAATCCCCATTCAAAGAAGCATCTACTGGTTCAAAAACTACCCTAATTTTTATGCAAAACGAGGGCACTGAATAATTTCCAAAATCCACTCAGTGCTTTTCAGATGTAGGCAGAGCCCTGATAGATTATGATCTACATTAGGGTTAAAAATGCCTATAAAAATTCAGTTTGTCATTGCACTGCTTTTCTTTCACAAAGGGAAATATTTAATCGGGTAATTGAGCAAACAAAAGCTGTTTAATTGCATTTATACTATAAATTAACAGACAAATCTCATCTTTTTTTTGCTATATAACTAAAATGTCAGAAGCTTTGTTTTTCTAATGCTACACTAAACTTAAGATGCAGAAATGTCACATTTTCATCATTTTTCTAAGTATATCCTGTACTTGCTTCAAAACAGAAATGCTTATTTTCCTTACCTAGTCCTGTTTCTCTTCTGTCAACGTTTTCACTGGGATTTTGACACTGTGTTTTTGAAATAACCTTTGTGTTTTCCATTAAGCACAGTAGTTTCTCTTTCAAAAGGGAAGGTTCCTTGGAAGCTGAAGTCCATGTAGCTTGACCTCTCATTTGATTTACTCTTGAACAAGAACTGAGGTCTAAAAAATTTAAGTATACTGGAGTTTTCTCAGCTTTTTTATCTGAGGTTGAAAGATCAAAGGATGACCTTCCACTTATGTTTACTAAATTTCCAGATGTTCTCATGGGTAAAGAGCATGATTCTTTCAGGTGACCCTCAGCAAACTTCCTTCCTGGAACTGTACTATTCAGTGAGTCTTTTTTCTCTTTTAACAATGTGTTATTTGTTGAATTATGAATCTCCAGGGAACATCCATTTTTGATGGAATGTATCTGAATATTGTCATTAACTTTTTTACATGGAATTAGTTTATCTGTACTTACACTATCTGTTGGGGTTTTTTTATGAATAATTATTTGAAGACCATCAGCCTTTACTGGAGATACAGCTTCAGCATTCAAAATACATGTGTTTGTGTCATTCCCCATGTGCTCAGTACTGTCTTGTTCAGGTTGCTTGCTGGGCACATCATCCACATTTATTCCTCTTTCTATTTTGGGGGTGCACAAATTGAAAGTAGCCGAGAGAGACAGATTATCACTGTGTTCTTTTGTGGCATCATCCCCACTCTCATGATCACAATAACGGGTTGGTAGATTTTGAGCATCAGTTGCAGGAACACCAGTACCCCTCAGTGCACTGTTTCTGTTTATCTTTGAGGCGTTGTCATTGTAATTTGTGTCTTCAGCATCTATGTGTGTCTGTTTAAAAGGAAGTTTATGTAATCCACTAAGATGAAACAGGTTTTTTTCTGGTTTATGTAATCCATTGCCTACATAATCATCACAGTCCAGCAAACTACATTTTTGGTATTCTGTTTGAGAATTGTCTTTAGTATAAGGTAGGATGCCAAAACTTAATTCCTTAGCTTGATGATTATCTGTACTTCTCTCACACACAGCATTCTTCTCAGTGCAAAGAGCTGCTTCAGACTCTGGTTTGGGTGCTTCAGGTGTAAGGAGACTTCTGTTGTGCTGTACGATAGTTGATTTTTTATCTGCCTTAGTACAAATTGATTCACCTCTAGTACTGCACAATTCTTGCTTGCTACAGTCTGTCTCCTGACCTGCATTTTTCTTGTAGATACTTACAGTGTCAGTACTGTCTAATAAGACTGTTCTTGTTTGTGTGTGGCATGCTGCCACTGGCCCAGTGCTGTCCTGTAGCTTTTGTTCTAAAGTTTCATTGTTTTCCTCTAGTAACATTCTAGGTGTTGGTCCTAGATTTTCTGCTTCCTTGCACTCAGTGACATGTATTTCTGAGGTCTGTCCTTGGGTAATTAAATCAGTATCTGTGCAGAGGGTATTCCTGGGAGAAGCCTCCCTTTGATTTTCTTCATAAGGGCTAGCAACATTAATTTCATCCTTAAAACTGTTTTCAAGAACTTGTAAATCTGTTAGAGTAAGTGTATTCTTTAGTTAGTGATAGATAACCCAGAGGTTTACTGCTTTATTTTTACAGCTTAAAGTCTCCAAAGAGAGAGACTCAAGATCAGTGTTGATACTGGTTTTTCTTATCTTACATTATACACACAAGTCTATCAAAAAGTTACTGAAAGATAAGTATTGTATTATGATAACTTGCGAAATATTTATAAGCTGTTCAAACAGAAAATATGTAAACATTCTTTACATTTTAGATATGGCTTATAGTTGAAATATTCCCAACTGATACCCATCAGCCTTATTATTGAAAGGGGTCTTCATTATAACACATACTTAATGAACCATTGTGTGTCTATATAAAGTTTAAGCCACTGGTTACTACTGCAACTGTATTTGTCTTTATTTTTCAAAGCGGCATTTTTATCTAAATGGAAAACCAAACCAAACCAAACTGTTTAAGGGACTATGTTCATACCAAAAGGAATATGCTACAACTTGATGGTAGTGGGTCGGTGAGGAATAACAAGCATTTCAATATCAGAAACTCAAAGGCTGAGAGCATCAATCCTTCAAAGCAGTGACTTCCTCCTTAATAATTTTCCACTTATCTTTGCCACATTTTAGAGACCAAGCATTAGAGACTAAGTAAATTTCCGTTAGGTGGCTTCAAAAACTTACTGGAGTTACAAAGTGCTTTGTACAGAAAAGATTACCCACAGGAACAGACCTTCACTGTCCTGTTCAGTGCAATCACACTCTCTCTGACTTTTTCATTTTTTTTATGTGAAAGGGAAAGTCCTTAGGTTTGCTTCCAAACACTTCTATACACGTTATAGTTCTTCCTAACCCTGTTCACTTCTCAAACTGGCATGCAGAAAGAGTATGGCAACAGCTTGTGGGGTTACAGCACACGGATCTTGCTTAACATCCCAGGGCAGCCACTAGAAGTACTGTGCTTCCATTCAGAGTTTTGTGACTGTCATGGATTAGCACTACTGACACCAAGAATTTGACTACTGTTGGTACAAAAACATTTAATTCAGGATTAAAATGTTCTCTTGTCGTATACCATATCTGTAAACTTTCATCCTTTCTTCAACAATGCTACTTATCTCTATTATCCACGTACTGTTATTACTTCGTTCTATCTGTAACTCCTCAATCCTTAAAGAGTAGTCCGCTGTGTTTTTTACTTCAGTTTCTTCATTATGTCCAAAATTACAGTCTTTTATTACAGATTGCATACACTCATTTTCTTTCTGAATAGCCTGTATTTCACTGTCTTTTGAGTGTTCTTGACCAATCTAGCATTAGAAGGGACAAAATATTATACATATTTTAATAATTTACTAGAGTCACTGATTATATTTGATGTTCAGGGTTTAGATTTAAAACTACAATTTTGATGGAAACCAAAGACTATTCACCTGAAGTATACAAAGTTAAAGTAAATGGAGGGAAAAAGCAGACTGATACCCAGGAAGAGCAGGAAAGAAATTAGGTCCTGCTATATTATGGTCCACAGAGAAAAGTTATACAGGTTGACAGAACTTCTCAGAGGAAGGAATATGTGTTGTACATGCGCTGACTAGATCACTCCCTCTGTCTGCTGGCTAATCAGTGACCTGCTCAGTAATTACATGCAGAAAAAAACCTGCATGATTGCTAATTACATTAAATATATGTGCATACACGCATATATTGACACTATTTTTTTTCTAACAAACCACCTAGTATTTTTAACTGCATTTCATAGGGCAAGTAAAGGTTATGAATTTGCAATTCCCGTCAGTCAGTTCCTCATTCCCTTCCAGATGGCATTTAACCCAAATTTGAGTCAAATTCAACAGGAGCAGATGCCTGAAAGATGTGTCTACTTAAATTTTAAGTCACTGGTATACTACTGCAGCTGTATTTGTCTTTATTTTTGAAAGTTGCATTCAATAAAGTTCTGTGAAAATTGGGAGCTGAATATTGACAAAAGACCCTAATAAAATGCTACCGAAAAGAAAAAAAAAAAAAAAAAAAAGGAAAAGAGGATGCATTCTTTATCATTAGCAGCTGTTTGGCAACTGAAGGCAGGAGCACATGCTGGCTCTTGCCCTGAAGATATGATATAGAAGTAGGTAGATGTGGGAGGGAGCAGGGGTATTGCTTAGTCCATAAAAGAGGTGAGAAAAAGCTGAAGATACTTGGGTGACTGGAGGTGTTGCAAAAGGAAGGCTGGGATGTGGGAGGGAGTTACAAGTGTTGTGCTTAGGCATTGGATGTGTGGGGAGGACAGTATATATTGCAAAATGGAGGGAGGCGCGTAGACAACACTGGTAACAAATGGGATTATTGCAATGGTGGCATAGTGGATGATGTAGAATACACACCTCAAGAAAACAGTTTTCTACTTTGCTGATTTGGGGGAGGGAGGAATCATGGTGAATGGAGGAGGGTCCTATAAATAGTTTTCCTCTGTGAAATACTCCACCTTCAAACTGAAATTTCAATTGAAATTTCTTTCTTTTTTCCTCGTATTTTAATATCATCTTCCCTGTCATTCTGATTTGGAAATTGTAAATATTAATATTTTTGCTTTTAAAGTTTTTAATTAGTTAATTTTGCTTCTTGGCTATATACTGCCTTGGCATCACATTTTCAAGCTTTTCTTTTCAAATACAAATACGAGAAGTTTCCTTTTTCTTCCACAAAAGCAATAATTTTTATAAACTCTTGCTTCCAGGAGCTGTTTTTTTAGACAGAAATACCAAACAACACAACATGAAACAGCTACTACAGTGGAACGTACC
>NW_009260814.1:944371-992994 GCF_000687185.1 Egretta garzetta | reverse complement strand
CCGCTGAATGCATCTGAAACAAATAGGATAAAGTGTTCTTAGTAAAGGAGAAAGGTTACATTATTCCTTTCCAGATTTTCAGATGGGTTGAATAAACCCAATTTCCACTAACTTCAAATGGCTGTTCAGCCCTTCAAAAGTAGGTCCAAGATGCATAAACTAAAATGCCTACATATCAAAACTATCAAACATGGATTTTATTTTTATCCTGTGATTTAGTGAAAACTAAGCAACATACATATCTCGAAGATGACCTTTTCCTCAACAGAATATTTCATACTATGAAATCCAAAACCTTCTTAAAACCAGTTCTCCCTGTACATATACACACAAAAAAATCACAATAACCCACTGCTAGGTGTAGCTCTATTCTCTAATGGTACACAGCTGTATTACAAATTATATTAAAGTAAATGTGAAGCATGGTAAAGTTAAACTGAATTGCAATTTGAGTCTGTAATGAGGTCTGACATTGTACCTTTCTTTTAAACTAGGCCTTTGTTTAATTACTATTCCACAGGTGATCAGTATGAAGAAGCTTACATATATTCTAAATTTCATGCCCCACAAACAATTGCAGGGATTTCAGATTGCACTAGGTATAAAAATAAATATATGCATATTTCCTTGCAACATTTGGAGCCAGAGTCAAGATCTAAATCACAGCCAACACCTTGCCCTTTTATGTTTTACTAGACATTGACTCATCACTGATACAAGGTGAAATTCCACAAATTAGAATAATCAATATGATCTGCTGCAGCTCCAGTAATTTCCTGTCAGTGTTCCACTGGAAATTTGACTCAGCCTAACCTGCCTAGCTTTTGAAATGTTATGATTATACAACACAAAGTGGTATGGCAATTTGCCATAAGATAGTGTAAGATATATATTTAGAAGACGTCTCAGACTTTTTTTTTTTTGATTTATGAGCATATGCTTTAAGTTTATCTGCTTTCAAACACATAGGGCTACCTTAGTAAGCACAAGTACTGTTTACCATGAACGACTGATTGCATGCGTTGATTCTGCATCCTAAACACAAATCTTATTTAATTTTCATTCAAAGAAACAATGATTTTTAAAAGTCATAATTTGCATTATACCTTGTAGAATTTATACAGCTTTGGCAAGATGAGTACTCATTTCCAGTCTAAGTTCCATTGCATTATTAAGTACACACCAGCAGGTATGTACGTGTATATATTCATATATGTATATGTATGTATGTTTTTGAGCTACAAACCTACATACATGTATTGTGAAAAAATGAATTTTAAGTTCTCCCAAATTCTAAAATATTGTTACAGTTTGTCATTTTACTGACAATTCATAGACTAGTTCTAAAAAAATAATCTGTATAGTCCTAGTGTCTTCCTATTTTCCTAACACTGAAATCATATACATGCAAAATGAATTTTCCCTTCTTTGAAGGATAAATCATTATTTGGATGTAAAAACTAATGGAAAACATATAACCAATACTCAGCTGAACAACAGAATACTCTCAATGTGCAGCAAAAGTTTTTCTTATGGCTTATGACTTTTCCCTTTTTTTTCAGTCTTATGAAAGACCGGAATATAAATTTGCAATTCAGTTTAAGTAAAGGATAACACATAGCTGCAGGGCTACATGCTCTTCCTTTTGCTCCACAGACCATCTTACTGTGCTTAACCACTTGTTGACTTCTCATGTGCTCTGAATAGACCTGAATGTGGAATTTTTTTACCCAGCAATGCAAACTCAATTCTAATTCAGCCTTCACTGCATAAAACAGTCTTTTACCTCCTGCATTCATTACTTGTTGAGCTTACTATGCCTTTGATGATTATTAAAGACACTAAGTGAAATAAAGATTGGGTTTGTTTAAAGTAAAACTGGAGGCCTTAGATAATCTATATGTTGATAAAGGGAATCTTCTGATCTGTCCCATGTTACAGAGGCTGCAATTAGGCTGAGTGCAAGTGGACTTACTTCCACGCTTCCAGGGTACTTACATACATATGAAGTCTGCCACAGTATTTAAGAAACACCCATGCAAAATATGTTTGTGAAGTAGGGTTTAGTAAAGATAGATTATTTAAGATAATTTCTACCTATTATGTATACATTTATTAATGAGGTAATGAACATGTCAACTTTCTGTGATGTAAGTGCCCCTCTGGAAGAAAGGGGAACATTCTCTGGGTACAGTAAATCTTAATGGGATCTTGGATCATTGATTATATCAGATAAATTTTTAGGTTTAGCAATGTCAAAGGACAATCAGTAGGATATGACAGCCAGATTAGAAAGTGTCATGTCTCTCATTCTCTAATATTTTTACAGGAAATGGAAAGTACTGCAGCTATTAGAGACACTTACCTGCAGATTTTCCACTTGATCAGAATGCTGGTTTCCCTGAGGAGGATAATAATCTTCAAGATGTCTACAAACCCCTTTAAGGCAATTCAGCTTATTTTTAATAGTATCTATCTCTCTTCTCATATTTTCCTCCTGTAATAATTGAGGGTACACAGAGCACACAAACACAGATCTTTACTGCATGTTCAAATATGTAAGCCAGTATTTTACAGGGGTATCAACAGTTTAGCAAATTAAAGTAAATCCTTTAAGTACAGATGCTAAGGAATTTCCTTGTACAAAGTAAGATAATTTTGAGCCTGTTCATTCAAACCAAAATTTTAACCCCATTTCCAATACCGACTAATTTTTATTAATTGGGTTTTTTCCAATCATTTACATCAAGTAGCAATGCACAAGAAAGCGAGGTTTGTACTTGTAGCTTTCTTCCTTTTTTGGCTCAAAGATAAAAATGCTAGTCAACATTCATTCTCCACCTACATTGTCAAGAAACTACAACAGCAAGTAATTTGCTTGGCACTTTCCGTCTGTAAATAGCCTCAAGTATCCAATGCTTCTTCAGTGAGTATGTAACAAATTTTTGTGTTTAGAACAAAAAGGATGGTCAAAAATACAAGTTTTAAGAACCACCAGAGGGCAATTTTATAGAAATACCTTAATTTAATTCACAAATATTTCCAGAGCAATGTGTAATGTAAACATCATCCATGATGATGCTATACTTTAACATATTAAGAGACCAAATTTCTAGTTAGACATAGCAGAAATATGGAGAGAAAAAAAATTATATCTTCTAAAGAATAGTTGCAAACATTCCTGAGAAATAAGCAGGGCCAATTCCCACGTCTATACAGGAAACTATGGTATAAGACTCTCCTAGGAATCAGGGAGATCAAATCTTCTCAGGGCAGTGAGCATCAGAACAGTTCAGCTATTTTGTAGTCTCATGGTTGCAGTCATCCCCATAGCGGCTGCACTCAAAAGAGCTGGCCTTAGACAACAGGACAACAAGGACAACTTTACATTATTTCCCCACAGCCTCCCTGAGAATCTACCTACCAAATTCAAAACCTTTCTGGCAGTGAGTGCCAATTACAGAGAAATAAAAAAGATTGACATAAACAAATCGCTGCTTAGAGTCCAGTTTCCACACACTAAACAGATCTTGTCTTACTGAAGAAGTGTTAATCTTTCTTACTTGTAAACATGCATTTATTATTGCAGACAATTTTCACAGCTATAATATTTTGCTAATTATTTTGGACTAAATAATTACTGAAGTATTCTTTAAAAATAATGAAGTAGTAGAAAGAATCGCAAATATTGAAGACAAATTATTGTTGAGGTGTACACAGAGGTTAATTCACTGAGAGGACACACAGGTTTTTACCTTTTCTCATCCCCATTCACCCCACAGTCCATGTTGAATAATTCCTGTCAAATCAGGACCTCTGCTTTAATGCAAATCTTCAGTATCTCTACCCGATTCAGTTTGAAGTTGCTTTTTTTTTTCCACCCCAGGCATATGGTCCTTCAGAAGTACCTTTAGTCTGTGTCACTTCAGTCTATGTGGGTTTACATTAATTTTTTACTATATGAGAGTTTACTGATAGTTTTTTCAGGGTACAAGAGTGCAGCTTAGAAATGCTGGTATTCTCCGAGTAAGTTGTGTAAAAAAATGGAAATTTTTCTGAAAAATACATAAAATTAAATGTAAATTAAAAGCTGTATCTAATTCTGGAATATTTTTCAGTGCTAAATTCAAGGTAACACCTAATACCCTGGCTCTTGCAGGAAGTGCACTGACCTTTTAGATGACAGAAGTCAACATTTCTCCTAAATCTACCTTTTAAAAATATTCATTTCTAGAAGAGTCTGCATTACTGGAAAATAAATTTGTTGGTTTTATTGTATTATTTCTGCAATATTTCTTGGCCTTTAGGAATTAACTGAAATACTTGATGACCATTTCAAAAACCTCTTAAT
Organism: Egretta garzetta; assembly: GCF_000687185.1. NCBI lineage: Eukaryota > Metazoa > Chordata > Aves > Pelecaniformes > Ardeidae > Egretta > Egretta garzetta. The sequence goes on along the minus strand of NW_009260814.1, from coordinate 988,643 downwards.
GCTCTAACATTTAATTTAATAAACCTACATCTTTTTTCCAAGTTCTTAGTGCTTTCTCATGCTCATTCTGAAGATTAAGGAACTTTTCTTCATTTTCCTTTGCCTTCTCCCTTTGCAGCTCATTATCTCTTTCAAGGGTCTGCAATAAAATTAATTATCCAAAAAATAATCAATACTGCATTAATGAATTTTGATGTGTTTTATGTTGCTTGGACCTTTGCTTCTAACATGCTGGAAGTGCCATACAGATCAGTGATAATGTGCTATCTCAACAATAATTTTCATAAATTAACAGAAAGGTGCTTATAGTTTAGCTAACAGGAAACAGGGGGAGGTTATGAAAAAAGAAATGGCTATAAAAGGGTATAAAAACACTTGCCATTATTCAGTTTCACTGCATAAGTTTTAATGTGCTGAAAAAGTAATATAAAGTCTAGAGATGAGAAATATGAAATGTAGCACAATCTAGACCCATTGTACTTAAAGAAAAAACTACTATCTACTCAAAGAAAATATTTTTATTTTTCTGACCAGTTTTTCTGTCCTAATTTTTTTATTAACCTATCTTATAAACTGTATAAACTTTAAATTCTAAAACATATCTACTGGAATATGAAGTATATGTCTGGTTATCCTTTAATTTATTTTTATTAGATCACTGAAATAGAATAGGAGTGCATTAAAATAACAGTAATATTAAGTTATATACTATCATAATTGTACTTGCAACATTTTTGGGTTAAGTCTCTTAGCTTTACTGTGCTAAATTAAAGCAGTCTTGTGTAAATCAACAGTAACTTCACTCATATCTCAGGTACTGTTGGAATTTTTATCCTATCACATTTTTATAGCAAACAATATGGAAGATAAAGGACTTACTGCATCCATTATCTACTATATAGATGACACAAATATATTTGATAATGTAAACATAACTTCAGTGCATGTAGCTATATGACCAGCTACATATTTATGACTCTGCTGAGCTTCTTTGAAAGTCCACTTGAAACATGTTGTTATGGAGGCAATACTCCAAAGCAACTCCTTATTACTTTTAACTAAAACTGAGTCTACTTCTTGATTCACTTAGCATCAATTTTAAAATGCCTGTGTTAATTTAGCTACACTATTAATTCAAATATATTTTACAGGTATTAACACTAGGAAAAATTCAGACTACCTTGCATTTTTCTACACATGGAAAAAGTTGTGTGTAAGAATATAATGGATCTTCTCTGACAGATTATATAATGAAAAACATGAGACAATTCAAGGAATACATTGTCTGAATAATCACACTCTGATGTAGCACCTATCAATCCTGTTCTATAAACTAGGAGCCCAAGACCTCCTCTCTTTGATACACTTGCTCTAACTCCAAGGATGCTTTTACTCACATCTCAGATGCAACCTCCTCTGAGATGGAATATAATAGTTATTTGCAGCATAACTCTTAGCGCAAATATCAGGAGTAGCAGATGAATAGAACTGATCATATGTTAAAGCCAAATATACAGAGAGGGGAATACCCAAATTCCTTGCATTCTCAAGTATTCTGTCATCTGTTAAAGAATTATAACTTGTTTTTCTGAACTCATTGGTATCCTAGCACTAAGTATGCATAGATAGAATGAGAATGGACAATATGATCCTTCTGGAATGTTACCCTGCAAGTTTAAGTATTCTGTCATCACTAGCCCAAAAATAAGCAGTAATTTTTAGTGAGTATAAGAATAAAAATATTTCCATGGGACTGTACAATCACTCCTTCCATTTTTCTATTATTCTGAATAAACTCTTTTTCTTGATGAGCAAGGTCCACAAATTCGATAGGGATGTAGGATAGAGTTTAAGAATAACACATAACCTTCAGTCCTTATTCATCATATTGTGGTTCTAGAATCAATAAAGACGAAAGCAGTAACTCTCAAATTGGCAGGAAAGTGGGTAGATCCTTCAAGTTATATATCCAGCTCCCTATTTTATAAGTTCCATTTGTTGCTTTGAAAAAATGACACTGCAAAATAAGCAGTTAATGTTGTCTCGCTCCCTGGAATATCCCAGTAATTATATCAAACTGTCAGCCAAATGAGTAGCTATAAAAAGCCGCACTACTTTATGACTACTGTTTAGACAGAAAGACAGACATTTCTGACAAATAAAAATAACCCCATGGGTTCATATGGAAAGAACAAGAATGTGGGATATTGACTTTTAATACAGCATTGCATTTACATCATGCTGTTTAAATTCATGCATAAAATGTAGCGATTCCCTTATCAGGTTTATAAAAATACATCTATTAAAATATCTATCCACTTTTCTGATTCCAGAGGTGATCTCTTGGAAGTTTATCACTCATATGTGCTTACATAAATGTTACGAATCCTTTAATTCCCATTCTCAAGTGAGAATGTCTCTTGGTTTTGAGAATGTACAGAATGCTCTCACAAGACTCAACTCTTAGCCGATATTAAGTGCCACAGTGAAGACTAAGAAGGAATATTTACATCAAACTAAGTATTGTGGAGTCCTCATATAGTCAACAGAGCCTTCAAAGGCTGACTCAAGAGCCTCTCACTAGTTATCCTTGTAACACCAGTTTCATCTAAAGTACTTATGCCTGCAAGAATTTACCTTTGAAGACTACACTGAAGCTTTGATGACTAGAAATAGTTTGTCCTGTAGTTAGAAAGATAAAAACATTAATACTTTCCCAATGTCTAATATAAACAGGACTGAAATCAAAGCAGGCCCTCTAATCAGAATGAGTATAATTGCAATCAGAAATCAATTGCTGGCCCGTACAAGCTACAAACCAGAGACTTGTTCTCAGTTTCATACCTTAACAACAAGGAAGCAAGCTATACTTTTCTTAGACTTGTAGACATTTATGTAGAGTCTTCAAAGATAAAATTCACAGATACCATTCACAGTTTTAGCTGGACCTTTAAGGCATACTATAAACTTTATCTGAGAGGGGAAACAATAGTTCAGACATACTACCAGAAAAAAAGCACTTTTAGAATACACCTGCTTTTCAATAATCCCGACACCAAGATCCTAAAGGGTCCCTTTTATTATGAAAATCATCATCAGTAAGGTTGTATACCAACTAAATTATCTCAAGCTTGTGGTTTAATTTACAAAGTAATTTTAGTCATAAAAAATAAAATGCCCATTACCTTTTTACTTTAAGAAAAACCAATGTTGTATGAATAGCAAGTAATCCAGCTGTTTCACTGGACCCCACACAAATAAGAGAGGTTACAGAAAATCATGCTACTTTTTAGGCAATTCTACAGCCAAGGGACTGTTAAATTAATCTTTGTAAAAAGTTTCAAACATGCTAAGAAAAACACAAGCTTTTTCCCATTGAACTGTGCTTTGTAATTTTTTTTTTTTTCTTCAAAAATCAATATACAGAAGAGGAACTGGAGAACTCCAAGATTCATGATGAACTGGTGGTACTGTTCTCCAGGTTGATAAACATCTTTTCTTGTTTCTAGAGCACTCCGAGATGAAAGAATTTTAAGTCATGAAAATCCAGCACTCTAGACTAATATAAACACAGGAAACTAGACATCTGAAATCAGTGACTTCTCTTTCTCAGCTTTATCTGGTACTACTAGCAGGTACTTTAATTCCTAGTGAAATTTTGGCTAGTTTTTGATGAGGAACATAACTCATCTTTAACCTTACTCGTTTCATCAAAATGCAAAATTCATATGTTGTGGCAGAAGGCAAACTGCTTACATCTATTAAAAGACAAAGTAAAGACTTTGTGAACTGAATCTAATTTCAATTTAGCATAGAAGCATTTACTTAGAAACAAGAGCGTATATACACACTGGAAGTTTACTTTGAAATTAACAGAGATCCTAGTTCAAAACCTTGGCCTCACAGGCCAAGCAAAGAATGGAATAGTTGCACTTACGTATGGACAAATAGTAGATAATAATTATTAACAGTCCGATTAATGTTTGTACCCAAACTCTGCATGGCACATCTGACCGCAACAGATATGACCTTAATCTTTGGTGCATCGTGGACCAATCTGACTGCTAGTGTAATTAGAATCTAAACTGTTCTGAGCCACTTTTACACACTCAAAGAGGAACTGAGGAATCCTGCAACTCCACACTCTCCAGCGTGACTACTTATCACCTCTAGCATAAATATGACACCAGACAACACAGCAAGAAATGACTAAGATTATGCTCTTTCTTAGGCTCTCTGCTCTAGTAAAACTTGGGACTGGCTCTGGCTACAAAGTTCTGAAATTTGAAGTATTTTCCAGAATATAAATTTATACCTACATGAAAATTGTAAGAAAGAAAAGTCATAAAATAATTTGATTTCAAAATACTCAAAAGCAATCCCCAATACATTCTGGTTTTGCCCTCCAGAAATGGCCAATAAGAACGGCAACCATGATTTACTTTAGGGGGAGAACTAAAAGAGGGAAACCATAGACTGCGCTTCAAGGTTCATGCTGACAGTTAAGGAGCTGTGGGAGCAATGGAAGTGAGGTCAAAAGTTCTGAAAAGCACACAGATGTCTTTAACAGCCCTAGACTTAAAAAATACATAACAGAGAGTAGCAGCTTGTCTAATCAAGAAAAATCTGACCTGATATTCTTCTTTCAGTGCATTTAATTCACTTTCCATTCTAACATTCGTTTCGGTTATTCGCTGAAGTAGCTCCTGCACACACTGTAGAGAGCTGAGAATTTCCTTATTAATACAAACAAATTAGGATATATTGAATAAGGTTTTGTTTCTGAAGTTTAAACATTAGATAATTTATGCCTTTCAGGTTACCATATTTATTTTTTATTCTGCCAATGTTTACAAAATTATGTATATAAAAAAGTACTCCAGCATCAACACTGAGGAAGGCCTTATAGGATAAAATCAGAACAAATCCAGGTTTTTCTGGCCTTTTCCCTTGGAGAATATATAACTATTATAACTTACTCTTTTTCAGAGTATTTTCTTATAATTAAAATGAACAATCCATTGATACTTTAAACACACTTCAGTGCAAATCTGAATAAAACATACCAAATTCAACCCCAATGTGAGTTCAATTAATCTAACAGAATAGTTTTATGGTACCATATTACCGTTCTGGAAAATACAGAAAATCCCAGAGAAATTATATGGTAGGCAAGTAATCACTTCCATTAATGGATCACCCTTATGTGATATTATTCTCTATCTGCTGAATTAAATCCTAATAGTTGTGAACTACCACACATTAGCTTTGCATCATATGGTACATCAGATCTGCTGTCTGAATTTTTGTGGTACCGTTCATCAAGACTATATTGTCACTTCAAGAAGAGTAAGTTCTAAAAAAGAGCCACACAAAATGAGTTGATTAAGGTGGTATAGATTTACAAACCCATGGGTGCTGCCATTATTTGTTGCTGTTAGCTGAAAACATGGATGCAATGGAGACAGAGAGTCATTTTACATTAAACACATTTCCAAACATTCAAAGACAGAGGGAATGATCTAGCCAAGCCAGTCTCTACTCCCTAAAGTCCAGAACAGCAGTTACTAAAAAGAAGACCTGCACAGGTAAAAATCCTGAGTTTCAGGCACAAGACAGTCTTAAATGTGCTCAGTTGCTTCAAAATATATTGAGAGGGGAACATACTGTTAAAACAAAGTACATTCATATACTTGCTAAGAAGAGCTTTCAAATTTATATTTGGTTATATTGTATACACAGACACAGCTATCTAGTAAAAATAAAATAATTATTTTGTGTGTACTCTCATTCCTTTTCATGCATGTATATACTCTTATGCAGAGATAAATTAAGCTTCAGTGCAAAAATATTATTTATCTTTAGTTCAATTTTACATCTAGAAAACTGAAGCACAGAGATGTGGCATGGCTTGCCCAGCATCATCTGACAGGTTGGTAGCAGAGTTGACCATGTCTTTTAAATATAGTACGGTGTTCACTCAACTAGACAAGATTGCTTCTCTGCATACAATTCAGTGTAAATCAGCTATAATTTAGATAGTATAGTCAGCCTCTGTCCAAGAACCACCGAAGCCAACATCTTCAGTTAATCTAACCCAAGTTCTTGGAGAAAACATGAAGTTCATCTCTATATTACAGCCCTCCCCAGATTTATACCAAAACCCTCCATATGTTATTGGCAAGTATTTTTAAAAAGCAAACTCAAAATGCAAACAGGCTTTTATGGACTGGAAGAGCACCACTGGATTAGCCTTCAGTGAGTGCTCAGTGGGTATACAAGCAAGATACTGCTTTTGTCCCTCCCCGAGAGCAAGGGTCATACACTTCTCTGATATACTTGGTTTAATGAACTGCATAATGAAAATTCTGCAACTGTTCAAGAAAAAAAAAAGCTCACCCTTTTTAAGCTTAATATTCTGCAAAGCAGTATATTATGCTGTTATTACAGGGAACGTAATTTTTTGCTATGTTCGATACTTGACTCCATGTACCTTGGTTTGAATATCAGGATATGTTCTGGAAGATAGCGGAGTTTGCAATAGAAGACAGTCTTAAGTGTTCAGCTATGTATAGGAGTAGCTTAATATTCTAAATGTGTATGCTCTGTATGAATGGAACATCATTTCCTTTGTATATGATTGACACGATTCCAATTTTACCTGCTTTCAGTAACAGCAGTATTATAGTAAACTGTTGGCAACTAGAAAGCAGAACAGCAAGCACATTATGCAAATCTTATTGCTTATTTGTACTGAACCAATATGTAAACAACTATTTCATGGGTATACCAAATTTCTCCCATCTGAATTCAAAAACAAAAGTTAAGACTTGGAATAAAGTGTCAAACAACGTACTTCATTTTGCTAATGCACTTTCTAAAAACTGAGGACTAAGATTCCATTTATGCTAGTATTAAAATATTTCTGAAGAGTAAACAAGCAAATTTAATTAAATAGCCTAGTATAACAGCTTAAATATAGAATATAACATATATTCTTAAGTGATTTTTAAATAGCAAAGTTGTATTAACAACTTACCAGCTTTTCTTCTTTAATGTGAGTGTTTTCTTCTTGAACTTTTTTACTAACTGCTGTCTCCTTAAAAAAAGAACATGAAGAACATTACAAGGCATTTAAAATTACTGTCTATTTTCTTTAGTAATACTGTGTTAACATGATATTGTGAACCATCATGATGCTATTTAAAGAAACTGAATTATTTTGAAATGTCTTCTTATCCATATGGGTTTTTACTATGAAGTTATACTTATATTCATAGCATATTTACTTCCCTAGAAAAGGTCATTCTGGAAATAGTAGTGTTGTATTGTATATGCAGTTAGTAGAAAGGAATCATTAATCTGTATACGTCAGAGAGATCATTGCCATCATGTTTGCTGAATGAAGAACAGAAAATATTCACCAAAAATTTAATTTGTTTAAATTCCAAAATACCATTCTGATTTTTTGTAGCAGTTCTTGAAACTGTTTTTCCTTTGCTGCAAGATTGATGTTTTCTTCTCCCACCCTGTACTGAGATGTGACCTTGGACCTTATCAAGTCTGTAGTTACTTTCTTCAGTTCCTTAACACAGGAAACACATATAAATAGTTCATCCAGTATAGGCATTGCAATTCAAAACAAAGACAAATCTTTTAAACTATCCTGAGTCATGCCCTACTTTTAAATAATATATGGAAACAACAGAATAAATTAGAGGAACTGAAATCTGTAAGAATGACTTGCTAAACTTCAAAAAGTTGTCACATGTGGCTAAAAGTTTATTTTCAGAGGTAAAATGTTATTGTGCTAATTTTACTCTGCTTGAAGTATTTACGATACTTAAACATTTTGTTGTTATTTTCTCTTCCAAGAAGTTTATTGAAGTGGACATTGAGTTGGTATTGGTAAAACCTCCTACACCAAGATATACAATAGGAATAAAGTACCTATTATAACTACTGTGTATGTTCCTGGGAATCAGGAGGAAAAAAAAAAAAAGGAAGAACAGTGACTATCTGGTAAAAACAGGAACTGGCTATAAATTTGGAGGATCTTTGCTTTTCCTGAAACATTAATTGCTTAATCTCAGGAGAATGCTAAATTAATTTTATATTAGAGGCTTCTACAACATGATTTTCAATCTAAAATATGCCTTTGATTTTATAGTCTTTACAATCTTTTAAATATCCTGCTTAATTTTTTTTTTTTTTTGGTATCTGTTTTCTAAGCAGTGTATTCCAAGCTCCTAGTGCAGCAAATAAACAGCAAATGCTTTGATCTCATTAAATTACAACTTATAGTTCCTGGAGTAATAAATATTGTGCCCTGTTCTCCCCCACCCCTCCCATTCTGGTACAAGGTAGTCTGTTTAATATCGCTCTCTCCTTGAGCGCTCTGACGTTTACTCAGACAAATAGCAGAGGTTATGAATGCTGTTCACAGATAGTATCAAGAATTCTTCATGATGCCATAGTGGTGAACCGGGCGTTCAGAACGGTAATAGTTTTATCTAACAACTAAGTTTGGTCTGTTTAACTTTTCTTCACAAAACTGGAATTCCAGCTTATCACAGACCAATAGTTTAACTGTTCTGGACAAAATCATATAACAGTACAAAAGAAAAAGGGAAGATTACGTTGTAGCTGAAATTCACAAAGTTTTACAGAAAATACAAGTATAGGTACTACTTTTAAATAAATCACTTTTTTGCTAGAGGCTTTATTTTCCATGTATTTTAGCCATATATAAATCTAAAATAATCTAGTAAGTACTAAGTGTAATTGCAGAATCAATTATAGAACCCAAAGACAGCAATGCTTTAGAATTGTGATGTTCTGTAACCTAATAAGGTTTTTTCCATCTTTTGCAATAACAACATATATTAGTTGTACTATTTTTACTAGAAGGCTCTGTAATGAAATATGCAAAGAGAGTACCTACATTTAAGTGGCAGAATGTGCAAGTAGTTTTAACTTTGTAAAAGTGCATTGAGCCAATCTTTACAGAGAGCAAGATTAATGGTACTGGAAGACAGCTATCAAGTTGTGTGCTACACAAGCAGGTGCAAAAGCCTGCTACTGATCTGATACTATGTATTTCCCAAAACTCAGAGTTTATTGTGTGCAGAAAAATCTTACTTCTTATTTTGTCATGGGGAAAGAACAAGTCCTGCTAAGTAAATCATGTCCTTGAGGTAGAAAAGATGACTGGATTTTCTTCTTTGTATATATAGCAGGTGGATGTGTATAATCCATTTGGAATTGAACTCAGAACTGCTAATTTACCAAAGCCATAGGCAGGAAAAAAAAAAAAAAAAACACCAACCAAAAAACAACCAAACCACAAATCTACACAAAAACCCCAACTACCAAAACCCAACACAAACCCAAACCAACCCAACAGAAATCAGATCATCAAAAATAATGGGAAAGTTTTCCACGGGGAGTGAAAGCACAAACTATGTAGCTGTGCAAATAATAAAAAATTATTTTATACATAAAATATGTATATTTTCTTGTACTCCGACATTAAAAAAAATTTCACCCCCAGAGTTTTTGCTTATTTTTCTAGTAGCTTTCTGTCATTAATAAGATCACTAGTAGTATTCAGAACCCTATAAATTAAATTGAGTCTGGAAAATAATTTTATCAGTTTTGGGGGAATGCTAAGAAAGAATGATAAGGCTTTAAACCCATTCCTTTGATGTGTTGCTAGCAGCCAACGCTTAGGGGCACAGTTTCAGAAACGCTTCAAGTCAGTGTAAGTCAAGAGTATCACAAAAGAAACAGTCCTGCTCCTTAAACGTATTTTCCTTTTGCCAGCTGATCCGAGATAAAACTTACTCCCTTTTTTTCAGTAAAATGTAGTTTCGATCAATACAAAATTTTCATTCTACTTTTCCTCAAGGCCACATAAATACATGTCAGCATGAAGTGGTGGTATGGGCCTGGAAAAGCAGCCAGTGCAGGCAGATGTAGCCACTTCCCAAGACAGTGCTGACACCTTATGCGAACTTTAAGTGTATCCAAAATTACGACTATCTTTTTGATCTCTTCCTAGATCAGTGCAACTCTCTTGTAGTCTTTTCAGGCCTTGAGCAGCATAGCTGTTTTTTAAAGGTTTGTTTCATCGCTGCTTTTCTTGCTCAGATTTCAATGTAAGCATTTCCCTAGTTTCACTAGTTTAGTTTTATCCATAAATGTTGAATAGCATCCACTAACTTCATATTCCCGTTCAGAACAAATGTGTGAGATCATCCTGGTCTGAGTCAAAGTAATGGCTGTGATAAGAGCTGACAGCCAAATTAAGATTTTAGTACTAAGGATAGTCATTCCCACTCCAGCACTGAGGCTACAGAGGAAAGAGATTGAACCCACAAGTTTTCAGAGCTGTTAAAGGTCAGTCAAGTCTCCAAGGCAGATAAAACCAGCTTTGTAAGTTGTCCCACCTTGTGCTGCAGATATCATGACGTCTTTCAGCTCTGTAGCAAGTGAAAACAGCCTGGTAATCCCTCTTCCAAACTCTTCTAAATATCAAAGTTTTCTCATTGCTTTGTATCTCTTGTAGGTCCCTTCAGCTCTACAATAGATACAATCCCCAACAAGGGAAAACACCTGACTGCTTTAAGATCAGTTTTGCAATGGTCAGGCTAAGTACAAGGTAACCACCATGCAGTGAAACTAGCTCAGGACACTGCTTACCGGGTCCAAGCACTCCCTTTTCTCTTCTCTCACAGAGTGACCCAAAGGATGAGCCCACAGCTCTTCACAAACAGAAGAAGCGCCATTACAGATATAGTTCAGATACGCCCTCTCTCACTACGTAACTTTACAGAAATGTTTTATAAACAGACTGTTGACATAAGGAATAATAAAAAATGGGCTGTATTTTTTTTTACTGTATAGTTCATTTTAAGCTCTGTTTTCACAGAAGTTCTGCATTTTAAGGAAAAAGGCTTGTCTTTCTATTATATACAACTTTTTACTAATAAAACTGTATTTACACATAAACGAACCCCCACTTTTTTTGCAGAACAAGGCATTGCCACAGCAAAGTGCTGCAGCGCTACGTGAATATTAAAAGGCTAAGGAATTAAATTCCAATTCAGTTTTCCACCAACATTCAGAATGGGATGGACAAACACTAAACAACCAATAGGAAATTCAGAAATAACCAGGATAAAGGCATTTCCTGGTAAACTGAGAAAGCCAGAGGGAAGTTTCAGTTGGCCCCTTCTGCTTATCTAACAGTATTTTATTTAAAATTCATCACCCATGACCTTAAGAATCAAGAGTACAGCTGAAAAAAAAAAAGGATCAAGCAATATGTTTGATTATCGGAGCACATAAATCACTATCAGTTTATCTTGCACACCTCTCACTCACAAATTGCAGTAAGTAAAATTTTCTTAAACATTTTTCTCTTCTTACCTCTCAAATTACTTACCCTCAGAGAATTCTAAGCCATGAATTATTCTTGGTTTCTTAATCAAAAGCAACAAACCTAACTTACTGTGATGCTTTCAAGAACTCCTAAATTTTGATATTTACAACACATTAAATAAAGATATGCTGCATTTTAGATGAATGTCCCTCTTTTTGTCACATAAAAGTTACAGTTAAAGTGTATCCAATGCACACACGACAAAGTTGTCCTCAGACCTTCATGGCTATGCTATTAGCATTCTAACAAATATGGCTTTTCTGCAGAGGAAAGTTATCACCACTGACAACTTCCAATATTTTTCTGTTGCTCCTCCATCCATCAAATATTTCAGATAAATATATATAGGGTTTTTATATATATATACACACAAAAAATATTTATAAAACCTATAATTTGAATTATGTAGCTAAATAAACATTTTAAATACCATAAAACCTAATTGTGATTTAGAAATTGAGAATTTTTCCAGTGTTCTGCTTTACTGTAACTGTGTTTCTCAGTCTGTTTTTATGATGGTAAGAGTCCAAAAATCTTTGAGATCACACAATCACTTCAGAACTTGATCTTTTTGACACTGAGGTTTGCCATGTTATATCCTAGTACGTAACTAAACAAATCTAGATTGAATTAATGATTAATCTCCACTGCGGCTAGAATATCTTCATGCAACAAATGTAAAAAAAATAAAAAAAAAAAAAAGAAAAGCACAGCACTAGAGAAGGCATGAATGAAAGACATGAAAAAAATCTTAAAGTGTCTCTATTTCAAAATAAAATGTAAGTCAGGCTTCTAGAGGCATCACACTCCAAAGAACCTTAACAATAACAGGCTATTATATGCTCTTAAGAACAAAACCCAACACTAGATTCAGGAGTTTTCAAGTGCTTCTGTACCTCCAAATCTCCCTTTACAGGCAAACAAAGGTCATGGTAGGTAAACATCCAATTTTTTTATCAGTTTAACCTAAATATAAAATGGTCATAGTCCCTCTTCCTCATTTACAAATTGTCTCCATCGCCCTTTTTTTTTGTTTTGCAAGAAATTCACAAACTTTGCAAAGATTTCATGGTAGCCCAAAGCATTCATCTGGTAGCTGGGGTTAACATTAGGCCAAGAACAAACATGCATTTGTTCCCTACCTAAAATTCTCAGAATCGAAGGAAGGGGGAAAAAAAAAAAAGCTGAATAGAAAGATAAGGAGTATGAAAAAGATGTGGTATGGAAAGACACTGAGTTTACAGGACAATTTTGATTTCAGAGGGTCTCTTTGTTCTTCTCCTGTCAGCACTTAAGAAACAGCTCAAAGGGAAAAAAAAAAAAAAAAAAAAAAAAGAGAACTTTATTCTTCCCACTATTATGTATGTTCAAGAGTACAACTCAGAAATGTACCTGGCAAATAGCAGTTTCTGAATAGATGAGGGCAGAAAAGAGCTTAATGGCCAGAAAACTTCGTTGTCCATAGTACTGCTATTATCTAATGTCTCAGTTGCCCTGTCACAGAACTCTCCTGTTTCTGATAGAGATTCACTTATGCTGTTTATCCTATGTTCAAGCTACAAACTTGCTTCTATGGCAACTACTCTTCATGGTCTACCCCAGACTAAACTGAAAACACCACTGCTACCTTTCCATATCAGATGGGAGAAGCAATGACACCACAGTACAGGAAGAAGAGAGGTTGCTAATAATTAACAAGAAAGAAGTAGGACGCTGTAGAGGTAAATAAAAATTCCCAAGTTACAGAAACTATTCAGACCTGCTCAAAATTTAAATGGCATTCATCTGAAGTATCTGTGTGTTACAAGGGAGCATAACACTAATTTAGCCATTAGTCATAGCATGAAGAACAGTTTTGCTTGCTTGTCCACTACTTCTATAAATAGTACAGCAGCTTGTAGAAGTCCCAAAGAATCCCACTTATACATTCAGAAATACCTACTATACTTACTTCCTTCAGATTACTTATTTCAGTCTCTTGTCTTTTATTCACTGATGTTAGTTTCTTATTGAGCTGTATCGCTTCCTGTACTTTAAACAAAAGTTAAAACATGTTAATACACACTTTCATATTTGAATATTTGATTTATAACTGCAATTTATGTGTATATAATTTATAAAATAATTAAACATCTCTGTGGAAAGGAGACTGAGACTCAAAATATAACTCAACTACTTTTTCTGTATAGTGTGATACTATGCTGAAGGATTACATCAGGTGGTACCAGTTGTTCTATACCTCAAACAATGAGTTAAGTCTTCTCTGTATGTTGATTTGGTTTTTTTTTTTTAGAAACTGTAATTTAGTGTCTTTGGCGTCACTTTATTAGGATCACATCTCCATTAGAACTCTTGGGTTTTGTTTTTTAACTAAGGCTTTGCTTGTCATTTTCTGAGGAGTTTAGTTATTTTTAGAGGAACACAGAACATAATGAAGCACAGAACATTCAAATTATTGAGTTAACAGATGTACAGACTTGCATATATATAGGACACAGAAGATGCAAACAGCAGAGGGTAACAGAGAAGAAAACGCTAAAAATAAGTCCTGTCCCTTTTGAAAGGGAAGGTAATTTTCTCTTAGATTTTACACAGGCCAAGATATCACTAAGAAATTGCTTGAAGTTTCACAATGAAAAGCTGAATATGTTCACTGGTCCCTGTACTTTTTCAGTCACTTCTATTCAGTCTTAGTATTTTGATCCTCTTGAGGTCTCTTCAGCATTTTCTATTTCCCGATTCCTCTTCATTTACTCCTAATCTTTTTTTCTTTATTGTCTCAAAAAGCTTCTGGCACTACACTTGAATACAAGAACTCTGGACACTCCATCACACCCAGAAAGGTCTTTCCTTTTCTGTTAAAGATGGTAAGTATCATGGAGAATGATAAACAACAGCCTTAAAATACAATAAGCAATTTTGCAGTTTCATAAGAGAATATGTGCTTGAAACCCAAAAATACTCAAGAATGTAACAAATATCTTCTGACAAAACATAGAAAAAAACCACAAAAACAAGCAGGCAGAAATTGGTAAAGCCCTCTCCTGTCTTTTAACAAGAGTCACATGTTCACTCTCTAGCTTTAAAATACTAATAGTAGGACATTGGTTAGGCAATAAATTTTAGATTTATTATAACTGTGGTATTTTCCCTATACAGCACTATAACACATCAATTTTCGCTTTCATGTTTCCCTACGTACTGCTTTAATATAGCAGATAAAGAACAAGTTGATAAATTTAAACAAATTGCATAAAAAATGGCTCATATACTTTCTGCCTGACTTTTCCACTGACTGCAGTTTCTTGCTCAGAATTTACAAGTCACCTACATGCCTATTGCACATCTTACATGCTGCAGTGCAAATTGAGTTCTTTCTGCAGTAAAAGACACACTGGAGTTAAACTGGTAAACAGATTGGCTTCCTGAAAAGAAGCAGTTAGTAACATATTTAATCTCTTCCACAGGTTTATTTTGCAATTACCGATAAATATAAGTAGAAACATGGCAAAAAGCATGGTTCAAATAGTGTAAATACTGAAAGTGTTATTTTTCCATAAAATCGCAAAAAGACTTTTCTGTATCTGACATAATAGAAAAACCCTCTCCAGTGTAAAGGGAAAACAGCAATGTTTTCTCTTAAGTTGTTTTTAATATTAAATATTAATGTATTAAAAAACTTTGAATACAAAAAGTAATCAGAAGTACTGAATACAAATACACATAGAGCATATTAACAGTTTATTCAAACTAGATCTGAAAAAATATTTGGTTTCAGGCAACAAAAAAAGTAAAAAACTTACAAGCTTCGATATTTGAAATGCTTTTTGGTGTTTTGGGTTTTTTTGTTTGCTTGGGGTTTTGTTTGTTTTGAGTTATAGAACTACTTCTCCCTTTCTTTAAGAAATAATACACATTTTTATTTACATCCTGCATACGTATTTACATGGATGAAAACTGCAAGCACACAAACCAATACACAAGTCCATATTCTACACTTATACTGTGATGTTTGCATAGAAATTTATCACTGTTATGAGAAACAAGGATTTCTCTCTCAAATTAGTAGGTTCAAACTTCATTTAAATGAGATATTTTTATTACTTGAGATTATCAGCTTTATTATTTTATAGATAAAATTATATAGTTATATAAAAGTATATGGAATCATAATTTTGTTATGTTTCAACACACAAACAGGGATAAAGTACAGATTTATAAAGCTTGAATAGCCATATAGTCAGAATCTACGTAACAACAATAACGGCAAAATTACTTACACCACCCTATTTCTTTACTGAACTCGTTTTGAGATTTTATATTTCTGTACAACAAAAGAATTTGTTATTTCATTAATGTTTTCTGTCCATTTCCCAACATTAAACCTACTTTAAAGAGCATTCGTTTTCCTGTATTTGCTAATTACTTTCACCCCCTCATTTGAGCTAGTACAACTGTTTATGTTTGTTAAGCTGAATGGCAACAGGAAGCTGATCCAAATTAAGTGTAATTTTTTAATGTTTTGTTTTTTTTTTTCCTTGGAGGGGTGGGTCTGTTGCCAGATTCTTTTGAACACAAATCAGTTCCTCAATATAATTTACCCTGTGGTCGCATGCACAACTGCAGAGAGCAGAAAAGGTACAGGACCTGTGCCACTTAACCTGACACTGTGACAGAAAGAAACACCAAGGAAGCTATGGGATACAGCAATTGTCAGCTGGTATATTTGATGCTTGGCATATTTGATGGTTGGCACACAGTAGCTGCTATTTCTTCTGAACTGTCAGGTGTCTCCAACTCAATAGGTGCTTAAAAACAGCAAAAACAAATGCTGGAGGACATTTAAGACATACATACCACTGTGCTCTAGTTTTCCATGAACACCTTTTATGATTCCAAACTGACATGCAATAGTAGCATAACACCTCTCAACTTCATTCAGTTTCTTATGATGCTCCTCTTTTGCTGTTAAGTGCATCTGTAATTTTTGATCCTGTTAGAAACATAAATGAAGCACCTACTTAATGATAATGACTAGCATGAATAAATCAACTTTCCAAATGGTTTTTATCATAATAGCACAAATGCAAAATCGTTCCCAGAACATCTCAGTTGTCTATTTCATATTGTTGAGCTTTAACCCCAGCTGGCAACTAAGCACCACCCAGCTGCTTGTTCACTCCCCCCGTAGGATGGGGGGAAGAGAATTGGAAGGGTAAAAGTGGAAAATCTCATGGGTTGAGAAATTATGACAGCAATAATAAATTGTAATGAAAAGGAAAATAATAAAGAGAAATAAAACCCAAGAAAGACAAGTAATGCAAATGAAAATAATTGCTTGCCACCAACCGATGCAGCCCCCCAGCTTTAAATGCTGAGAATGATATCATATAGTCTGGAATACCCCGTTGGTCAGTTGGGGTCAGCTGTCCCGGCTGTGTCTCCTCCCAAATTCTTCTGCACCCCCAGCCTGCTCGCTGGTGGGGTGAGAAGCAGAAAAGACCTTGGGTCAGCCCTGCTCAGCAGTAACTAAAACATCCCTGGGTCATCAACACTCTATCCAGCATGCATCCAAAGCACAGCCCCATACTAGCTACTGTGAAGAAAGTTAACTCTACTCCAGCCAAAACCAGCACACATATCCAATGATGAGTTCCCATTTCCAGACAGCACCTCATTCCAAAGATCTTCACCTGTGTGTTAGATTATCAAAAAAAGCACTTTAACATATTTTCCTATGCTGTCACTTGTATTTAGGAGCACTTTCATCTAAAAGTCTGCAGAACTGTATTAACTCTTTTCAAGCTTTCCTTTGTTATGTCTCTTAAACATGTTATTTAATCTGCCATTGCATCGTGAACACAGTCCAACACGCTAACGCTGCCTGTGGGTTATACTCGTCCTCCTGCACTGCCACTCAGTCCAGCATTGCATTCCCTCGTTCCTTTGATGTTGGATGTTCATGCAGATTAATGCAGCACCCACCCCACATCAGCTATTTAGTACCTGCCCATGTCTTTGGCTGCAGTTTCAAAACAATACAGTGGCTTCAGCAGCTATATGTTTATACCTCATTGCCCTGGCTGCTTATTTGTCCCAACTGTAGCATTAAACCAAGTATACTGTGCTGTCAGGTTGCAGCAACGCAACAAAATGCGAGGCCTGTTTAAAAATTCTAGACATCTTTAAATCACAGCCCCCACAACCAGTTATCCCAGCACCTTCATCAAGGAGCACAGGGCCAAAATGAGTAAGCGGCTGGAGACAGGTAAGAGTAGGAGCTCTTTAAACGTTGGCAGCAGTGCTGGTGTATGCATCCTGACAATAAGGCCTCCAGACATTTATTCTCTCCTGTTACGTAAAAAAAGCAATCTATTATGCAAACAGGGTTCAGTCTTCTTTGTAAAGCAAAGAGCTAGTAAGAGCACCATCTTCCTTTTATGGTTTTAAACACTTTCCAGCATAACATGGTGTTAATCAACAAGGAAAACTTTTTAAGTTATATTGCAATACAAACACAAATGAGTACACCGTTTTTTTTTCAGTACAGCATTGTTCAAAGTACAGGGCAACTATGATAATCAAGAATTTGAGCACCTGACACCTGAGGAAAGGCTGAGGGAGCTGGGACTGTTCAGCCTGGAGAAGCAGTGACTCAGTGGGATCTTATCAATGTGTATAAATACGGGTGGAGGGGAGGAAATGAAGATGCAGCCAGACTCCTCTCAGTGGTTCCCACTGACACAAAGTAAAATAGAGGAAATTTCACTTAAACTTAAGGGGAAAAAGCTTACTGTATGGGTGGTTGAACATAGGAACAGGTTGCACAGCCTCCAGCTGTGGAGATATTCAAAACCCTCCTGGACATGGCCCTGTGCAACCTGCTTTGAGCAGGACAGGGTTAGACTAAGCCATCTCCAGAGAGGCCAGCCAGCCTTGTCCATTCCAGTTCTGGGATTGTTAAAAACAAGATAGTGCAAGAACAATTAGGAGATAATTTGGGTATCTGACACACCTAAATAAAGAATTTCGACATTCTTGCTAAAACCAAGAAGTGCATCAACTACATGTAAGAAGTAGTGGTGACTTCGATTTAGATTGGTGAAAGCAATGCAGATCAACGCCCACGCTTCCCCCCAAAATGTAAGTAATTGTACAGTGAATACTTATTAATTCCTCAGTATCAATTAGCAGTTGTAATATCTTGAAGTACAATGCGTTTAATTCTGCTTTAAGATTATGTACCTCTAGGGGTTTTTTTCTAGCTACTTTTGTAAGCATCTAACAATTTATTATTATTTCTATTAACATCTTGACCTAAGTAATATCTTATGACAATTAATCCCACATAGTAATTAAGTAAAATGTATTTAAGTTTCATTAATTTTACCAATCTCTCTGCCTTGTTTTGTGAGGGGGTAATTGAAAATACATAGTCACAAGGAACTATATTCCATGACACATGCCACTGATTTTTTAAAAATTATTTGCTATCCTTCTTCCATATACACCAAGTTTTTGTGTTACTCCTTATACTGTATTTTTGTTAATAGCTTTGTAGGTACTATTTGGTCAATTTTAAAAGTAATTTTCTCTCAAGAGTCAGTTAAATTAACTCCTCAGGAAAGCCATCCATTTATTTAGACATCTAATCTATTTCTAATCTACAGTAGAGCAACACAGCAATTAAAATTAATTGGGCCAAATTCACTTTTGTGTGTAAATTCAAGTTACACAAGGATGAATCTGGCCCAGTCTGTTTGGCTTCTGTAAGGCTCCATTTCCATACAGTAACAAACACAATACATGTCCAAGCATCAGAGGATAATAAAAGCTGATAGTAATCAAAAGAAATGGCCAACATAAGGCTAGCAAAACAGGATATACAATAAAAATTTCTCATGTTTTATAAGGTATGAAATTAAACACACTACAGCAAATGGAAAGCCATAATGGAAGCACTGGTAAAGAAACACCACCACTTACAGAATCACTGCAAGGAACGTAGTTTGTGACTGTTCCCATAGTTTCTCTTTTTCCTAGACATAAGTAAACATGTTGAAGAACTATGCTTAACCAGTACTAGAATGTTTTTTGTAACAAAAAAAATAAAAAGGAAAAATTATATTTGTTTTTCCTGATAGTCATTCAGGTGTATTTATTCTAAGAGACTGATGAACAGGGAGGCATTGCTAATTTGAGACTGGAACAGCTTATGGCAAGATCTTGAGGTTTTTTGCACTTTATTTTGTATGGATTTTTCTTAGTCTTCTCCCAATTTCTTTAAGTCAGCAAGACAGTGTTAGTCTCTTCTCCTCACTAGTAAAGTAAAATATCCTTTGTTGTTTCCCAGGGATCTTTCCAATGAGAAAAGGAATTGGCCTGTTATTGCCTCAAAAGTTTTATTAAGAGCTTACCACTTGCCTAAATATGATTTTTGATGGCAAGCTGATCTCCAGGCTTAGTGCACAGTAAAATAAAAGCAGTCTGGTTTGCCCTCTGACATCCTTCCCTGAGTATGTGATTCTCCTGCTCGCAGCGAAAAGGTCTTAAAACATTCTTCCATAGAAGACAATCAAGAAACACCGGGAGACACTGCAGGATATGGAGGGTATGACCCTGGAGTTGGAGTAAGACCCACAGAATCTTGGTTCTCCTTCCTGATGTCTGATACTGCAAGAACAGGAATTATTGCCCTGCCCTCCACCAGTAATAAAGATAAGCTGGGATGGGGAGTGGAACTGATTGTAGCCATATGGTTTGTTGAGGCACAACGGTTTCTTGGTGGAACTAGACCAGAGAAATACTTCAGGGTCAGGTAGGTGACTGGAAGAAGACAAAGAGGGAACCGCTCATATCTCAAAGATATTCTGGAAATTGAGTCACTCGTCAGAGTTACTCAGTGAAGCAGACGGTGGTAATTGGGAGGTGAAAGTGTCAGAGAAACAAAGGAGATGTAATGGCGTGGAGACCTAAGGCAAGATCATGTGAAAATGATGCAAAGGGTTACCAATTGTAAATCTTCAAAATAGGATTTTTTTTTTCCACAATAGTTCCTTTAGTTCCCACCATTTGTCTACGTAAAAATAATTATTTTTAATTTATACTGTATACTGCCTTCTCACTGTATTTTTAAAGAACATCGTATAATTACAGGCAAATTCCTAAAAAAGGTGGAAAGTAAATAAAAATAACATTTTTAGATTATTAAGAACAAACAAACTTTAAAAGTTACATTTCTTTAGCATTTTACAGGGATTAATTTTTCATTCATTTGGCAGCTACATCTCTATTAGAAAACTCAGTGATGGCAGGGAAGCTCTCAGGAAATGTCTATACTGTTGTTAAAATATCCCCAACACATTTTGGCCTTTGCCAAGTAGCACTCACATAAGCAGATCCTGGGCAGAGTTCAGGAGGCTGCTGGGAATAATGTGGGTTATTTGGATGCAGCTTCCCTCATTTAAAGAGCAGTAGAGTTTAAGGAACCTAGGCCATTTCATATCACTTGACTGCAGCTTCACAAAATGGTCTCACAAATGTTTAGTTTACCAATATAAACACAGTCTGCAAGTGGAACTAGACTAATTACCAGTCATTCACAGAGGTAGTTACCCCATCTACTTCACTCATTAGTATTGATGCACTGAATCACTACCTTGTAGACAGTGGTGTCTCCTGTCCTGGTTTCAGCTGGGATAGAGTTAATTTTCTTCCTAGTAGCTGGTATAATGCTGTGTTTTAGATTTAGCACATGAAAATGTGTTAGCACACTGATGTTTTAGTTGTTGCTGCACAGTGCTTACACAGAGTCAAGTACTTTTCAGTTTCCTCTACTCTGCCAGCGAGGAGGTGCACAAGAAGCTAGGAGGGGGCACAGCCAGGACAGCTGACCCAAAGTGGCCAAAAGGCTATTCCAGACCATATGACATCATGCTCAGTATATAAACTGGGGGGATCGCTGCTCAGGGACTGGCTGGGCACTGGTCAGCAAGTCGTGAGCAGTTGCATCATTTGTTTTTCCCTCAGTTTTATTTCTCTCTCTTTTCGTTATTTTCCTTTTCATTACAATTTATTATAATAATATTATTTCATTTCAATTTTTAAACTGTTCTTATCTCAACCCATAAGTGTTCTCACTTTTACTCTACCAATTCTCTCCCACATCCCACCAGGCATGGGGAGTGAGCAGCTGCATGGTGTTTAGTTGCAGGCTGAGGTTAAACCACAACACTCCCTATTGACTACACTGAGATTGTGCATGCCAGATTTGCTCTTCTGAACTGCACACAAGATTTGGTCTCTAAACCAGCCAACACTAGCCTTAATCTCATTCTTCTTTTTTTGTATTTTAGTACCATGATATATTTCTAAGATTTAGCTACTGCAGAAGACAAACGACTCTAAACACTCTCTCAGACACATCCATGATGAGCCAATGCAAGTTAACAAGGAAACATATGAACAGATGAAAAATTTACTTTGTTTTTTTTTTCCCCTACACTACATCTGCTTTTATTCTACACTCAGAGTTCTAGCATTCTACATTGTATCACCTGCCAGGAAATTAATGAAGGAGGAAATCAAGCCCTGACCAAGGCCATTTTCCACCAGTTATTTCTTTACTTCAGCATCAAGAAAAAGAATACAAAATAGAACTCACACTAAAGCTTATTCTAGCAGACAACTAGCTTCATTGTAATAATTCTATAGCCTCCTGATTGCATGAGTGCTACTATCCATATGCAGTGATGTGCAAAGTGACTACACTGTATACAATAATCAACACTTACTGTGGAAACAAAGGAAAGATGGAAGAAAAAGAAATCCTTTATTTCTTTGTCTTTATACGGTCTTTCAATACGAAACAAAAACTTCCACTATTTCAAAATTCTAGCAGATAGCTTAAGAATTACATCTTCACTACAATTTTGACATAAACTGAACTGGATAGCATGGTAAAATATGGTGTGTGTGCAATATATTAACATTGCACATGCTAGACTGAAAGAACAGAATTAAAGGAACAAAACTAGAATAAAATGCTGCATCATTAAGAGATGCTCCATCCCCAGCACATACAAAAGCTACTTTACTGACTGGCAGGGCTTCTTCTAAGGTGCCAGATAAAAACTAAACTGCACATCTGCTTACTTTCAAAACACTAGCCAGGGCACGATCTAATCTGTCCTTAACAAACTTAAAACTGAAGTGGGTCTCAAATAAATGAATGGTCTGGAATTGCACCCATTTTACTTTTAAACATTTTGCCATTTGTGATAACTGACTAAGAGAGTCTACATGGGTTACTACTACTTTGATCCCTAGAACGTACTATTTATTTCAGTGCAACTACTCAGGGAGTAAAGTTGGTAGAATTTGACCCAGTCTAAAACTGTATTTATTAGCCTGCTACTGCATACGGTTGCAGGAAAGAATTCACTTCTGTTTACCTTGTGGTTTTTTGTTTTCATCATTTTGTATCCGAGCATCTTCTATAAACATGGCCAAGCCATACCGTTACGTATAGTGCTACATGCAAAAGAGGATTTCTATTACCTTGTCCCCCACTCAACAGCATTTAATAACCATACTCTGCATCAAAATCACAGTACCCCAATGTTTTCAAACAAATAATCAATTATTGATAAAGTTTATAAACATAAGAAAGGAAGATATTTGTTTAAGCAGCACAGATGTATTTCCAGCTTATAGAAAAGGTGTTGGGATTTAAATATTCTCATTCACATGGAAGACTGAGCTTGCAAGTTATGAAAGAAAGAAAATATGTGAAATGACCTAAATGTAACTTCAATAATTTTGTGTATTTTAAACACATTTTTCGATTAGATGTATTTTAAGAATAAATACAAGTTAAAAGTGAAGTAAGACAAAACACATTTTATGTTGCCTTTGATCTTTAACTTGTAGCCTTATCTCCCAGGTCAGAGGGCACATTATTCAATTTCACCATATTTTGTGTAAAACCACTGTAGCGTTGAAGATGACTTTCAGTACAAATGTCATGGTACTTAAAGCTAAACTGGACCCTAGTTTTTTGAGCTTCTTAATTAAAATCACAGTTTGTAATGGTCTGACAATATTATCTTTATTCTTTCCAGTTGAGCAGCAGCAGAATTTTCACAGCATTTATTCAATCAAGCTTAGCAATGTTTCTGCGGCTCACTCTTTCACTTCCTAAAACAGACAACAGGGTTCAGAGCAACTATGCTGTCACTCCATATAAATTTATTCTCTGTGTCAAAGGGAGTAAGCTGGACTGGATGAAATCTAAACTGTTCAGGGGAACTGATGTTAAGAAGTAATTCTGAGAAGAGGAGTGAAAAAGAGTGAGAGGAAAAACATTATCAGTTTTTCCGAAAAAAACCCAAACCCACATCACCACACAAACAAAAAAACCCTAAGAACTGCTTGGAATTCTCCATTACTTCTTTGAGAGGAATATGCTAGATCCTGTAAATATAAGGGTAATAGAATTACATTATTCAAATCACAGCCTATAAAAAAAAAAATCTTAACTCTAATCTATAAAGAGAACAAACGTACAAATTGTACTTTAATCCAGAGAGAAAACATTCCACATGATAAACAACAGCTATCAAACTATAAAAAGCTAAAAACATTGTATTTGAAAGTTTTTCAGATTCAAAGCTGATATCACTTCTTTTGGTTATTTGTAATAATTATCACACATCATTAAAGTATTAAAGTTGGTTAGTATTTGCATTACACTCTAAGCATTCTCTTTTCATAAAAGCTCTTCCTTATATTTTTACTTGTATTAATTTCTTACCATTTCATTCAGTTTCTTTTGTAAAGTGTATTTTGAAACCTGTAAAACAAAAGAGCTATTAATTAAGTTGTAGTTACATTTTTTCCAACAACAACCTGCATATTCAAGTATTCCCACACCTTAATTGCATTTATTGCCAATCCAATACAGTAATACTGGTTGTGATTTAATAACACTATTTCTTTTCTTGTTACACCACTTTACATAATTTCACTTCAATATTTAAATTACCTAGAAATGCTTGACACTGATTTGTTACTGGAAGAATTTTCAAAATGCATAAATCCCTGTGTTTTCTGACACATGATAAAAATACGAGTAAATGGACTACAGTCTGTAAACCAGACCCTTAGAAATAAACAGAGAAGAAAACAGAGATAGAAGTGAAAGTATTCCCTCAAGTCCTAGAGGAACATAACTGTGTTCCCTGTTGAAAAAAAAAAAAAAAGAAATTCTAGGTAGATACTCTGAATGGTGGCATACAAAGATGCATTTTTCATACACCATTAACATCAGAGAATTTTGATTTGCGTAATACTTAAGATCACAAGAGCTTTAGTCTCTATATCTCTAGAATGTTTAAAGAAACACTGGCAATGTCTAGAAAAATAAAAGAGAAATATCAAAGAAACCAGTGTGTGTAAGTCTTATACATAAAATATTATTTTTAGAAAAAAATAAGTTTAGAGAGCAATCATTTTAAGGTAGAATTTTGACTCTCTATACAGAGAGGACTACAGAACCAAATTAGAAATTCATCACTCCTATTTTAGGCTGATTTCCCAACAGTTTTTCTGGGTCCAGAGGTTCGTTGTAACCTCCTGCTTCCTCAAGTCACAGCAGAATTTCCTAGATCTTAACTATACTGTTACATAAATGTTTAATCTGTGAACATTAAGCATTTAATGTTAAGCTTTTTTTTTAAATTTCTGGTTTATCTTACAAAGTAAAGTCCCATGGAATCTTTCATTACTCTTCCTGTCCACATATTATGTTCAGCAGACCATGGACAGATATTTTACATCATCTGTCCTATGCCAACAAAATCCTTTACAGCTATTGCACAGGCGGCCAGCCATAGGAATAAATTTCTTTTGCTCCTAAAATACATTCAGTGTTAATCGAATGATTAAACAAACAGTCTGATACCAAAAAAATGCATCCCATTATAACAGAATGTTAATAAGAACTAAACATGTTGCAAAATCATGGGTAATAATCCATTATAACCATTTTGTTTTCAATAGAATTAGTTTTTATCCCACTCAGTTTTGGGTAGAAAAATAATTAGTTCCTGACAATACCTGAAATCTGGCAACGTATTACAATGCCAATTCTCTTCTGTGTTGAACAAAAACCTTCAGAGTTCTACTCTTTTAGTCCATTTTCAATATATCTGCCTTGGTCTTTAAAAGAAAACTAAATATGAACAATATATAACTATGACCCTATGTGTTCCTTCATTTCAAGTAACTGAGTCACAGCCACAAGTGCTCCAACACCATGTAACAATATGAAAAACAATACAAAAATAACACCAAGCAGCACCAGAGTAAATTGTACATTTATCTGACAGTTTTACTGACAAACAGGCATTGGACAGCCATGGATTAAGTGGTAAATACAGAAACCTCCTAGTGAAACAAAGGAAAATAATAAAAAACACAGGTAGCACTAGGAGTTGGAAGCCTAGTACAAATACTTGTTTCTGTTTAGGAGTCCAAAAGCAGACTATTCCAGGCAGGTGAGAAGTAGGAAAACAAAAATAGAAAAAAGAGGAAGACTATGGAAATTAAAAGAAAGCACATTTCACGCACTATTTGGATTTGTCTTGAGTCTGCAGTTCTAGAAGAAACGAACTTTAGCTGGAAGACTAACAAAATAGTCTTGACACTGAAGACCAGAACACAAACCTGGTGTCAGAAAGTGAGGTGTACACATACTAGAAAGATTAAATGAGAAGGCCTTAAAAACCCCCTTAAAAATAACTGTTTTCTTACCAGTGGAAAAAAAAAAACCACCAAAACACTTGCATACAAAGGAAAGTTATTTAACTACAAATAATAGTTTACCTGTAATGCTTTCAATGCTTCTTTCAGTCCATCAATTTCTTTTTCTTTTGTTTCCACAGCAAGTTGATATTTTCCCTTTCAACAAAAGCTGTACTTCAGGATTTGGGCAGAATAAATGCATTTACAACAAGAATTTATCAACTAAGACTGTTACCAAAAAAAAAAAAAAAAAAAAGCAGTACTCCAGAACAATTCACTGGTGAAAACAGGTGAAAATTCAGCTAAATAATTTTAAAACGTACATACATATAGCTATAAAAACTAAAGCGAAAAAACAATGTTTTCACCACTTATGGCCAGTCAGTAAGTTTTAAAATATTCTCTTCCGGGAGAAATAAGCCTCAAAGGCAGAATTAATAAGTTACGTTCTTTGTTATTTAGTATCTTTGTTCTAAAGTATCGGGTAAATCCATTTTCTTATCCACTGTAGCAGTGGTCTTCACAGAAACAACTTCCTCAGCTTTTCCAATCTACAAAGATTAATCTGCTATCACTAGAATTCCTAAATACATGCAAGCACATTTTATATTTATATATGTCTGTGTGTGTGTACATACACACACACAGGTATGCATGCCAATAAATTCAAAGAACCTCAGTGGAATTAAATCAGGTAAGAAACCTGGGCAGCAATCAATAAAATGGATAGCAGAATCTAGATACCAGAGAACACGCCAGGGAAAACAAACACATCCACTCAACTGCCCCTGCATGTTCCATTCGATTCTAACATAACGCTGGCTGTGCAATCTCCTAAAACCACCTTGATGAGTACATATAATACATACACATATCACAAATCTGAGCAAAAAATGGTCTTCGTATTCAAACTCTGTCCTGAAACATTACAGCTTAATTTATTCTTTCAGTTACTTTGGTATAAAGTATTGAAAGTACTAGTTGAATCAATGGAAGTATTTAGAGAAAAAAAATTAAAAATCAGCACACAATTTAATTCTGAAACAGTAGCTGTCATTGAAAATACAAACCAACGACTACTACGTAGGTATGTGTGGACGAACAGGATATCTTAACAAGAAAAACCTCCAAATACAAGCAAGAAAATAATGAGATAATCTAAATGCAGAAAACTGTATTGTTTACTTTGATGTACTTTCAAACTAATTCCACCTGTTTACAAATTTCTGTGCAAGTCCTTATGAAACATATAGCATACTCATCCACTCATAATCATTGGGAAATTTAAGTGAAACAATAGAGTCCACATGCAGACATCTGGTGGTTTCACTGTCTGAAACAGACTCTTAGCTACCAGGTGCAAATCCTATACTCAGAAGAGGAAGCAGGCACTCAGCTTGGTATGAAAACTCACATAGTTAAGAAAAATCCCAGAAATTCAGGCTTAAGTCCATCTTCCTTCAGTTTAGTTCAAATTCCTTAGAAATCAGCTCAGGTAAATCAGTATTAAAATCTGGTTTTACTAAATGAGCTAGAATTGTTATTTTTCACTAGTATGTGAAAAAGGCTTATGACAATTTGTCCCAAACCCAAAAAGCCCTTATCCCTAAATGGATTTTTAGCATAAGCAGATTTTTAAGTGATACTTCACAAGTAATTAAAAACTTCTACAAGCTATAAAAAAACCCCAAAGTAGCAAAGGTTATAAAGAAATTTCTTTTGCAAAGGCCATAGTAAGAAAAAGAATTTAATTGTAATACACTTAGTTTATACTTAGAACATGTTTGGTAAGTTATAGAGCATTATCATTTGCTTATGTGCTTCACTGGATGACAAATAACAAGTAATTGTAACAGAGTACCTTTTCTTCTTCCATGGCAAACATCCTTGCCTGTAACTTGATTGTCAGTGGCATAAAACAAAACAAAAACAACAACAAATAAATACAACACATAAGATTATTGTCTTGTCAAGTTGCATGAATAGCATGAATAAAATTATAGTTGTAGTACCCTGCATAGTGTACTTGCTGTTTTTTTCTTTAACTGTAGTAACTATAGTCACAAGCAGCAAGCTTGTAAATCACAAATTATTTTTTCAAGAAGGGCCTAATTGCTTGTAGATTTCTTTTTTGTGCGATATCATTGTGATGCAGCAGTAGTGATAAAATCTTCATCACTGTGTGCAACAGTTTTAGTTCCTATGACTGCTCTCTGCAAGTTCTTTCAGCACTCATATTTATTGATTATATATTATGGAGAAAAAAACCACAACCCCAATCTGAAAGACTGAAACATACTTTCAAATGTTGAACAGAACAAGTTACGTGGCAAATCTTTTGCCACGGTTTATGAATCTAACCTTGCAGATGACATGCCATTTTAGAGAGGAGTTGGGGGAAACCCCCCCCAAAAAACAGATTAAAAGAAGCATTATCTTCTCTAAGAATTTTTTGAAAAATAAAAATGAAAAATCCTAGGAAGACTGGTTTACTGGAAAGAACTGTCAAAATAAAGGCATTATACTATGTTTGGAAGAAAGAAAAAGACCCGATTTCTTTGAGCTTGCATTCTAACATTTTATATGCAACAGAAAAATATTTTAGTACCAACTGATAACTTGCTATTATGCCATCATGCTTTAAAATCCCATTGTCAAAGCTAGAAGGCCTTATTTTGCTACCTGTTTTTTGAAAGCTGCCATAGCCTCTTTGTTTTGTTGGCGCAATGTGTCCGTCTGATGCTGCAGAGTTTCCTGCTCATGCAAGATAACAATAGTGTGTTTTAAATATTATCTTACATCAAACCATACATATAGTATTTCAAGAAAAAAAAATGATTCCTTGCTAAATATTTTTAGAAAGACATGACTGATTAAAAACAAAACCTGAAGACTAAAAATGATATATTTGTTAACTGTTAATCATCTTTCTGGTAGCATTTTTTCTTTAATTCATAACAGGTAACAATTGTCACCTCTGAAATTCAGATTTGTTGTTGCTAGGGCTTCTATAAGCACTCTTCCTCATCCTATCAACCTGCAGAAGCAAACCAACACCCATTGCCATCTTAAGACAGCATCTTGAAACAGTTCCAGGTAGATATAATAGAATTTTAATTGTCATTAAAAAATATAACCCCATTAAAAATAACAAACTGTTATTCAGTTTTTAGTCATTTACATTTTAGTCATTTAACTACATGAAAGAGCTGAAAGAGGGCAGAAAAGACTAAGTGTAAGGTGATAGCGTAAGATTTTTATCATCCTACTGCCTCACTTTACTCATCTTTAAAAACAGGAAAATGAGTTAAAGATTAACTATTATTTTCATTTTTGTTGTTATTTCATGTCAATCTCAGACTAATACTACACTCTGCAAGTTCGAAGTCTTTAACATCTTTAAGAATCATGTTCCTACACAAGGCAGGAAACCCCTCCCCACAACTGAGGTGAAGTAACACAGAAGATACGTTTGCAAGATCAGTTTTTTTAAGTTCTAGACACTAAAAAAAATGCTAGGTAAAGGTAGTCAAGAGGCTCCGTCCTTGAACTTTAGCTAAGAGTGTGAAGTAGGAAATTAAGTAATTATTAAGTAATGACCACACAAAAAATAAATAGAAATTGAGACTATTAAAGAATGACTGAGAAAAAACAAATGGATCATCTGTTTCACACGCAAGACGCCCAATTTCTCCTCCTGCCTTAACTGAGAAATTGAGGGTTTCTCAGAGATAAAGCCCGTTCCAAAATTGCTGCTTTCTCCAGCAAATTGGTGTTGCTTTCAAGTTCCATGAGCGAGAGCTGTTACTATTTGATACACGACAAGAACCTGTGGAGGTAAGGTGTTTTATATTCATGTACATACTCATTAATCCCCTGTAAAATAGGTAGAGAAAGTTTTGGTTTCCATCTAACAAACAATACTACACGAACAAATATTCAAAAATGTGAAAACAAAAGTCTTGAGGAATATTTTCCTCAAGTTGTCACTTAGACCTGTGTTCAAAGACACAGGTTCTCTAGTGGGTAAAGGGCATACCAGGTATGCTAGAAAGCCAGAAATGGTACTGCACTGACAGCAAATCAGCTGTTCTCAGTGGAGTATTCCTACTCACCACAGGAATAAAATTTTATATCCACAGTGCTGTCAAATTAAGGTGACATTTCTTTAGATTATAGGAGTTCAAGTCAATATTATATCATAATTTATGTATATATGTTTGGTTTCACAGAACATACATACTTTATACAGTTTTGTCACTGATGCAATATACCACCATTCATAATATACCACAGTCTTCCTTGTACTGTATGTTCAAGTGGTGTATTTTACCATTAAAAAAAAAGAGGAGACTGGGAAGTTTCAAACAAACATTTATTTCCTAACAGGTCTCACAGCCAAGACTATTAAATTAAAATTATTACATATAACTTTCTCAGAAATTCAGTTTTGGAATAAATTTTCCAAACATGCTATGCATGTGTGGTACAGGGAGAGTGAAGAACAAAGTTACTTTTAAAAAATATAAACAACATTACCTTTGATATTGTGATGTTACAGTAAGCATAATGAGTATATTTGTTAGATTTAAAGTAATATTTTCTCCAGTTGTTCTGTTTTCCCTACTCTAGTATATCTTTTTTCCAAGAGCAGCAACAGTATTTGTAAAACATAGACAAAGATCTAGCTTTAAAATTGTAATATTAAACCAGAAACCTAGCTCAAGTCATGTCTTTATTTTAAACTAGTTTGCTAAATTTAAGGTAAAATAAAATATATACTGACATACGGAAATGTTGACTGGAAGGGGTATCTCTGAAGAAAAAAAAAATATATATATATATAACAGAACCTTTGATAAGCCAGGGGAAGCAGTCTACTTACTCACTGAGCTACTATTGAGGTCAATATGATTCTGAATTCAGAAACCATCAGGACACAAATTCATTTTAAATGTCATACTTAGTGTTTTCATCTTACTGGAATCTCCAGGACTGGAAACTCATATTAGCTTGTTCCTCTGAAGTTGCAGAGCTCTACATATGTGTTCACATGAAGTTCCTAAAATCTACAACTCATTGTTTACATTGTTTGCCATGTGCCAATGTTAGATGCAAAGTGCAGAAAAAAAAAAAAGAGAGTTCACCTAACTGCCTATAATCCCCATCTTTTTATTAACTGTAAATTAAATTGCTATTAAGGTCTCAGAATGAATGGAAATTATTCCTTTTGAACTCATTATTATGAAATGCAATGCTAGGTTAAGAAAAGCAAAGAAGGGTTACAAATTGAAAGCACTGTTGCTTTTACAAATATAAAATGCTTCCTGTTCCTGTGTGCAAATATATATCTATCAAAAAAAAAGTACATAGTTAGGATTATTAATTTAAGATGGCTAGGATGAACTCCAAGGTGAAAGAGTCTTCCTTTACTACTAAGATGTTAAATATCCCTAGATCAAGGATAGAGCTGAAATTATTGTTTTTTCTGTGATCGTAAAATATACAGAGTGAAGCCTTTTATCTTGTGACCTAGTGACAGGGGTCATAGGTTTGATTGTATTAGAGAAGGGAATGGATTTCCTATGAAAGCATAACCTCAGGAAGCCTAACCTTAGAAGAACGTTAGGCTTATTTTACTGAAACTTCATTCTGAGCATTTAAAAGCTGACAAACCATTTCAGAGTATGTCTAACACAAATTTCTGTTTAAAATATTTTTTTTTTTTAAAAATTGTCACCTCCAAAACATTGCCAGTAAGGTTGCATGTACAACCGCACTGGTACTTGCACTTGTCAAATAAAAGCATAATACAGAGAAGCTGCTGTGTAGCTTCCCCCACACTAACATGTCAACATGCCTCTCGTTAAGCTAAATGTCTTATTGCTTCAATATTTACATCCCTCTTCACTGAATATTTCCAGTCATGCCAAATACTATGATGGTACTCTTTTGTTAATCACATTTCTGGGTAGGGAGCAATCCAAACCAATATAAAAACTACAGAAGTTCATGGCTAGACAATAAACTATTGGCTACCACATTCTACTATTAAAAATTACAATAGCGTTAAAAAGGGGAATTGTACCAAATCACAATCCACATTAGTACTATATTAAAATCCATATTAATGTTACATTAAAATTAAATTCCAGCATTTAAAATACTAAAGCCGTGTAGAAAAGTTACCTTCTGCCATTCAAGTTCCTGTTTCTCTACAACAATTTTACTTATTTGATCTTCATAAGTAATCTCTGTTTCCTAGTTAAAAAACAAAGAAACAAAATTACGTAAGACTACCTGCATTTGAATCTGTATTCTTTTTGGCATCTCTTAGGACAACTGAAAGTTTGTGTCAGCAATTACTTCTGTTATTATGCAAAAAGTGAAACATTTGTAATAGCCTTCTGTGCCAAGAAGCCTCCTGACCTACCAGATGAAATTAGGTAGGTTAAACAGAAAACATGTATTTTTGATAAGACGCGCTACCTGAAAATCTGAGAAGTCTAAAGTTGCCTTCACAATCTAGAAGATGGACTCGTAACAGGAAGGTGTGTTACATCTCCTGTTCTTGCACAAGCACTTTGTCAAGAATCAAACTATTACTGTGATAATAAATGAGACTTATCTGCTGATAATCACAGTTGCTACAAATTAATGATAAATTTCCTGAAATATTCTGGTTTTAAAGTCAAATTTTCCTAACTGGAATGAGCTTCCATTTTGAGTCAAATTTTTGTGAGCACTGGCCCTCCTTTACAAATACAATACTTGAAGGAAGAACAACAGGTTCCCCTATCAGTCATGGCTTCTTGCAAAAACAGTATTCAGGCTTTTGGTGTACGTCATAAGCAATTCACTGCTGTCCTGTTATTGCATACAGTCAAAATAATGAATATGCTTTAAAGACCTAGAGAACTACACTAATGTGGTGTTCCAAGCTTCAAAAGGCTGATTTCCTGCCTTTTCTCTGCACACTATTGGGTGCCTTAAAAAAGTGCCCACATTAAGGTAAGACTGACTTCTCTCTGATGAACTGGTGCACTAGTAACATTTATTGAGGTCTTGCGTTGGACACAATCCAACAAGGGCCAAACTGACTGTGTGAGGGTAAAAGAGTACTCCCAATACCTGAACTGTGTTCTCTGAATTACTGTATTTTGATATATTATGTACACCTTCATGATTTTTGAGTTCAACTTCCCCCCACCAGTTTAAAACCTGCATTCTAAATTGATGAAAAAATAAGTACTCTTGAAATGACTTTGCACCTCAACATCCCAGACTACTGCAAAAGAAGGGGCTATAATCCTCAGGGAAACAGTGACAGCTCAAAAAAAAGCCATTTATGGATCACTCTAGTAAAAAGTTAAAAGCAGGCCTCAAAAAGATTATTCTCTTGATATCACGATTTAAGTAAAATTCTACTGAATTGCAACACCATAAACAACTACTACTTACCATAAAAAGAAAAAAAACCACACCACTAAAAATGACCTCTGGATGAAGTAATAAATTTTCTGAAACAGTGAAAGAGCAAACTGAGGTTCTTCCTCCTTCCACAGGGAAACAGATAATACAAGTGTTTTGGCTACAAAGAATAGAGTACACTGCATCTTTGAAAAATGCAAGTCTTTCCAAAACTCAGTACAAATGAGGGTTCCAAGTTTTTAATACAAGGATATTTACAATGTTTCTACAATTTGTACAAACTTATTTTAAAGAAGATTTTGCAACTCTTTCTCACTTAGTATAACATTTGATCCACAGTCCCACTGTACTATCATTAGAAATAAAACTGCAAAATATGTCCCAAGGTGATTTAAAATAGGTTTTTGACACTGACATCTTTAATAGGTTTTAGGGTCAAAACTGACTTCCTTGATTAACAGGCAGTTTACAGACACATGTGCGGACAGAAATAACACACACTTCTATCCACAGGAGGCTACTCCTAAGCATTTCAAAAGTTACTTGTGGGATCTAAAAAATATGCCTCAAACACTCACATGAATTTTACATATAAAATATTGAACATAATTTAAAATTAGTCTGGCTCACAGAGAACTAGAGAAAAGTTCTTTAGCTTTTGCTTCTCTGATATGTACCTGTAGAATACAGACGGAGAAGAGACCGAAAGATTTCATATGCCAATAAATAAATAAAAAAAATTTGGAGAATTGAAAAGATTATCAATACCTCCCAGTTCTGCCTTAACAAACAGTACTTCGGACTTGCACTAAATTTGTTTCCTGATATTAATCTGTAAGTACTGAGAGAAAATGTATCCCCCTAAGTTCCCTGGAGTGATAAAAACAAATGAGGTTGACTTACAGCTTCTTATAGAAGTGTAGTCTTAAGCAATTTATGTCATTAAGCAACAAATGCTATTAAAATGATACATTATTAGCAAAAGCCTTGTTCAAAATAGTAGGAAATAAGTATTATAAAATCTGACCCTTAAACACACCACGTAAATTATTCCTAAACTAATCAAGATGCACTGCAGTAGTATTCTTCCCTAGCTTCCCTACCACTGCCCTGTGCAGGCACTAGCATATATAAGGGTACTTTAGAGACAAAACCAGAATTTTGATCCAGTGCACAACTAAACAGGGAGAAGGAGGTGGCCAGTTATCCCATGGATCAGATCTAGCCTCAGGGAACCCAAGAACACTTACCAGTGCAACAGAAGCAACAGTAACATGTTGCTGCAGGAGATGTATCGTGGACTTAGAACAACTAACGGACAGTAAAACTGCCCCCACAATACCTGAAGTGCCTGCACAATTGACTCCTAATATGCTTTTTCATAACATGCTAGCTAATTTTTCAAGTATATGTTTTGAGAACATGCAAACTAATCACACGAATTACTGCATTTCTTCAGCTTCTATGCATATAACCATCTCTCCTTTTCTTTGTAAACTCTGTAGTTTGGTGTATTTCTTATAAGCTGAAAGCTCAAGTCTGGAGCATTTACAAAACAAACTTCAAGCTGCATCTAGCATCAGAAACTAGCATCAGAAAATAAATACAGCAGTGAAGATAAAGTGGTAACAGATAAAAAAAAGCTTAACATATGTACTGTGATTCTGACCTCATTAAAATTTATGGCAAATATATCACACTAATTTCAATGGTTGCTGGAGATCAACAAGTATCTATCCATATTAAACTTACCATGAAATAAAGGGAAAAGAATGTAGTATTTTAAAGGGGTGCAATGTAGCAGATACTAGCGTTACAAATTCTTGACAAAGAAACCTTGAATTTACGTAGACTGGGCTTTCTGAAATGCAAGTTACCCAAATGAAACCAAGCCTTTGGTGTATTTTAAAAAAAAAGTCATTTCAGTACAAAACAACAAAAAGATTTCATGAACGATGGAACTGGCAGACTATTTGTAATCAAGCATATACACCATTTCAATTTTAAATTGTGTAAGTATTTTAAATCCTAATGAGGACACCAAGAAAAAAATACTCACAGAAATACATTTTTGTGCAGATACTTGGTTTAAATTTTTACAATTGTTCTAGGAAACAGCATGTTAATTTTTAAGACATTTAAAATTAACTCCCACTTTACATTTAATTAAATAAATACAATAGTAGAAGTTTGAAAATTGCATTAAATTCCATTTTAAGTGAGCCCTTTGCTTTGAATACTAAAGAGGATAAGAACCAAAGTTCTAAGTGAACAACACTCCTCCAACTTACTCCCAAATTATAAAGGAAAATCTGGAAGCTATCAAAATGTATCTATATGTAACTACTGTTGAAAAAAAATAAACATCATAAATACTTAATCTGAGAATGACAATTATATGATAAAAATGTTCTCATGTGAGATTGCTAACAATTATATGCGTTATCCATCATTTTTACTTCTTTCAAAGGACATTTATATAGTTTACCCATTTTGAATTGAAAGCTTTTAAAACTTGTGGGAAGCATATTTTATTTTTTTTTTTTTTTTTAGAAGTTCCATCAGCTGTTTAAGAAGACAAAAACATTTTTGTTATACTTAGGTGAATATTGTATATAACTTTGAGGTATCAAAAAACCCTACAAAACCTTAAACGTGTTCATTTTTTATTAGATGCCTTAGGACTACATGGATTTAAGTGTTTTTACAAAAAAGACTACCATAACAATAAAAGAGGAGTAATTTGATGGTTTATTTACTTGTTATAACCTTTAGAAAGTGTCAAGCCTTCTTTAAAGTGTTTGCTTCAGGCTGTAGTTTTACAAGATGGGCTGTGGATTGGTCAAGCCCCCTCGATTCTTGACCCTGAACAGATTTAGGAACAGAGTACAGCTGGCTCACATCCAAGCAGCCAAAACTGCTGCTAGGTACTTTTATGATCTTTTTCCAACTCATAATCTACCTCCTACAAAATTGTACATTCAATTTCTCATGCAGGTATATCAGATAGTCTTCCTAGAAACTACAGTTTGTGATCATTCCATACTATAATTAGAATACCCTTCATGAACTAAACACTCCAGTACAACTTTTAGTAGACCACATGGATAGCCTTCTTAAGTTTTGTTCCCAGAACAAATGTTAAAGGAAGAGAAAATATTTACAACAGCCTTATTTTAGTTACAACAGTTAACCTGAAACTTTAGTAGCCATATATTCAGCATTTATTCTCAAAAACTTTCATTTTTCAGAAGCAGAGGAACAAAAACGTACACCAACCACCTCTCTTCCTTTGGAAGTCTTTCATTGCTCTGTCCTTGATTCCACTGCATAGGCTGCAATTGCTCTATGTTTAAATAAATCTAATCTATATAAATATATTACTGTATATGCTTGCATTGATAGTTATAATGCTCTTCAAGTAATCAGTTTGTAATAAAAAGCCACATTATTTGCTAACACACTGCTTACTGACTTGAGTAACAATGTTGTATACGTCACAATCATGACATCCATAAACTTCAGTACTGCTTATTCTTTTCTATCCATATACTTTTTTTTTTTTTTTTAAATAGTCACCTTTCCTTGTTTCTGCTAAAAACTACCCTAATTTATACCTAGGCAGAAAATCCAGTTATAAGACTGTTTGGATTTTTTGTTCTGTTTCTCTGCAGCCTGTGTCCTGTTTGCCAACTTCTACGTAACAAAACAAAAAAGCCACCTACATTTCTATTTTACCATTGTTTCTTCCCCATAATTTCCTCTTTTTACTCTATCCTTTAAGAAAATCAAGGTCTTTGCCATTCTTACTGTTTGTTAGCAGTTAGAATTGTTCCTTGCAATAAACCTCACTAAAATCTTTCATTTCCCTAGCATCCTCTTTATTTCTAGAAAATTTTTCTACCTTACTTTCTAAAATAGTAATTGTCCTTCTCATGAAGAGAAACTTCAAAATACAGTATTAAAACATTTATTTCTTTCATGATTCTATACTTAACCTATGCAACAGCCTGATGAAAACTTAAAGCCAAGTTCTTTTTAATTACAAAAAAATTTAAATCTTTATTTCTGCAACATTTTCCTTCAATCCCATGGTTTTGGTCACTGTAGATTACTGTTTCCACAGAGCTGCCTATATAGCTACAGCAGGTGCCTTCGGTGCCCTTTTTAACTCTTCTGCTAACCCACACACATAAAGGTGGTGGTTCTCCTGCAGAACATGCCTCCAAAAAGGCTTAGCTTTGGGTGCACTGTAACATTTCTGGGGGTTTTTAAGTCCAGATATAGCACAATCAATATGACCGTTATGATCATAACTGGCACATCCACCAATATTGTAATAACTCAAGTTTAGTCCTGCTTTGCTCCTTCTGATAAGTAAGTTTATGGTTTCATCAGCTTTCTTCACTTAATATCTCAAAAAACAATTTGCCTTTTGGGCCCAAGTGACATTTCCAAATACTAACCTTATATTGCCACTTTCAATTTTCATCTCAACACTCCCCTTGCCCATCTTACCTGTGAAACACTGCTAAATAGATGAGTTAGCTCTGCACAATTACGTATATCTCTTCCATTCTGGAACAGACTGGCTCAGGTATCCTGAGCTGCAATGTGCTATACGGTGCTATGCTGTGCAGTGCAAACCCCTGCGTAGTTGCCAGAAAGCAGAAGTACATTTTAGAAATAGGAGAGAGTAGTTAAGGCTGAGCAACGTTCCTTCAACTCCTCCCTCTAAGAAAACCTAGAAGCAGGCTGCTGTGCTGAAGAACTTGGATTAAAAATAGCCAAAGCCATAGCAAAGGTAGAGTAAGAGGAATTGAGATAAACTTGCTCAAATCTACTTGACAGGAAGAGCACATACAGCTCTGCAGAACTAGGGTGAGCTATAGCTTCTGAGAACAGCAACCAGAAAAAACCCAAGGCGAGGTGTTGCGAGAGCCGTAAGGTCTGTGTCATGACAAGAGACACGATTCAGGATTTGTCTCTTTTTGCAAATTAGAAAATATAAGGATATTTACTTACTTTCTCAATGACTACTCACTGGCCATCAGCATAAAAGTGGGTAAGCACAAAAGCAAGGTTTAATTTATATAAAAACAGAAGGCAGAACAGAAGACAGAAAGGGACAGAAAGTAAGAAAAACAGGGAAAACAAAGAGAGGGAAAAAGAGTATTAAGATCAGGGAAACAGACCAGAGACAATAGCAGCAAAACATCAGGACCAACTAGCCTTTGAAGAACATTCCTCTCCACAACATGGAACCGATTCCAGAAGTCTTGAGCCCCCTCATTCCCGTGCTGTGAACACAGATATGAAATTCCCTGGCAAATCAGACACCTCAACCCCACTTCCAGGGGCTGATTCTAATACCACCTGTGATGTCAATGTACTCCTTTGGCTCAGGCAAGGGAGATGTT
Source organism: Egretta garzetta (assembly GCF_000687185.1). NCBI lineage: Eukaryota > Metazoa > Chordata > Aves > Pelecaniformes > Ardeidae > Egretta > Egretta garzetta. The sequence continues at coordinate 949,541 of NW_009260814.1, read as the reverse complement.
TTATTTAATGCTTGACAGTAAATAGTAGGATTGTTAACTACTAATAACAACAAGTCAATATGGCTCCAGTTTACAAAATTTGGGGGTGGGTTTCAGGATTTTAAGAGGAAATATTTAAAGAACCCTATATTAAAATATCTGAACATATAAAATGTTTTTATGGGTAAACTCAATGCCCTTTGCAACTCTAATGTTCTTTAACACAACATAGTTTCTTTTATGGTAAAGAAAACTACCTTGTGGGAAAATCTGGGACCTGGAAAAGACTTAAGAAAAGTATTTCAGTTAAGAGAAAAGCACTACCAAGTTATAGATATATCCTAACTGCCCAAAGAGAAAAGAGCAAAATTTATTCTTTGTCACTTTTACTAAACAGAAAAGTATTAAATCTAATAAACTTAAGGCACAAATGACAGAAACTATACTGCCAGACTTTGTGATGTCCCAGTCAACTCCAGCAAGAGCCTCAACAGGTGCTTGTTTTGGGGTATGGTATCAGGTCACTGAAACTTGTCCTTTGCATCAAAGACAGACGTTAGTAAAATTTGAAAAATCATCACTAAAATTTATCTTTCATGTGTTCAGCTAATCAATACCTCCACCACTACCAAAAATACCCACATCCCCAGGGTACTAGACTACATTTCTATAGAAGTAAGGAAGAATTTTCTTGATTTCCTATGTTTACAAGCTTTTATGGCTAAGGATGTTTTTCCTTACCTAGTACAAGAAAGAAAATATTTCAATACACAACACAGGTGCCTTCTTGTCCTTGTAAACATTATCTTTAAACCTAATGTCAGTTGTCCTATATGCATTGTCCTTCAGGAAGGATTAAAGACTTCCAATTTGACCTACTATGCCACAACTTCATACTGTCAAAATTGATTATATTTATCCCTTAGAAAAGGATTCTCTCATATTACTCAACAAAATGAACTCAGCTGATTGCAGAGCAAGGCTGACAGACTTTGGAACAAAGCGAATGGGATATCCACTGCAAAAGAATCACTGGGCTGATCAGGGCTTGATGAGTGGGAAAGCTAAACTGGCAAAAAACCAGAAGGACATTCAAACTATTGGAGTGTGAAGTAATCCCGGGGTGGGTGGGGGGACAAGAGTAATATCATTTTTTGTAGCTTCTAATTACAAACATATTCATATTAAGTCCGTTCATATTAAGAACAAAGACTCTACGAACAGCTAAAGGAATAAAATGAAGCTGTATCAAGTATAATAATTTAAGCAATGTATTCTCCAGAATAAACACACACAGCTACCATTAACTGGGATTTAGTCTGTAAAATAGCAGAACAGTCACTTAAAGAAAAAAAAAATCTGAATTATGAGTAACTCCTCTACATTAGTTTTATTTTGAGAGTTTTAATTACAGCTATATGTTTAACCAAGAAAAGTGAAAAACAGATAAATGCTTTGAAATAACTCAATGCATTTATTTGAATAAGCATATTCAGAAAAATGAAATTTCTACTTTAAAATAGTATGGATATCAAGTCTCTCAAAATATTTTAATACTTTATTGTTTTATCTACCTAGCTTTGCACAGATAATTTCATCTTCGACTTTATTTTTATTAATTTGAATTTATACTGCAGACAAGAAACTATTCAAGGCAGTTTATTAAACTCAAAATACATGACAGTTCCTGTCCTGAGAAGGCTCCTGTCTAAGTGACAAGCAAGACCAACAATGGGAAGAGAAACAGAAGCAAACAGAGGTAAAATATCTCATCTAAGGTCAAGCCACAGGTCAAAGACAAAATTGAGAGTAAACCCCACTAAACTTGGCTATACTGCCTCCATCTGGCTATCAGTTTACTGTGAGCCTCACTAGCAACTTGGAATAGAAGTGGCAAAAGTAGTAAGAAACCAGCAGAGCTTTAACTCTGACTTAACCTTCTTATTTAGTGGATATGGTTTAAATTAAGCAAGAGCATCCATACAGAGTTCTACTTAAAAAATTAAAAATGAATGGCACTACACATGTCCAGATTATTTTATAACCTTTGTCTGTTCAAAATATTAATGTTTTATATTCCAATTTTCAAACATACTAACAATCAAATCAGGACTGCTTGCTTAAAGCAAAACAAATAAAAATGCATGCAGGGATACTTTAAGATTACAAATTGACTGTCTGTAAAATTATTAACTTTTTTTTTTTTTACTTAAATTTGTAGCTACAAACAGCTAACTTTTTTTTTTTTAGGATGAAGGAAGGCACAGATGTTTTAAAAATTGAGGGCCATATCTTAATTACGGAATTGGCTTTTGGCATAAGCATCAATTTTGAAACTAAGAATCACCTTTAAGCCAAAAAATTGCTCACCCACCTGAGTTAACCTTTTACAAAATCAGCCACTTACTCCTGTAGTAGAGTAGATACAAGAGACAAAACCAAAAAGTTGCCAAAGATGAAAATCCATGGCACTCTAATCTAAGTCACTTGGTCAGAGCCTAAAATGCAAAGTTAATTAACAACACAAATGGAATTTAGCTAACAGATCTTATAAGGAAAAGTACACTCCAATAATTATTATAAAAGTTAAATTCTTCAGACTTTATTATTTAATAAAAAATAGTTGGACTAGACTAAACACTATCACTGTAACAAAACTCTAAGGATCAGACCATGGTGAATTTCAACACTACTGCACCAAGAGAGCAGGATCATGCAGCTTTTTGTCTTGGATTTTTTTCATGGCAGTCACTCTTTTGTTTAAGGTTCTTAAAGAGAGGATTAGAGCATTTAACTTCAATCAAAACATAAATCAAAGTATGTCATCAATACTAATATTTTTAAAGTAATAATACACGTCTTTTGAAAAGGTCAAATTCATCAAATGCAGAAAGACGTACTTTAGCTCTTTCAAAAATACAACAGTTAAGACACAAAGGGGAGAAATAGAAACAAGTGTTTACAAACATACAACTGATACAGTAACCACAGAAAAATATAACTGAGAAATTAACCACAGCAAAATACAGCTGCCTTCAACAGTGCAGGAACAATTTTACCTCAGCACTACAAAATTATTCAACCCCAATTTTAAAACCAAAACACACCCCACCCCTCAATACTCATATTATTGTAGGGCTCTAGCTTAATAGCTTAGCAATTTAAAAATGGTGAAATAAAGTTGATTTGGTTATCACAGTAGCTATTTGCCCTCTTAGGTAATGCTGAAAAGCACAAGTGAACAGACAAAAATAAGTCAAAACCAGTCCTCTTCTGGCAAATGGTAAATCAATCTACTAAATGAGAAAGCCCTATGGACTTGGCAATAACTTGGATTCCTCCTTTCCTTTTCTTATCAAAGGCCACAATGAAATGCAAAAATTTAATGTAGATATTTTTTGTCAATAGCCTAGTGATTAACTGTAGCAACTTTGTACATTATTATAGGAAAGCCAAATTCATTCCCATGAAATCCTGTTGTCTTTGTGCTTTCTACAGAGATGTTTCTAATACAGACACCACTTAAACCTATGATACTTAAAATCCTGGTTGGTGAGTTACTTAAAATACAGGATGAAGTTAACCCACACTTATACATCAATTTCTGTGATTACGTACGAGACAGAAATAAGACAAAGAAACACTAAAAAACAATAAAAATATTTACCCTTCTTATACGCAGTTCTTCTATTGCCTCCAATAAATTTGTTTTAAAGTCTAACAGTCGAATGGAAAGTAATGTGCCTGATGGACTTTGAAGAGTGGAGTCAAGAGCCTGTGTTTTAAAGTCTTCATCCATTCTTAGAACTTGTTTCTGCAAAATAAAAATGCGCATTTCCTCTCCAGTTAATCTTTAAAAGAATATTCAAACTGCAAAACTTGCAAATGTGGAAGCAAATTCTTTCTGCAAAGAGTAAAACTACTAGTCATAGCCATTATGCAATTAACAATATTTTCATTTTAAAGTAATGTGTGATATTGTAAAAGCAAGCAAACAGCTTTATCAATAATCCACCACATTCATTTGTTTTTCCTATTTATTTTTGGCTTGGCTTTAGTTTTAAACAAAGACTGGGATGAGCATGAAAAAGGAGGTAGTACAGTTTTTTTTTTCCCCAGAGCTACTGCCCTGCACTGGCACAAAGGTACTGCAGCTAATACATCAGGCCATGAAAGAGTATACACTACCTACCTCAAGATTTCAAGTCACAAGATAGCCTCAATTTTAAAGATATTCAGACTGACTTGAAATTATGATAAGGTAATATCCATGGTTTCTGCTTCTGAATTTTAACACGAAAACTTTTTGGGTCTGTTCCCACAAGATCAAGTATCAAAATGTGCTCTAAGCTAGCTACATCAGCTGCTGTGAAGTGAGGAGTTCTGCTAACATAAGACCCGTGTGTCTCTGTAGGGACAAAACGTGTTTGTTAGTGACATCAGAGGTGATTACAATACTTATTCAGCATTTGATTTACAAAAAGATGACAACTGTACATATTCCAGCTGTACTTTCCAGATTATAATTTTTATACTTGAGACTTAATTTCCACCAGTCCACTGGAATACATAATGCTATCCCTTCCCAGAGACACCCCATGTGTGTTTCTATGCTAAGAATTAAAGAGGTAGGGGTAGAGCACAGGAGTTATGACTGACCTGGCCACTGCCACAGAACCCTTAGGAAGGAATTTCTGCAGGCAGAACAGAGACCTGGTCTGTATCACAGGGCCATAACAACTACAAATCAGGGCTCACCACTTTTTCAGCTGTTGTCTAAATAAAACCCTAACATAGATCAAATTTAAGGCCGCTTGGTCATGGATAATAGATTGATTCCTTGCTTAGTTGCCCCACCACAAAAGTTATTCTAAGTTACTGAAATAACGGTTTTGCTAAAAAAAGAAGAGTTAGGCTCATTTTTGTCTTCAACCTCAAAGCATATGACTAGTACTGAACTATTCAACATGAAGTATTGATATAAGTTCTTTTGTCAGTGTCAAAATATGTATGTTTGAAGGACTTCTGAAGAGGCAGCAAATAAAAGTCTGAATAAGAACCATGTACAAACATGTACCACTTCAGGCAACAAATCTATTGTGTCAATATGCCAACATGAATCAGGCATTGTGCAGCCAATCTGCATACATTTGAGACACAGTTCAGGCCTAGGTGGTTGGGTTTTTTGGTT
>NW_009260814.1:934371-939371 GCF_000687185.1 Egretta garzetta | reverse complement strand
GTATTAGTTTTCAGTTCCAAAGAATTATGTTCTTCTTGAAAATATAATATCAAAACCTCAACTCTTTAATAAGGCTCAAAACCAAAAGACAATAGAAATCTAGTATTTGCATTTTTGTAGTCATATCATCTTAAATCAAAAATCATTTAGAGAAAGGATGGGGCAGACTTGTGGATTTTAAATGCAGAAGATTGTATGATTTATTGGAATTTTATAGTAAATCAAGTAGTACTGTCAATGCAAAGTACTTATTTAAAAGGACACTTTATACTAATTTTAATTTTAAAGAAATATTTGTTTGTACCAAAATTCCATAGAATCTTTTTGTTCATATGTATTACATAAATGTAAGTTTAGCGAACATACGCTTAATGTGAGAAGAGCTGCCCCAGGTCAGGCAAAGGGTCCTTCCACCTCACTAGTTCATCAATAATACACAAAAGTCCAGTTGTAACTCTCTTCTACTAAATGGAAGGGAAGAGTAATTCTTCTCCTTGACCTAGTGCCCAGAGCACTAATTTGTATCATGTGTTGCTTTTTATAGCATAAGAGTCAAGTATAACATTACCATCAGCACGCAATTAATGTTTTGACAATACACCTTTGAAGACTGGTGGAAGAAGACTGCTTCTTCAAGTCTTCTGGAGAACATTCTCTATCCCTTTAGAGATGGATTAATAATACTTTGCTGTATCTACTCTATCTACCCTTTTTCATGCTCTTTCCTAAAATTAGAGGTTATACTTTTACTGGTTTACTTTAACAAAACAGGACAGAATTGTCTAGAGGGCTCATGACAGAAATTCTGAAAGACAGGGAATATAATACACAGCCTGTTACTAAAGAAAGCAAAGATGTTGTTCTTTGCTGCTCTAACATCTGAAGACTTAAAATAACACATTTATTCCACATAGTAGACATGCCACAATTAAGTGCATTTTATCCAAGGAACAGATTTGTGAACTTGATATTATTTCTTGTTTTCCAAAGGAAAAAAAAAACCAAACAACCCCCGCCCTCCCCCCCCCCCCCCCAAAAAAAAAAAAAAAAAAAAAAAAAAAAGTCCTAGTCACATCAGGTTGTTCTTATCTATGGTATTAGAAGCTTCTGGCCTTCAATGGCATTTGTTTAATTTCAGGCTAAATGTAAACATTTTAGTTCTGCAAGCTGTACACTTGTTCTGAAGTTACCTTTGTCAAAACCCAGGAAAGAATTGTGTCCTTTGCAGGAGGGAGACCAACATTACCTCCTCAATACAGCATAGCAATTACCCTTAAAAAACACACCTTATAATCTTTGCTGACAAAACCCATCGTTAGATTCTACTAATCTGAGACAATCTGGTTGTCATATATCTCTCAAAAATGTCATGTTTTAATAAAATTGTGGGAAAAGTATTGGACAAAGAACTCTCAGCTGTTAGAATCCTCAGGATTTCTTGGACAAGAAGTAATGGGTCTTGGTTGTTTGTTTTGTTTTTCTCATTTGCCTAGAAGTTTTTATATGCTATTCTGTAAGGCTCTGCATTCCCAACTCTGTTTCAACATGTTAACGAAGCTGCTGTTAGGGAGTACGGATAAGTGAATTATTACAAAATATGGTGATGATAGGGTTAACATCTTTATCTGTGCTTCAAACCCATCTAAATATAACAGCTAAGTGTGCTATACATATCCTCATCATACGACAACAAAAAAAAAGTGAAGGGAAGCTGAACAACACATTCCTGAGAAGACCAAACTGATGACCCAGAAAGCATATGGAAAAGTCCCTCTGAGAGTCTTTTAATTCCACCCACAATACTTGATTTTTACAGGAAAATACCTGTTTCAAGCAATTATCACAGTGCTCCAATTCAGCTTTTAAGGTCACAATCCAATAAAGGTTACTCCATCTAATACAGAGCTGTAGTAAACATAACTTAAAGGGTGAAATTTTTAAGTATATTTGGCAGTTACTCCAAAGTCTGTATTAGCTACCTGTTGATTTCTGGATGAAGTTTGAGAGATTGGAACTGCTTGTCCAAGTACTGTGTTGCCTGCGATCTGCATTTTTCCCCCATTAGAAGAGGATCCCTTCAGTAATTTGAATTCTTTTGATGAAAATATATAATCTTTCACAAGCTAGCCAGCTGAAGCACTTTCAAAGACCAAGTGATTTAAAGTTTCCGTATCATGCAAGTTGGTTAGTAGGTCTAACAAACACAGAATTACATTTTTGGTATCCTTACCTTCTGTAATAAAAAGTAATTACAATGGTATATTGTATCTGTCTTTTATAGGACAATACTATGGTAAGAAGACAGATAATAACAGGATTTTTCAGTCACAAATAAAAAATATTAAAAAATTAGCAAAAAAGATCTTAACGCATTTCAGTTCAGATTAAGAAAACATAAGGCAGTTGCACTCTAAGACTGTAAAAAATGTGTCTACTTACAACATGTTTGCATGTGGGATTAAATTCTCCTTCTCCCTAACCTTTCAATCCTAACATATTTCAAGATTTAGTCAGCGTCCTTTTATCTATTAGTACAAAAACATTAACTGTTCAAGAGATTAATTGAACCCAGGTTTACCCAAATTTTACAGACACAAAAATGGAGAGGTCTTTCAGGGAGCCAAAAAGCAGTTTACCTTCGTTTTAAACACCATACTGCCACCTAGTCGACAACTTGCTGAACTAGGCTGTCCTTGTACTTAATGCCCCGCAATTACAGCTAAAGCCATGGAATAAAAATTAAATCGTTTCCTAAAAACATGTTTGCGCAAGGACTAAGGTGTCAGAAGCCACGAGAGCTCCAACTAACTTCCTCGTCCAGTAGAAGCACTCTGGCAGCACAAAGCAAACAGCAACCGCAGTTTTCAGAACTCCTTTGCAACATGCCACTCACCCTCTACAAAAACAGCAGATGTATTCAGTCAGCATTCTGACACGGTAGTTGCTGCTTACTTGTAGTTATAGTTGTGAAATAACTATACCAGGTGTAAAACAAGGAAGTAATTAAAATCAGTAGTCAGGAATCAGTGCAAAATAACATAACATTAAACCGATTTATGCTGAGGAATGTATTGAAGAAAACCATACCCATATATGAGAGATCTAAAGATCTGTGAAATTTAGTTTCATCAATTAAAGAAGGCTGTCTGCTATGGAAGCATCATTCAGAACCATGTTGAGCTGTGCAGTGCTTCTTACATGACAGTCTCATTAAGGGGAATAAATTGTTCTCTTGGTTAAATCTAATCCAAAAAATTAGGGACATGGCAGCAGGAGGAGCAAATGCAATCTCCTGTGTCAGCAAGTTCAAGCACTACTGATATTTAACTTCTTTCCAATATTTTGGAAATACTATTTTATATTCAGAAAGAACTGATTTGCCTGAAGGCTGTTGTGGTTTTTTCTCTCTCTTCTTTTAAATGTGTCTGACAAGAAGTACTATTTTTTCCTCTGCAAACCATTCCTCAACACAATTTACACTAACATTACTATTAAATATTCTGAGATCCCTATGGTAAAGCTTCAAAAGGAAAGAAATTACTGTCTCAATGGGGCATAATATGATAAGAAAATTGTTTCTTTTCTGCCTGAGCATCACAGATAACATCGATATCACTGAAAAAAAATTCCTCTCTCATCATTAGAACAGTTTCCTAATCCTATATATGTGCATCCCGCTACAGATTAGTGTCAGGTCGTCTCTGCAGCACCAGGTTTGGAACAGCTCCCACAGGAGGTCAGGAACAGCAGAAGGCAAGGAGCAGCCTTGTACCAGAACATGGAGTTTTACGTCTCCTCCCCATGCCACAGCATCCCCAAAACTCCAGGGCAGCAGAAACTGAAGAAAACAGGTGGATGTTCTTGCCCCTCTCTGGTACCCAGTCTAGTAGATGATCAACAGGTCCAGGATTTTTGCAGGACAGAAAACAGAATGCACAATGTTTCTATAAAGATGTCTTAGAAGACCGTAATTACATGGCATAGTGATAAAAATTTGAATGCAAAAGGCATAAGAAACCAAAACAGCAACACTTTTAAGATGACAGATAACTATACCGAAGACAGGATTTTTAGAGCTTTTTCATGTTAGCCTTTACCATGAACTTGAGAGACCATGACTGAGATCTTACTAGAAATACTCAGTAAATATGGATGTTTTACATATTTGTTCAAATTCCTAAGTGAAAGACAAGAATTAAACTTTCCTACTGAGGATAAATTTTGCAACTTGAAGCACTCTGCTGTTGGCTACATGTTTAGTTATTTTTCAGCTACAAATTAATTGCCACAGCTGCACTGACATGCAACTGGTACCGTGGTATCAGAGGAAACTAAACCAGAAAAAGACACCCCCGGTTCAAACAAGGAACACTTCTCTGTAGTTAACCTGCAGGCTGAAACACACTGGAAGTCAGACACAAGCAATGCAATAAGCTTCAAATAAACTGAGGGTATACAAGCAAGTGCAAGAAGAGGCACAAATCTTAGAATCCCAGGTTGGAAGGGGCCACAAGGATCATTAGTCCAACCTTATAATCATCTTATTTCCCTCTTTCTATCATGGCCTCGTTTCACACAGGACATACAGGAAAAGGAGGAGAAACTCTCATGTACTTTTTTCGTCCATTTCGATACAGAACAGACCGGGAAAAAGCGGCGCTGACAGAAAAGGTGCACCAGGTATTAACGTATTTTCCTCACGGACCTGTAGCATGGTGAAGTTGTTCTTACGCTGAGAGGTAAGTGGCCTGGCTAGAAATTTAAGGCAGTATTTCCAGACTCTGGATGGGGCATTGCATAAACAAATCCACATGAAAAGCAAGAGACTAAGCCCTACGTAATAAAAACGAGGAACGCCACCGCTCTCTCCGGGACAAGCCCAAGATTACCAGCACCATGGCCTCCCAGGCCCAGCTGGAAAATTTCTTTTTTAAAACTTTGTTTCCCGCTCCCCTCTACCAGCGAGGCGGCGGGTTATCCCCCAGCCGGAACAGACCCCC
>NW_009260814.1:923871-934086 GCF_000687185.1 Egretta garzetta | reverse complement strand
CCCAGCGCCCCCCGCCGAACCGGAGCGCGGGAAGGCAGCCACGCACCCCCGCGTCCCTAACGCTGCCCTCTAGTGACACCGCGCGTCAACTCGCTCGTGAAGCGAACGGCACCCAGAAGGTAATTCGGTTTTTTAAAGGCGGATCTGCTACGTTTCCCCTTATCCCGCTACGTAGTTCTGAAGCATACCAGTACTTTGCCTTAGGTTTGTACTACTTTCCCCGAACAGCGGGGTTTTTTTGGCACGATAAATTAGATTTATCTCCTTGACTTCACTTAAACCATATTATTTAACTGCTAGTTATAGCGCATAAAAAAATAGGGAGAAAGTAATTCAACTATTGGGAGGTATACAGAGCAACTTTGTTAGAACACATGTGAAGAAGGAAATACTTTATATCAAAATCAATATTTCCAAAGCACTCAAGTTAAAAAAAAAAAAACCAACTTGCTTATGTAGTAAACAATGTCAGTTTATGACCACCAATTAAGTAGTTAACAAAAGTTAACATTTATTTTTATAATTATCTTCATTTCATTAATAAATCAGTGCTGAACTGTGGCATGGAAGACGACCTGGCTATAAAAGCAAGAACGGGGATACAAACTCATACAGCTCAGGCAAAGCATAATAGGAGTCTAATGTGAAAATGAACTCTACAATGAAAAGGCATGCAGGAACTTACTTATCAAGGGTTTACATTTAACATGGAATGCAAGCTGAAGTCATCCAATAACTGGCTATTAGAGTCCATTACTTTTGCTTGATCAAACTTGAAAGATGCAAAAAGAAATGGGATAATGAACATGAGAAATAAATAGGTTTCCAGTCACTATTTAATTTCCTGGACAAACGGAATAGAACGTTCTAAGTGACCTGTAGAAATGTATGTCCTATTTTAAAAGAAAACAAAACACAAATCTGAAGCTGATATAGGGACACTTTTAACTTATTTTCCGCTCTATGCTAAAATTCAAATACAAACATACAAAAAAATTCTTTGTTTTTGACTCAAGATTGTTCACATTTCACCTGGATTACTGTCTTCAGCAACAGCATGAACTTCCATGAAAGCATAATTTCTGTAAATTGTATAGCGCAAGTGTCTTTCAATAAAGTTTATAGCAAATAGTTATATATATTTAATGTTATACATATATCACATTTTATGGAAACATAACACAGTCACTGTGGAATGAGTTGAGTGGTTTCTCCCCCCCCCCCCCCCCCCCCCCATAATCCTACGATTTACTTAGCAAACCCTAAAATATTTATTTGAAACAATGATACCTGGAAATGTAATATTTTCTGAGGCACAATTCAGAAAGCATTCTTTTGCAGAAGTTTTGAACTATGTAATCTAGATCTATTAGACAGGGACATAGTTTGAACTGTCACCAGTAACATGAGATTTATTCCTGTCAAGGCCACAGTTGGAAGCTAAAAGACGAATAAAGCTCAGCATCAGAGTTCCACTTCTCCTCCTCCCACATTAAATGCGTCTGTAGGTCTTCCTACACTATTTTCGCCACTTTTGCTCAAACCAGCAGGTGGGAAGAGGGTCGTGAAGGAGGGAAATTAATTTCACAGAATCACAGAATCGCAAGGGTTGTAAGGGACCTCGGGAGATCATCTAGTCCAACCCCCCTGCTAAAGCAGGTTCTCCTAGAGCATGTTACACAGGACTTGGTCCAGGCGGGCCTTGAATATCTCCAGAGAAGGAGACTCCACAACTCCCCTGGGCAGCCTGTTCCAGTGCTCCGTCACCCTCAGAGTAAAGAAGTTTTTCCTCATATTCAACTGAAACCTCTTATGCTTCAGTTTGTACCCATTGCCCCTAGTCCTGTCGCTGGACACCACTGCAAAGAGTCTGGCTCCGTCCTTGTGACATCCACCCCTAAGATATTTGTATGTATGATGAGGTCTTTCTATCATCCCTGCATACCAAAAAAACCAAAAAAAAAAAAGAATGGTTTTGGCCTCCTATCTTTAATTTTTAAATCCTGTCAGATTCTGTGGTCTCAAATCTTTCAAAAACGCTTTATGTGTTAGATGCTTTGTCCTTAGAGCAGCTGTATTTTCATTGCTTCTTGCTCTGGATATCTCCCCATTTTCTGAATTACGCCACATTCATGCAAACCAACCAACCAGTGATGGCTAACAAAGATCAGTTGTTCTGCTTGTTGCAGAAGCGGTCCTGATCAAGAAATCAATTAAATGTATACTTACCCTTTAGCTTTTTTCTATCACTGATGCTATTCACAAGTTAAAGTTAGGTACACAATTGACTGATTTGCTGAACATTCACCATCAAAAAAAGATTAAACCCCCAAAATGTCTGCTACAAGTAACGAGTTTCAAAAACCTTCATCTCTGATTTCTGCCCCCCCCCCTTTTTTTTTTAATCTGAACTGCCTCCTTAAAAGAACATTAACACAATCTCATGGGTTTTTTCCTTACATTAAGGACATAAACTGCATTCACACTGAGAATACTGTCAGCTAGTGCCTCACTTGTGCAAAAAAATCAAGCTGCTTATATATGCAACAAAGTCTGTCTTAGGACAAGAAAATAACTTCTAGTACTGTAATTCTGAGCATCTCTCAAATACCCATTTCCAATACCTTTAAGTAACTTCTTGACCTTGTTTTTCAATTATAAAACTCTGCTCAAATATATTCCTAGCATAAAAAGTATCAGATTCAAAACAATTTTCAAATAAAAAAAGAAAATATCTTTCTTCTGTATTTAGCTCAAATAAAAAGGATGAGTTTTTGACCATATAAAAATGCCACAAATGCTACAAAGCTATATAAAATCAGTCACAACTCTTCCTTAACATTTTTCTAGCATTTTTTAAAAAGGGTGTGGGGTGTTTTGTTTTGGGGGTTTTTTTTAAACATACAATTTATTTTTTTTTATTTAAAGAAAATCAAAACTAGCAAGTACTATAAAATTCAATGGATTATTTTATTGGGAACAGCATCAGACCTAAAATTAGGACATACCGACATCTGAAAGACATAAAAGGCTTAAGTATCTTTCAATTTTTTTTTCTTCATAATTGCATTATACAAAATAAGCTGGTGTAAGAGATTGGGGGGGAGGGGAAGAATCAGAGACTCTTTGGCTGACTGGATGTGTTACATTAATTTCTTAATATGTGAAGGAGTGGATTACCCCTCTAACAGCAATGGGAAATTAGTTTCTTTATTTCTTCATTAAGACTGTGGGAGGGAAATTAATTTTCTACTCTGGTTTTCAAAACTAATTGAATATATCTTTATTAAAGTGATAAATATATACACATACTTTTTGCTTGAAAGAATTATCTAAATTAATCCTAAACAGACATTTTCAAAGTAGTTTGGTAGCACATGGTTATTTATTTTGTTTCATTTTCTGATGTTATAAAATATAGAAAAAATGGGTCATATAAACCTACTATAATAAAGCTCTCTATAGAAAAAAAGTACCTAAACCAGTTTTCCTAAAGTAATTTTTGTAGTACGAGTTAAATAGCATATTGTTTAGTTCTTCATTTCTTCCTACTCTGTATTATTTTTGCACCTATATTATCAAAGCTTGTAACATGTCCTGAAGTGTCTATGCTTTCATACATATAGGTATATGCACCAAAAATGTTTGGGTTTTTGTTTTTTTTTTTTTTTTTTTAATTGCTCTAACAAGAAACCGTAGTTTTTAAAAGCATCATCCACTTAGTTTGAAGAATGAGGCAAAGTACCTTGAGGTTTCTAGGTATCTTCATGTGTGTATTGGTACTTAGAGGAATTTACAAAGCATCTCAAAGTTACTTACTTTTCTTCCTATGCACTCAATGTTTTTATATCTGTTTGTATTGTAAATGTATTTCATATGGTATATTTCCACGATTGCATCATCATATTCTCTTATTTACATTCTTTAGTGCTCTTTCATTCAAGGTCAACCACCTCAAAGTGGGCTTATGCCAATAATATTTTTATTTAGCCTTCTGGTGCATAAATAGTATAATCACTTTATCTAACATCTTTCTTACTGAAAAAATAAGTCATAAACATTTTTCTAAATAACTTGAACATTTAAGCATTGGAAAAAAAACCCAAAAAGCTACTGGTGGCAATAGTGAATTTTCCTTCTCCTGGTATCTTCTGATGAAGACTAGATGCCTTAGCAAGCAGGATGCTTCGGCCAAATGTGAGCTCTGGAATGAATACAAGAATACCACTGTGGGATCCAAGACCTTATAACATAAGGAAACTTAGATTTGTCAGTCCTTTAGAAGCATCAAGTCCTTCATGCACTTTTGGCCTGAAGGCTCAAAAGAGTAAGAAAATTCATAACATAGCCTCCTACAACTTAATTTTCCTCAAGTACCTCAAACGCATTAAGCAGGGAATATAATTTCTCACACCTCATTCAATGACAATTATAAGTCCATACTATTTTATGGGGCCTCTGTCTCCCTGCACAAATAAGTAAGCCATTCCAAAACTGTATCAATATAGACACAGGTTATTTTATTTTCATCTTTTTTAGTTTTTAAACTTAAATGTCTGACTTTGCAACCTCTACCAGCTTTCACAGGAGTTACTGTATTATTCTTTTCTTAAAGAAAAATTTAAGAACTAAATAAGATAATTCTGAAATCACACTGCAGTGACTATAAACCCAAACTCAAACTCTATGCCCTACCACTAATTCCCAAGTGAATGCCACCAATTTCTGTTTAATAAGATCTGTAACTCTTTGACAGTCTTGATTACCAAAAAAATGTCTTGTTGTATAAAATTTTAAAAATATAAAAATACTAAAATCCATGAATGCAGATGGCCAAACTACCTTTGTAATCCTTGAAAAACAATGACCTTTAAGGGGATTGTCCTAAATAATCACTTAGAACTCACAAATTATTTTCAACGTGAAAATACTATTTATTTAAAAGCTTGGAATAATTTTTGCATTCATTTTCTAGGTTCAAAAATCCAAACACAAAATTATTCCCCAAGTTACATACCAAAGACAGAAAAAGCCCTACATGGTCAATGGTGTTTCCTCTTTACGGAAGTTCCTCAAGTCACCTCCTTTCCATGGGCTCCACCTTCATTTATCTTAATAGAATTCTGTTGAATTCTTATAATGAGATTATTCTCATTTTCATCCTTCTCTTATGATGAGAACAAAGTGGAATACAAGTAAATAAACAATGAGGGGAAATTACAGCTGATCTCCTTACTAGGAAGTTAGTAGGAAGTTCTTGTGGTTTGTCAAACAAATAACATCTTAATTATAGACACACAGGGTATAGGAATTAAACACGCAAAGTTTACATTGAACAAAAGCAAGACTGTTTCAAAAGCATTCACACATTATGATTCAACCTACCTGTTTAATCCATTCCACTGGAATAGTTCTTCTCTTTCAAAACTACTGACTATAAGCTGCAAAATGCAACCAAGAGGAAGAAGCAGAACAAGTTCTTCACTTGTTTAGATAATTTATTGCTTGATTAGTAACTTCTTAAAAAAAAATTGGAGTGAGTCCGCACATCTTCATTAATATATTAATCGTAATTTGCAAAGACAAAAATAAGACACATTCTTTGCCCAGAGAAACAATTTAACATTAATACATAGAGAAGTAAAAACAAAATTCAGCTCTATCTTCCCCTATCAGGAGAACTTAAAGCAGCAGAACAAGAGGAAGTCCAGATAAAAACTAAATAGCAGACAAGATCTCAACTACCTGAGGAAACGAGTCAATGGTGAAATAAAGAAACCACCACCAAAAATTCCTTTCCTTAGGGAAGAAAATATATGATCCATCCTATAATTAAAATACTACAGAGTGGAGCCCCTTCCCATGGTATAACATTTACCAAAATGTAAAGTCTGATAGGTTCTTGCCAGCACTGCTGTTTTAATTGCCTCATGCATTCATGGAGGAGGTTGAGGGCCCTGCAATCTTCCATGTCACACAAACTCCTTCTGTCACAGCTCCAATGAAAACACCACATTATTCCCCTCTCCCAGGACTTTTTTTTTATTTAAAAAAAAAAAAAGCTCCTCAAGATCAAGAAGCAAGAAAACTCCAGAAAACTTTTCATATCCAAGTATACAATGCCCAGAAGAAAGGAAAAAAAAAAAACCTGACCCAAAACTTTATAGAAAGCATTCTCAAACTCCTGGTCTTGAGCCAAGACTCAGCAGCCTTTTCAAATATACAACAAAAACTTTGCATGAATTGGGGTAACATAAGACTATGCTTGTCATCCTTGCCACTGTACGCATTATTAGCCTGCACACCCATAAGCCAGATGACAATGGCATCGTAAGAATGTTGTGGATACTTAGAATACCAGCGCCCAGACTTTTGATCTAAACTCAATCTATTTCCTTCTTACTCATATGAACTTCCCTGTCAGCAATGGCAGCACAGTTACAGGTGCCACGACGGCCATGCAGCACACTACCTGGTCTTTGTGAGCCACCTCAATGATTTAAGGTATTTGCAAAATAATTTATCGGACAGATTCCCCATAGCCAAATCGTTCATCTGTGCTTTTTCCTGAGCTAAAGCAGAAGTCAATTAATTGCTTGCTTACTTGCCTAGGATAATCTAGATTGTGTCCCTGAGAAGGAACGCTGGTCAAGCATTAAAGAGTTTGGCATCCATTGTGAAATATTTTGCCTTTGTTCTAAGTGTCAAGAACTGTATATACACCTGAGATGCAGTCACTAAAACTATTCTGTTGGAAACAAAGTAGTGGGTTTGGGTCCACAAAGCAAAAAGAGCTAAAAGAAGTCATACCAGTACTCCTCACTGGACCTCTTTGTAGAGAGACTGCTTACCTAACTTTTCTGCATATTTTCTTAGGAAGAAAGATTATTTAGGCAGCTCGTCATCACTGACCCTAATGTTTTCAGAAAAGTTTTTGCTTCTGTCTAGTCCACAAATATTTTTAGAATCAAGTTTTAGACCAAAATAGAGAATAACTTGCATCATCAACAAACCTGCACTGGCTTTGCCTTACACATGTGGCATTCTCTCATTTGGACTAAAACCCTGAAAACTCTCACTGATTACTTCCTCAAATTCAATAAAATTCACTTTGCTCTTTATCTGGCTCTAACATGCTAGACCATTTTCTAGAAACCATAATCAACATAAAGAGAACAGCAAATTGCAATATGCAAGGGAGGGAAAAAAATAAGGTTAACACTACTGTTTGCAAAATTGGTAATCATGAAAAACAGTAAAAATGTGATCTATTACCAACTGTAACAACCATTACATCTGCTTGGATAAAATCACCTAAAATAAGCACCTGACCCAATTAAAGTTGGCTTCTATTCACCAGTGGAAGTAAGTTGAATTTTCAAGATTACATATCTAAGGAAAACTTCTTAAAAATCCGTTTCTCATCTTAAGTCTTCAAGCAACTCTCTCACAACCACAAATTCCTTGTGGATCAGCCAAATACATACCAAATAGAAACTGACTGTATCACAGCAAAGTTTACAAATATATCCCCACATCTACCACAATGAATGCCAAACATAACAGAAGCATCAATATCTATGACATTTATGCACATCAGAAGCCTGCATTGCTGCTGCAGCTGAGCAAAATTAAAACACAGCCAAAGCTGTCAATCTGGTATTACATTACTTCTCCTACAGATAAACTGGAGGCTCAATTTTGTTAGAAAATGAAACCTTTTAAAGACACATTTCATACAGCTTTGTCACGTATACTTTGATAACAAATTCTCTGCAGGAACATTCAGAATTGTAAGTGAAAGTAGAGCTGTAAGGAAAAGCTGAAAGGACACCAGAGAGCTCCCTCTAGCGTGAACAAGAAAAGGAAGGAATCAATGTCCAAGACATCAACTGTACAGAGGAATGTGTTACTGAGACAAAAAAAGATAACACAACGGAAGTAGTTAAGGAGCTAAGTATTAACCCCAGGTCTTGGGAAGTTGAGATGAGGTTGAAACATCAGGGCTTTTGCTCTACTAGAAGCAGACAGTGTCACAGAATGGTTGAGGTTGGAAGGCACCTCTAGAGGTTGGTCATCTAGCCCACCACCCTCACCCACCCCACAAGGGCCACCTACAGCCAATTGCCCAGGACCACATCCAGATGGATTTTGAATACCTCCGAGGATGGAGACTCCACAACCTCCCTGGGCAACCTGTGCCTGTGCTCAGTCACCCCAAGGTAAAAGTTTGTTTCCTTACGTTCAGGAGGAACCCTCTGTGTTTCAGTTTCTTGTCTCTTTAGCATTATCTGGATAACAAACAAGCTATACTGCTCTTCCCTTGTAAAATATTGTTATCTTAGTCCTCCACTGTTACAAGCACGTACACAATCATACTACAAGATTTTCTGAGATCTCCGCCAGCTAAAAAGCATTAGAGCCACCCCGGCTTGTAGGTTACATATTCATCAAGCACCTCTTAACTGCAGTGTTTGTGCTTGGTTTGGCTGGGACAGCCAATTTTTTTCATAGTAGCTGATATCGGGCTATGTTTTGGATTTGGGCCAAAACCAGCGTTGATAACACAGGGATGTTTTCATTGCTGCTGAGCAGGACACAAAGTCAAGGCCTTTTCTACTCCTCACCCCACCTGTGAGGAGGCTGGGGGGGGCACAAGAACCTGGGAAGGGGCACAGCCAGGACAGCTGACCCCAACTGACCACAGGGATTTCCCATGACATATGATGTCATGCTCAGTTATATAAGCTGGGGGAAGAAGAAGGAAGTGGGGGATGTTTGGAGTGATGGTGTTTTTCTTCTGAAGTCACCATTGCTTTCCTGGAGATGGCTGAACACCTGCCTGCCCATGGAAAGCAGGGAATGAATTCCTTGTTTTGCTTTGCTTGCATGCACAGCTTTTGCTTTCCCCCTTAAGCTGTCTTTATCTCAACTCACTTTTACCCTTCCAGTTCTCTCTCCCATCCTACTGGGGGGGTGGGGGGAGATAAGTTAGTGAGCGGCTAGGTGGGGCAGAGCTGCCAGCTAGGCTTAAACCACAAAGTCCTGATGTCATAAAGTAAATATTTAACTACAGTCATCATTCCTCCAAACAGTTCTCCTTATTTCACACATCAGAGGTTTCTGTTTTTCTCTGGGGAATATCTGATCACTTCCACCAGCGTTATCCAATACCCTTATGCTAATCTTTCCTGCTTCCGTATACAGAAGTCACTCCAGCACTTAAATAAATAACACAGCCCAGAGTCACCACAGGAGATCTGCTAGCACAGACAGAAGTCACTCTCAGTACCTGGATTTCCTGGTAGCAAAATCATTCCACTCATGTGTCTCAAAGAACTCCTTTGGTATACAATTTTTAACCCAACCCATCCCAAATTCTTCACATATTTAATGTTACCAGCACACTGTGTTAACTTTACCTTTTAAAAGGCTTTACAAAGTACTGCTTCTTGTCCTTGCCAAGCGCCACACATGGTTTGGGAACACACTCTTAAAGCACAGTGAACTACTCAACTGCTGCTCTCTTGTCCTGGGGGGAAGCCAAAACAGCCCCAGATTGACGTGCTTGAACCCAGCCTCCCTACCAGGCTGCTCCTCTGCCCTGGGAAGGAGCATGAAGGGAGGCCCCCAGAGCAGGCATCTGCTAGTGGAGACCAACCTCTTGCATTTCAGGGAACCACATGTGCCACTCTCTAGCCTTTTAGAAATATGTTAAGTTTTGCCTCACTGATAAAAAAAAAACCCAAACATAAACCACACCAAAGTTATTTTCACATGTGCAGAACTTACGCTGGTCCTTCTTCCCCCCATGGTTAGCTGCTGCAATAGAAAAGCCTGGAGTGACAAAACACGGTAGTTTGCTGTTAGGTAAGTAATTAATTGTGGACAAGCAGCCAGTTACAAGGCACACCGCCTCACCACCCTGAGAGAGATACCCCCTCTCCACAGCTCCTGCCCAGCAGACACCATGCCCTTAGACCAAAGGCTTTACTTCTGGGGAGTAAAAAGCCAAACCAGGTTTTCAGCATCATAATTAACCAGGAGGAAAAAAAAAAAAAACCAAACTAAAAAGAAGTCTGTTTGAGCAGTAAAACATGTTCACAGAAGACTAAAGGCCTGCTACCTTGTTCCCAGCAGGGTGCCGGGGGCGAGCTGAGGCGACAGGCTTCTGAAAACGCAGCCCGGGCCGAGGGGGGGGCAGCCCGGGCCGAG
>NW_009260814.1:905351-923236 GCF_000687185.1 Egretta garzetta | reverse complement strand
TTCCCCTGCCGTGCCTGCTCTGGCAGCAAACCCGCAGCCAGCTGAAGTTTCCGAGCCTACCTGCAGCACCTCGTGTGTCACTTTTCCCTGTTAATTCGCCAGCTCACCGGGCCGCTGCTCCCTTCAGCCGCTTCCCCGGGGGGGAGAGCAGAGGGTACCGCCCGGCCGCGGGGAGCACGTACGGTGCCATGTGCGGATCTTACGCAACGAAAGCACGAGAGACACGCAGGACCAGTTTGGATCGGTGCTTTGCTTCTAGGGATCCCTTAGCCTTAACTGCGTGTAGGTGCTTGCGTTGGATGACTTCATTTATAAGATTCATTCAAGGTTCATCGCTGACGCTCCAGAAGATTGCACTGACATTTCTTTTAACTCACATTAGTTTCTGTCTGACAGATACCGCGCCATGTTTGCGTTTTTGGTACTGCTGTGTCAACTACCCGCGATGATGTTTGCATTTCCTCACTGCACGGGGAGATTAAATAACTTGAAGCAACCTGAATGGAAAGACGGTAACTTACTTTTAATGTGATTTTATGCTTTCCAAAATAAAATTGTACTAACTTTGCTTCTGCTGAGAAATCTTTTTATGAGTTTTAGTGGTTTTAGTGGTTTGGGGTTTTTTCACTTCATTAAAAAAATAGAGGTTTTTTATGCTAAATTTTAGAATATTTTAATATCTTGTGCTGAAATGATTGATAATTGTCTTGGGTGTCGATATTAAGTATTTAGCAGATCCAGCAGCAAGTGCAGATTGGGACAACTGAACTTTCTTTAGGTCTCTAGGATTACTGTTACTGATATAACCAGCATCCTCTAAGTAAAATCAAAATTCCAAGAGTTTGAAATCTGTATTAAGACAGTACTGCTTTGGTACTATTAAAAGGATGGATTTGTTTTTTGAAATTGATTTTTTTTTTTTCAATACCAGATAACCTTACAACACCTTGAAATATAAACATAGTGCTATATTGCAGTTCTTCACTTTGGAGGGAGGGAGGTGGAGAGGAACTGAGGTAAAACCAAATTAAGCTCCCCAAAAGAACTCAAGCAGTACGATGCTAAGCCGTGTGACACTTCACGCGTAAGCATCAGGGCTTCAAAAAGGAATTTGTAACTTAGCTGTCCAGTCTCGTCAGTGGGTAGGGAGTGCTGAAACCTTAAGACAGACTTTAAAAAAGTCATCTCATTGAGCAAGAGGCTCCTTCAGGGTAGTATGTTGAGCAGAAAACATGGCTAGCAGAAGAATGGTTGAGATAGGTTATTCATTAAAATCCATATTGCTCTGGGGCATAAAACGTTGGGCTGCCAGGCTGCCTCTTTCCTCTGAGTTCACAGCATAGAACCCTCTCCTGACAGAAGTCCCAGATTACTCCTTTAAAGACGGAGCTGGAAAGAGAGAGGCCCAACTCTTTATTCAGTAATTTAGCAAGCAGAACAGTTGCCAAGAGTATGGGGTACCTGCATGTAGAAGTTACTCCTCCAGCATTTTCTGAACATCTTTTACCAGCAGAGTTCCTTTATTCAGCACATTGTGTGGATGCATTTTTAATTAAATGCTAGGCATCCTAAAACTGGATTTACCATTTTGCTGAACTGTGGCCTAACGACTAGAGAACTGCATTCAGTTCCCTCACGTAGAGGAGAGAATTCAAATCCATCAGTTTCATTCTCCAAATACTAACTTAACCACCAGGCTGTAGGTAATTCGGAGACGGAGTAGATTTACTTTGCCTATGTCCTACAAAATTTAAAAAAAAACGTGCAGATAAGTGGATAAAGACTCTTTGAAAGAGAAGAGGAGCATGTGTCACTGGGAATTAGGGGTCCTACGCTCCAGGGAGCTTGCCTATGTGTTCCATGTTAATTAAAATGCATCAGTAATCTAAGTTAGTTGGGAAGTATAGCAAATACTACTTGCATGGTAAGGAATGAAACATTACTGAGCAAAACTGAAGATCTCTGTTTCAGAAGACTGAATTTATTCTTGTGATTTGCACTCAACCAAGATACTGATAATATTTTCTTCCATGTAATTCTTTTCCCTTTCCACGTGTGGGTTTGCGGGATCTTTTTGGATGAAGTCTTTCTCTCTGGTTACTCTTAGATATAACAGTACTCTAACCTTAGATTTTCTTGCAATTACTTTAGAGTAACAGATTTCCCTTCCTACACAACGTGTGCGCACACGTGTGGCTCCTTCAAATATGTACTGTAATATTATGTAAATATATACGGTAATATTCCTTCAATACTATAACATTAAAGACGTAAACAAATGATACGCAAGTTACACTGCAAGTTTCTTAGTTTTAAGAGAGCAAACAATTTTGACATACCATTGCAAGATCTAACAGTTACTATTAGGGTAAAAATTCCCGAATGATGTGCTAATCTCGACAAACGAGCTAATAAGAACACATAGCTAATTTGTAGCTGAGTAACGGCATTCTGAATCTCATTTTTTTAGCTGTCTGGCTTGGTATGTAACAATACTGTTTCTGCGTTACACTTGCAAAAATAATCCTCTAATCATTTTGCTTAACCAAATGGTCTGAATTTCTTGGGAGTACAGATTAAGCTTTCACTGAAAACCAAGCCAGAAAACTTGTTCTGTCATATAAAGATTTTTTTTTTTTTAAAGAAGCTGTAGCAAGAGCAAGCTAAAACTTGACTATGGAAAACGCCTGGTGAGAAAATGCATTCCTGTATTCCAAAGCCTTCTATAATTTCACTAACTCTTCTGGAATCTCACCTCACAACGTACTCCATGAGGCCTCATGGCGCCTGTAATAAGCACAAAAGAAGAAAAGCATTAAATGTCTTCAGAAGCCCCTGTTGTCAGTAAAACTCCTATCGTAGGCTAATTTAAAACAAATAAACTTGGCAATATGCGAAGCTTTAGATAAATCTGGCTGGCACAATTGTGAAAAGAGAACAAATGTAAAACGAATAGGACTCTGCTGCCATGATTTAAAATTGAAATTCCGTAAACAAAATTTGGAACTCACAGATACCAGAATATTGATAAATGTATACTGAGGATTCTTTAGGAGGAGGAGGTTTTTGTGGTTTTCCCTTTTTTGCCTACTTGCCTCCTTCCTCCAGTAGGTCAGTGTCTTACTGGGTTTCCATCTGACTGAACTTCTGCTTTATGCGACTATTACTTCGTTCTTAAGCACTCCAGTAAAAAACTGATGCCTGCATCCCAGAGGGATAATACCAAAGTTTGAACAACAGCTGTCACGGGAATCCAATTCTCTTGGCCAGTATAAGGAACAGCTGAAATGCTTTATGAGAAAGGAAAATATGCTTATTTTATATTGCAGAAAAGTTAGTGGTGAAGATGACATTTTAGGAGGAGACTTCAATGTTTCTTTTTCCTGTATGTAGTTAAGAGATGCTAGGGGAAGAAGGGGTCTCAATGTGCTCCATTAACCATACTTTAAAAATACCAACTTAGCTTTCCTAACTTGTTTTAAATCACCTTTTTTTTAAATCAGTGTTCACATCAGAAAAGGAGGCCAATTTATTCATTGGACGGCATCTTCTGAATAACAGATTTGATTTTGAAGCATTCACAGCAGATAACCTGGAAAGAGAATGCTTTGAAGAGCTGTGCAATTATGAAGAAGCGAGAGAAGTTTTTGAAGACCCTGATAAAACGGTAGCTGTTCAAACGGACTTTAATATACTATATATATATACCATTTATACTATATATGATTATAAATAATTACTGTATCTAAATACTGTAGCCCTTCTGAATACAGCACTTAAAATAAGGTGATTGCGTTTTTTACTGTAGGGGCCCCAGCTGGATGGGGCTAGTGCTTCACAGTGAATACACCTGAACATGTACTGTTGTCTTAAAGACTTTAGATAAGGGCTGCAATTCTGCAAACAAATATAAATGAAACTTCAGATGTACTGCTTGTGGATATACCTGTGTTTTCAGAATGTTTGGGGTTTTTTTAGTAACTTCTTAGCATCCAATCTGAATGTGTTCCACATGCTCTGCATACTAATTTGCTGATCGTGTCCTTGTGTCATGCCAAAGAAGTGTTTTAGAAGAGAGGAGTATGGAGCAAATCCGCAGTTCAGCTATTGTTGAGTATTCCTATAGCACTATCTTCTAAATCACTACCTATATACAGCTTGGAAGAAACCTGGTATTAAAAAAGGAGAAAAACACCTAAGAAACCTTTCAGCCCAATAATGGAACATGACGGTTGTCTGAAGACCGGCTCTTGCTGCACGCAGCAAGAACCTCTCTGTGATTCTAGGTGCGCTCTGCACTAACCTGCAGAAAGAGCAAGGAATACACTCCTGTTCTGAAGGTGGAAATGTTAGCTTGCCATTGCTAGCATTTTCCTAAGAAAAAGGTGAAAATGTTACATTGGAATCCTGATGGAGTCTTTTGCAGGGTAGCAAAAGTGGAAATTATAGCTAAACACATTTCATGCGTAACAGTCATACAACATAAAGGTTTTTCTTTTAAATGAATCCCATTATTTTTCCTAGCTGATATAAATTCAGATACTGTTCATACAAATGTCTAATTCTTCAGAACTTGACTTTGCCTCATTAATACTCTTCCATAGTGATTTACAAAGATTAATTGTAAGCATTTTTTTTTGTGCGAGACTGTGTGCTAATTCCTACTGTAATCAGGCGGAAATATGAGGTAACATTGGACAGTTAAAGGCATTTTTCTCTTTCACCAGCTGGCATTTTCTTCTTTGTGAAATTGTAATTTTTATGCAAACGTAAATGTATGAGAACAACATGGTGGCATAAGCAAATACAAATCCTTCAGCGGCAGTTGCTTCGGTTTGTGCCATTGGTAAATTTTGCCCACAGTACCGTATTAAAAAAACCTATCAGTAAGCTGGCCAATTATATAGCTCATATAAATCTGATCCTTTGTGTTTTTATAGATGGATTTTTGGAAAGACTATTCAACTAAAGGCCCTAAAATAAAAACAGGTAAGTAATCTTTATTCTTTTCTTATATTGCAATATTTTGTGTTTGTCATAATAGTACATTCTTAAAAATACACTGTACATTCAGTTAGCAAAATCAGAATTGATCTTTTTACTGAAGGTCACTGTGAACTGTGCAAGTGTATTGCATTATCTGATACAATAAAACACACTCACTGAAGCATCTTACAGTGGGCTCCATTATAAGTCTGTAGGTAAAAACAATATGAAAGTTGTTGTCCGCTTCTTTGTTTTATTATACAGTCGGTAAACTTTGCAGGAATTCTGTGGCTCTTTTTGTGGTTTTGTTTGTCCTGCCCCTCCCACCCCCCATTTCTTTAATGGGTCAGAGTAGTCCTTCAGGTTCAGAGTAGTCTTATGCCAGATGTTTTATTAAAAAAAATGGTCAGTATGATTTGAGGAAAGATCTACAGCCTGATCAAGGTCACAAGTATATGAAGTAATATTTGGAAGGCATTAGAAGACAGGCGTCTCAACAGTTTTATGTACAGAAAAGGGAATACCTACTTGCTTTTGCTTTAAGCTAAATGTGAATGATACCCTTGGGTTGTGTTGCACAGATGTGGCTTCTCACCGCAAAGTACATTTGTGGAAAGGAACAGCCTTATAGCACAGAAGAATTAGTATTCCACAGTTTATAGTGTATACTGTGTAGGTGGAAAGAATGCATAATGAAAATAACCAATGTTTTATCTTCAGGTGATGAGGCACTGCACAAGATTAATGTTACAGGACTTCTCATCAGTCTAGTTGCTGCTGGAATACTGTTAGTTATAATTTCACTGCTTATCTTTTACTGCTGCAAAAGTAGATGCAAATCAAGGCAACCACCAGGGTAAGGAATTTCACTGCTTTAAAAAAAAAAAAAAACAAACACCAAAACAAACTCTTTCTGAAGAGTGGAATTTAAAAATCACTGTGCGTTGGTCTAACTGTATTCTCAGAGAATCCAATGGGAGTTCTAGTTCTTACTTTCCTGGAAGCAAAGTTAGGTGAGCACTAGCAGTAGTTATGCTGAAGTTAATTAATAACACAAAAATGTAGAACACCACTTGCACGGCTGATGTACCTTTGGGGTTTTTGTTGTATGTTTTCTTAGTTCCAAAATATACAAAAAAGATGGAATAATCTTAATGGGTCAAGGCCTGCAATGGAAAGTTTAACATCATCTGTTCGCTCTTTAAAGTGGGGTGTGTGCTCTTTACAGCATGTAGCCTACCTCAGATGTGAAATGAAGTAGGTTGGAGGAAATGCTTCTCTACCAATTCTCTCGCCATTCTCACTCCTTTATCCTAAACTTGAAAGGCATACAAAAGGATTCTGTGCTTCCTCCTCCCTATAAATTTCACATTACTGAGCTATTCTTACCCTCTGGTTTGGAGAGAGTATTTGGCTTCTGATCTTTATGATCATTTAAGGCAAGTGGGTTTTGGTGGTTTTTTTGTTTGTGGTTTTTTATTTGTTTTGGTTTTTTGGTGGGGTTTTTTTTTGTTGGTTTTGGGGGTTTGTTGTTTGTTTTTTAGGTTTTTTTACAGCTAAGACTCTATTCTTTCTTCCCTTTAAAACAGAAGCTGCCACTTAAAATGCTGTTAACTTTGTTTAGGTACTTGAATTATGTAAGAAGACATAATTCGTCTAGCATCTTCAGAAGGCATGAAGAATTTTCTTTAAACCCACTTCCTCTCAGAACTGACGATTCAGGACTACCAACTTACGAGCAAGCAGTTACTTCAGATGGACAACACGACATCCCACCACCCCCTTATCCAGGGCCCCCCAAAAGGGCACGGGTGTTCAAGAAGTCTATGTCACTTCCTGCCCCTTAGTCACAAATGTCCTTCTGGGGTGAGGGGGGGGATTACTGAAACATAACGTACTTTTTTAAAAAGTGTGTGCTACCTTGCATATTGCAAGACAGTTTAGAAAAATGTGAAAGATCTTTAGCACAACGATAAACAAGTGAAAATCCCATTTGGGAAAAGAGGTGATCTGTTGCAAAGGCTGCAGGGCTATTCTTTGCACAGGGTTATTGGGCTAAGAGGAGGGAATGCATAAAGAGTACATCTTGTACTCCTGCCCTCTTCCCCATGCATTTTGAGCCATCCCATCATACCACTGATGTTTTGTTAACAGTTGTTTTTTTTCTTTAGAAGAAACAGTATTTTAATTGTTTTTATTGACACTAGCCATTTTTGTGACTACTGAATACTTTAAACCACTGTAAGAAGTCTGCTTTGTTGGTTGATACATTCACTTCATTGCTGTGTGAATTTTCTATTCATTCTAGTAATAGATTTGAGTATGAAAATTATTTCATGATTTGATCTTTCAAATGTATATACAATACTGATTCTGGATTACACTAGTTTATGTTAGACGTTGCTGGTTAACACACTACTCAATTTGTTGTATTTTTGTGATTACAATTTTGGATGAAAAGGAACCATTAAATGCATGACACATTAACCATTCAGACAAAATACACTTTTATCAAATGGTTTTGATATTCTCTTTGACCTGGTATTTTGTGCTGAACAAGTAGAGTACTATGGGTCAAGGGATGTTAGGAAATAGCTAGACATTTGTCCCTTGTTAAAAAAGTACCCAGGTTTCACAGATGTTTCTCTTGCAGTTTAAAAATTTAAATGTTGAAAAAGACATTCAGCTTGTTGAATCAAAGGCCAAACTACCCCACAGAAGCACTTTGCCTAAGTTTGTATTGCTCTACTGGGATGACAAAATGGTACCTTTAAGTAGAATGAAACATCACATTGGATAAACAACCAGTATCCACAGAGTAATAGGGAAGAATTTCAGGGAGCTACTGGTTAACTATGTCAACACAATTTCTGTATCTCCAGTTGTAGCCATCCTAAATTTTACATCTTATTATCAACCCCAGCATTATATGGCCTACAGACCTTGCTGAGCAAGTCACAGACCAGCGTTGCTGTCCCTGTACCTCTTAGTCAAGTGGCACCGTAGTGGAAAAGGCTTCCTGTAGTCACAGGAAGCCGTATTAGTTGTGTTGCTCACAGGCAACACGTCAGGCTGGTGTTTTATTACAGTAGCTGCATAGTTGGACACATGCAATGAAGTTTTTTAAGAAGCAACTAATTTCCGCTCCCCCCCCCCGCCATTTGACCAATGCTGGCAGCAGCAAATGGTATTTTAATTTGGTGCCCAAAATGCACATTATAAAGGTTGAATATTTATATGTAACATTTCACTGAATTTTATGTTTCTTAACATGCTAGAATCTACAGTTTTGTTGAGTGAGATGCAGAGGATTGCTATGAGATGTTTAATCTGTAAATGCTTTTGTAAAGAAGAAAATGCTCCAAATCTTGGAATATAAAGAGGGTATATTGAAAATGCTACACAAGGAGGTCTTGCCCTTTGAAAAACACATACAACCCAGCTGATACCAGTGAACATTGGACTTTGTGTTCTTATTCCTAAAGCTTCAGCATCAGATTTGTCTTTTGACAAGTCACAAACCTCTTAGCAGCTTCTTTCTTGTTGAGAGATGGGGGAATCCCCTTGTTGGGATAGCTTCAATTCCCTCTTGCCCTACTTGTAAAAACATTCTGAAGTTCTGGGAGGTTACTGTTCTGTGAGACTGAAATGAGTGAATTGTGTGACATTGCTGTTGATAACCAAAATAGAGAGTTATGATGAAGCTATGGGATTATAAGCTTGCAAAAACATTTCTCCCATATTTTTCATTTAGTTAACTATTTTTAAATTTGTTAATGTGCACCTTGAGCTATAGAGCACACTTTTCTCTAGATACCTGGGACTCAAAAATGACTAATTTAGTGGGATTGATAGGAACACTTTCAGGGAAAGGGATTTCACAGGGCTTGTGAGAGTTCAGAGATTCTTTTAATGTTACTACAGTGATGTACACATCTAGCAAAGTAACGTTTTAAATAAACTACAGAAATTGTATAGAAACCTATTTAATCACTTGAAATTTGATTCTTCTGCTATTCCTACAAATCACTTGCAAATGATTCCATGCAATGCAAGCAAAAATCTTGACCTTCCTAATTAATAAAAAACCCCCTTAAGATGGTGTAACTGTTAAACATCAATGCTGTAGCTCTTTGGGCAGTAAACTGCACCTTCCGTAGGGTATAATACTTCAAGTTTACTCAAAGAACCTGCACTTTAGACCCTTGAGGATACTCAAAATATTCGAATAGTGGTTGCATGTAATATGCCGATGTGCAAGACACATTCCACTCATGATAAATGAGCAAAGTTTAAAATTTAGTTGGACATAATGTAAACTTACCTCTCCTTTTAAAGGCAGAAAATTCCCTTGAATGGCAGTTGTATGGGTTGAGTTTGGTCTTCTTTCATACATTGACTCCTGGCCCAAGACACTCTTAACTTGTATCTTGTCTCCTTCAGAATTTCTGATTCATCAGGGTTAGCAGAGGAAAAACCAACAAGAGGTCAACTATGGTGACTTGTGACTTCAGAAGTGTTGCCACATTTCTAATTTTTTTACATGCAGTTTCCTTTGAAAATGCAGTTGCTATTAGAATACAGAAAACAGCAAATGTAAGTGTCCTTAGGTGGGAGGAGGAAGAGGAGGAGGAGGTAGCTTTTGAGGAGCAAAGCAGCAGCAAGCTTAATATAATTTGTGTGCAGATATAAATCATCAGTGTTTTGACTTCCAGACTTTCTATCAAGGGCCAGTAGGAAAGGCAGTGGATTTTAAGTGAATTAACAGAGATCTGCTACGACAGTTGAAACCAGAAGTGTCTATAAACAAAACACTGGGAAAAATTACATAATACTTAAATTCTGTTTCTCAGAACAGGTTTATACATGTCACACTAAATGCTGTTAGCCATTGCCTTGACCAATTTCCTGAAATGTAGCCCTTTCAGCATCATAAAAGATTACAGCACACAACTTTTTATAAATCAGGACAGATTATTAGTTAGAGGAAATAACTGAGGGTCAGAAAAGTGGTCTCTGGCTCTGCCAACTAAAAAGTAAATCACTTAACCTGTTTTTTTGCTTCAGTGACACACTATTTGATTTATCAAATCCTCTAATGAATAGTATTGTAAGCATTATGTACTTCTAGTTTTTTGGGGGTTTTTTTGCTATGTTTTAGTTTTTTTGTAAATTCATTAGGAGAACAAAACCAAAGTGCACATAGAAGTGCACTTCCTCACCACAGTTCATGAAAATGCGGGCCATGAAGCATTTGACTGTGGACCTATCAAAGTCTATGGCAAGCTTTTTATTGGCTTCAGCTGAACTGGGATAGGAGCCAAAAAAGAAATAACTGATCACTTCAGGTAATAAAAGTAGAATGCTCTGCCAAATTACTTACCACAATGCTGTTGCCAAACCTGATTTACAGTATTCTATTGTTTTAATGATGCCTACTTACATTAACTGGAATGTTTGAGGCTGATCTGCCCTTAAAAAGTACATTTGAAATTTGGAAAGCACAGGAAAATTCCTTGTCTTTCCTCAGATTACCAGCTGCGAATAGGCTGCATTAATTACCTCTAGGTTATTAGCAACACTGATTACTTTGAACAACAGTATAGGTTTATTTAAAGCTTAAAATAAAATCCCCCAAACCCATCAACAACAAAACAACCTTTCTATCCACAGTCTCACCTGCCAACAAGTTTTACAGCTGCTATCCTCACTTGTTCCATGTAGTGTACAGAGCAGGAAGGAAACCCCAGGTCTAAAAGCCATCTTTCAAACACTTCCAGGCTTGCTCTTTCTATACTGTAAATGTTTTTTAATTAATTCCTAGCATATGGAAACTTACCACTACTATAATTATGCACAATCAAGAACTTGCATGTATTTTCCTCTCAAAAAATTTAAGAACACCCTCCCAAATACCCTGCTCTTTATTCAGCTGGTAACATTTGACTGTTTCCAGTTCCATTCTGAACTATGTAAACAGTTCTTGCTATTAATCTTATGAACAAATTTCCTTCTGCTCATCTGACAAAGCCTTTTGAATCCACTTGTCAGTGGTTATATTTTAATTCTTTGATGTTAAGCGCTCTCATATTGTTGGGGGATGGGTAGCGATATTTTAAACTCTGCTAGTCTCTATATATTTTGTAAAACAATTGCCAAATAAATGTTTATGCAAGTTAATTATAGCAAAAGAGAGAATGCTACTTAGTTTTTTTTTTAAAAAAAAGCTAGCCAAAACTCAGATTAATAAAATATCCCATCTAACTTTTAACCTCTGTGTCCATTAATAGAAAGCCAGCCCATTCACTTTGAAATGTCAAAACCAATTACTGCAAAACTGCCCTGACTAATTTGGCAAAATACTGAAGTGTCAGCAAAAGACCAGCTCCAGCTGGGAACAGCGAGTCCTACGTTGTACCAACAAGGGAAGCAATAGTACTTCCGCTAGCATTCAAACTACAGTTTAGTTTGCTGTTGACCCCAAATTTTCCCCAGGTGGACATCATTCCTCTATTTTGCCATAAAATACCTTATCTTTTCCGTAACTTCACAATGGCAACTACACTAATTTCTTATATGGAAAATAACATAACAGTGTCAAATGTATTTTGGTGATTTTTGATGCAATAAATTTTGTCCATGTTGAAAATATATTAACTACTTTTGCTTTACATTTAACTTTTCATTTCCTTCTGTTCTTTTTCCTCACTGTTCTACCTGTAATTTGCTATTGAACTTTTTTCCTTCTCCAATTCCTTTTTCTGTGTCTATTCATAATCTAATCTACTATTGCACACACTCACCTGTTTGCTGCTTAATTTATTTTTCTTTTCTGGACATGGTTCCCAAGCACTTGGTCCTCTCGCACTCTCTGAAAACCACTCTTCTTGCACAGTTTCCCATGTCTCTTCACAGAGACAGCAATGCCTTTAGCTCCTCCTTTCCCTCCTGCTTTCAGAGTCCTCAGGGTTCTCTGCATAGCACCTAGACTACAAAAACACTGAAACAGAAGGGGCCCATCAGATGCAGGCATCTTGCTACCTATATTCTGGGAGCTTCTAGAAGCCAACACTTTGAACGTAGCAGCCAGACTTCAAAAGATCAGGAAAAATATTCTAGACTAGAAACAGTCTAGAAATTGGTACACTCAAACACAAGTTTTGAAAAGGCCTTATAACAAGTTTTAAATTTCTGATGCACTGCCTACTTAATTTAGGAAATTAGAAATGCCTGTGATGCTCAGGTTGTTCAAGCAGCTTCAGTTTAACTCCTCTAAAGATCAGCAACTACTAAGCATTGAACATGCAGACACCCAGTATTTAACATTAAAGACCTAGCATGGAAATGACAGGAAGGAAATATCTAGTAAAACTAAAATACTGCCCATTAAAACTTTGAGTTTGTTCACGAGCAAAGGTTTTATTTTTCTTTTTCCTACATGTCATTGCACGTTTCTTCCACTTACCTTATTCCAGCTCTGGTGCTTACTAGAACTCTTCGTAAATCATCCAGCAAAAATGCAGACAGCTTTCTTGCGAGTGAGTGAGTTGAATTGACACAAGTGCTGGTGGTGGTGCCTTGGAAGGTGTGGGACCACAGGACCAGGGGGAGGACTGGGAAAGGGAAGGAAACAAGGCCTTCCATCGCACTGCTGCACTGAGCTTTCTACCAGAGAGCTCAGTCATCTCTTGTCATGTCAGGAGAAGTACTGTGGTTCAGTGGATCAAGTTTAGTTTAACAGAATGAATTCTGAGGATTTTGCTTCATTTGTTTGTACATATACTTAAGCTTTTGCAAATAAATGCACAGACTAGTATATGTAAAGAAATGCCAAGAAAGAGTATTTGCTGTGAGGGAAGATCAAGTGTGTTATTTGAAAGGCAGCACTTTCTTCCCTATTTACACGTTTCTTAATATCTTGCTTTGTATGTTTAAAGAGGCCATGTGCCAAATTAAATGCAAAATCTAACCTGTTAAGCAACTGCAATTTTCTATTTGATCAGAGTCACAATTACAACAACAAAAAACCCCAATCAGTGATTAATAATACACCTAACCAAGACTCATGTTATTACTGCATAATAATCATTGACTTACCCATTGCTGCTCACGGAAGATGCTGCAGCCCCACAGAGCACATAGAAAGCCTGCACAAAGGTGCCGCATCCACTATCTGTAAGCGGATGTCTACTGTCTATCAGTGTTCAACAAAGAAAGACTGCACAAATTTTGTTTTGTGCTCTTTTTAGAATTTGTTAGTAAATCAGACCCCACTCGGCTTTGGCCTGAACTTCTTCAAACTTCATCCGATCAGACATGTTCAGATAATTTGAATGTTTCCTCTTTGAAACATCAGTTTTCAAAAAAGAATGTCCTCAAGTCTCCAAAACACTATTCTCAAACAACTGTGAAGAATCATTCTCTCAGCACAAGGCTAACTTAAGCATTTCAAGAGTTTTTGTTGACAAATGGTTAGCCACCAAAAGCCAACCACTAAGATGTTTGTGTACATTAGCAAACTATTTATGTTACTGTGATAGTTCCAAAATAAAGTACTATTATGAACTGAAATACAATCCTTTTTGCCCACTTTCAACAACCAAGCTGTAATCTCAGATTTGCAGCGTTAACCACATGCCATGCCTTTAACTAGTTTCTTCGACCAACACAGCTGAAGATGCTGATCCAGCACGTGCATCTGACTATTCTCCCATGATTCTTTTCAGCCCATCAAAAATTGCCCTGAAGCACACCAAGAATTTTGCTGCAAAACCAACAGTTTACAGATTCAGCTGAAAGCCTCTTAAATGCAAGAAAAAAAAAAAAATTTTGGTACTTAAACATGAGGGAAGACCAAAACCAGGCATCATATGCTATGGAAAGGCTAAGGACAAGAGTAATGCCCTCTGTGGAAGAGGAGGGCATATAGGGATAGAGAGACATTGGAAAAGCCTTGTAGAGCCTGGTTTGTCGTACCTGCAGTAAAAAGAGTGCCAAAAGCACAGATAGCAACTGCTGGCCCTATGAAGAATTGCCCTGTTCAGTAACACCTGCTGCTGCATGCACAAGGACCCTTAGCAGTGCTATCCCGGAATTTAACATCTGCGGTACTGTTAAAGCTGTAACATACCACGTAGCCTTCTGCCTGGCCAGTCTTGTACGTACACAACATACAAAGTACTCAATCACACTCAACTCAAACACTGGCTGATATTTTTCTGTTAACATGGGTAATAATAATAGCACATTAAGCAACAAAAAAGTTTCTAAATAAATAAATCTGTTACAAATAAATAGATCAACACCAAGTGTGAATTGGAGTATTATTCTGGCCATGGATTTGTGATTGATGTATTGGTTTTAATTACAATCAATTCACAGGAAACTGCTAGCTATCCATTAGCTTAATCCTGCATTTCATTTGGCACACAGTCACTTTAAACATAAAACTAGACCTCAAAAAGCAATATTGCCATTCAGCATTGTGTAACATTAAATGATTTAAACAGAAAGAGGAAAATAGGAAAGTTTCCCTAAGGGGCAGTGTCTATTAGCTAATACAGTTCTGCAACAGAGCTGGCTTGATTCTGGCTGAACCAGCATATGGGCAGAGAAGCCTGTTACTGTCCACAGAAGTATATCCTCGAGCACTCCTAGACTCTGTAGAGCCTTCTATACTGAATATACCCCGAGTCAAGCCAACATGTCACCATCGAAAGTAAAAGTTCCCTGCTCCTTCCTGTCATCTCCTTCCTTTCCCAGCTGCTTCTGGCTGCACACTACCACTGCTTGCCCCGAGCCAGCACTGATTTGATGCAAAGCAAGCCGACTCAGCTCAGCGGAATTACAGAAAAACAACCTCTGGCAAAAAAAGTAAATGTTCTTTAGCTGGTAGACTGAATTTACTGCTCACCTTGTGGCCAGAGCGCATTGGTAGGAGTGGGAGGGTGGAGCAGGGAAGGAGGAAGAGAGTAAAGCAGCTGAGCCAGCTGCAAACAGCTGAGGCAGCCCAGCCCTGCTGCCACACCACACCTGTAGGCAGCAGCGCACGCTGCGGCTGCGGCTTTGAAGATCACTCCTCGGACCTTAGGCAGAGGATTCCCATTAAAGTATTACCTTAAGTGCTTAGGTCTGTCTCCTAACCATCACATGATGTTTTCGACTCTGTACGGGACTTGTTACGTACGTTATTTTTCCAAGTAGAGACTGTTCATTTAGGGGAAGAAATAAGCAACAAAAATTCAATACTGCCCCAGGCTGGTATGCCACACAGATTGTGTTACAGTGCTGTAATTTAAGATTTTGCTCTTAAATAGAGTGAAAATTTGTATTGGTTTATGTTTCAGCAAAATATATTTATTATATTAAGTTCTTGACCTGAGAGATAAGCACATACAATATCATTACTGGCTACAGGCACTCAGTTGTGAACTATAGTTTGGAAGGTGTTAAAGCCCGCCACAGCTCAGTTCCTAAATGGCAAGTAATCGCTGTGTTTGAAACAAAATCATTCCTTATTAACACCAGAATCAAAATACTTTCAATATTCAGAATCATAAACATGACTAATATGACTACCTAATACACATCTTAATATGTACACTTTAATCTACACATTAAAATAACATCTGTAATTAACAGGATCTATCAAAGGGTTTTTTCTACCGCTGACATCTTTCAGAAAAGCTGCTGCTTTTAAGTATCATGGGTAACAGGATACTGTAAAAGCACTTACTCTGAACAGACTCTTTTGTTGTCTTACAGAATGGTGTTACAAAACATCTTTTGGTTACAAAAAGATAAAATGCACAAACTTCAGGGTAGCTTTCTTAGAGAGGATGGCAACAAGCAGCATGGATCAGTTTAATGAGAAAACTGTGAAAGTCTCACCGGCAGGTCTCGGGACATGTAGATTTCTCTCATACACAGGAAAAGCAAACTACTGGAAAAAGTGACTTTGTCTGGTGGTTATGGACATGAGCAATGACATTTTCGTTCTACTCCACCTCTATTAAAACCACGTAAAATAAATTAAACTTAACAAGAGCTGTCACAGCTGCCGTTTCACTCAACTTCACTATTTGATTACAAGAAAGAGTATATACTCCAATGTTCAGGGAAACTCTGTGTCTGTGGTATATTGACAATTAGTTCATTTAGTGGTCTAAACAAATTGTGTATCTGTTTCCCTGCCTGTATATCTGGACCGGTGCTCGTTGTTTGTGATTTCTCATATAACATGATTTTACAGCCATGTATCTAACAGTATTAATGCACACCCCCCTTCTCTTCAGAGAAATATCCTGTAATGAAAATACACAACATTATGGTACTCTTTAAAGTTCATGTTGCCACTACTTGGGAAAAAAACCAAACAAAACACTAGCAGGTTTACAATTTACTAATATGTCCTTCCAAATTTGTGGCAAGAAACTTTTAAGGTAGCTTCAAACCAACACGGTTGCTCCAGATAACCAAACATGACAGCTAGGTGGAAAAGGCATTCCATATCACTTAGGTCCATGTATCGCCCTTCCCTCAAGCCCCCTTGAGGTAAACAATGCACTGTAAGTGTAATATTATAATGGAGATTAGCAGAGATCCTGCAGGGAAATCAAAACCTGTAGGTCCTTCCCCGCTGGAAATGCTACTTTCAATAGTATCAGCACCGTAAGTGCTTCATCATTAGCATAAAACTGGAGTCATTTTCTGTCATCAGGCCTCGTTCATATGTAAAACAGCAATCCTCGTGTTTCCCAGGGGAAGAACGTCCCCCAACCCCCACATACTCTCCTCCAGCTGCAAGCAATACAGGTGCTAACTTATGCAAACACAAGGAAAACTCACTCTGCTGGTTTCTGCCTCTGGTAAGCTTCTTCTCTTCTTCTCCCTCCTCCCTCTGCCCTGGCCTCTGGGTGACTTCGCTCAGTCTCGGTGCCGATGACTTTCACGCTTACCTTTCCCTCCTGATCCAAGGCTGCATTTTTGCCCATAGTTGACTTTGCTCCTTCTTGAAGCTAGGCATGAGAAAAGCAGAACCTCAGCTTCCCTTCCTACAGTCTCTTACCTTCCTGCTTTCTCATTTAACACTGACTGCTCCTTTTTTTCATTCAAGTGTTGAGATTTTTTTTTTTTTAGCATCTAATCTGATTGGCTGTAGTCAAGTTTCTGAACTCCCCATTTCACTACAAAATTCATTTAACTCTGTGGTTCGATGTTGCCTGGAGTACTACAAACTGAATCTTCAAAAGACTTACTTACTCATTAGCATACACCTTCCTCATCTGAGCAATGCCTTCAGGTGCAGTTGCTCTCTCTTTTTTCAAGTGCATACTCCTCATCTTTACCTCTCAGGCACATTCCTCTTTGCTCCTCTCTGCCTGTGTACCTTCAACCTGCAGGGAAAGCACAACACTGTTGTCCACCCACCATCTCCCTACCCCACACCCATGTCCCCTTTGCTCCTACCCTGTTCCATGCAGCTGGTACCCTCTTCCCCTATAATTTAACAAGCACCCAGCCAAAGGTACAGCAATTTACTGCCTGTGCACCAGGTGCCTTAGATTGCTCTTAATACTTAAATTTTCTGTCTGTTCCTCTCACTGTTTGACTTTTGGCCTATTCAGACTCCAGGCCTGCAATAACTGATGAATACCGAAGTCTTTAGGAAAGCCTTGATATACCTGTATGTTAGAGGCTTTTAGCTTGTAAAAATAATAAAAAAAAAAATAGCTAAGGGGCTGTGCTTTTATGTTATTTAACCTCCATAAAGCACCCTCGGAGCCACCACCAACCTAAGGCGCTGGAAGCGGCAAAAGGCTCTGGTGGGAAACGTGGCCATGAGCTTTCCCTGGTGACTCCCAGCCCCACCGAATTTTTTTTGTTTAATTTTATATTCC
>NW_009260814.1:893813-903752 GCF_000687185.1 Egretta garzetta | reverse complement strand
TCCTTTATTTCTCCGCGCCGTTGTTTTTTGCTCCGCTAAGGCTGGTTAACCTCCTTCCTCTAAAGCGCTGCTCTCGGGCGTGCGGAGCCTCCTCTCAGCTAAAACTTGTCTGGAGCGATTCAGTCCCACGGAGAGTTCTGTAAAGTTCCGGGAAGCGCGGAAAAAATACAGGATATCTTACTGGCTTCGGACTGCTTTTTGATTGTGTAAACTGCCAACTAAAATGAGTATTTTGTAGGGGATGAGCCTTTTGCTATCGCCTGCCTTTTATGTCTCTAGCTTGATATATCTGCAGTTCCAATCTGGACGACGTTTAAAGGTAAAAGATAGTCTCAGGCTAAAAATATACCGTCAAAATAGGTACGCCTATGAATGACTTTGCATTCGGTCCTGAAAGTGGTCAGGCGTGTATTCTGATCGGTCTGATAAGATTAATAGATTATCAAGTCAGGAGGACTGTTGCAATCATCTAGTTTGACCTCTTCATAATGCTGGCCATTGGACTTTTTTTTTTTTTTTTTCCCAAATCTGTGTTTGAAGCTAGAGCTTACATTTTAGAAGGTGCAGTTAAAAATTTCCAATGAAGCAAAATTCAACAGAATTCTTGGTAAAGCATACAAGTGCCTGATTGTATTTTATTTCTTATTTCTGATCTGAAGAGGGCTACCTTCAGTTTCTAGCCACTGAATCTTGCAAATAGCCTCATTGTCACTGAAAATTCCATTATAACTCAGGTTTTCCCGAGTATGAATTCTCACGAATTTTGATTAATTTCTTGCTTTATGTTCTTTTTACTAAGAAAAATAAGTCATATTTTGAAGCTTATGAGGCTTTCTTTTCTTTTTTTTTTCCCCCTAACTTCTACAGTTATTCTCTCAGTTTTCTCGTGGATCCCCTCCAATTTATTGTCACCCTTCCTGAACTGTGGACATTGCGTTTTAGAAGCAATTAAGTCAATGTTAAGAATGAAGGTAATGGGACCTGTCTGGGGTGTGAGGCTCTAGATGCCTTGTTTCACAGAGAATTGCAAGGATGGCTAGTTTTTTTTTTGCCAAAACCTTGCCTCATGAAGCTATGTTTAGCCAGGTTCTCTGAAGAGTTGCTTATATGGCAAAGTAAGGTCTCCTACTGTTCTTTCTAATCTTTCTTCCTAATTGTTGAAGTACTTTTGGTCATGTTGCTATGTTGGTTTCAGTGGAAGTCAGTGACATGCCCTTTCTATTATTGCTTTCACCAGTTCTCGCCATCTATTGAGGATCATGCAATCTATTCCATGAGGAAGGTTTGGATTTTCCGGGTCATTTAAGAATATGTAGTGCAGGAGCAAGAATGGATCCCTCTGGGATCTTAGAAGAAACACAACTGCTTGATGATTATTTTCTATATTAAAAAAAAAAATCCCCTAGTTTCAAAGCATAACTTTAATCTTTTTAATAGCTGCTATATTAATGCAATATTGTATATTTTGGGAATTGAAATGGCGTGGAGAACAGTCCCAAGGCAAGTACTGTGCAGAAGCTCATTGGATCAGTGCCGCTACCTTTACCAATCAAACTGTTAATCAAAAAAATCAAATTAGTATTACTGAATCCATTCTTGATATGACAGTATTTATGCTATACTTCAGGAAGCAATGTTAAGAAGACCATGCTTTCAGTTCTTAACAGTTTAATCTGGAGGCTGTGTAGATGGTGATGAATGATACATTTTAAATGTGTTGACTGAAACATTTTAACTTCTTTTTTTTTATAACCATAGCAAGGGCAGGGAAAATACTGTGAATCATATTTTGTGCTTGAAGTTCTCCTGTACTGGGTTCTTAAGAGTTCACGTCATTTTAGTAAGAATTAAAATACCCTGTCTTCAGCAAGATTTAAAGATTTGAACCATGTTCGACACAATGTTAAATACAGTCTGGGCTTGCATAGGTGTTTCTGGTTCCTCTATATTTGCCTTTGTATGGATGGAGCCAGTTGCTGGGGAATTGGGATGTAAGAGTGCTGCCTATCACTGCCAAGGCTTGTATCAGCTGGAAGCAAATCGCGAAGGGGTAGATGAACTGTAAGGGAATATGCTGTCAATGTTCTCAACTTGTGTTACAGATCACATTTTTCAAAATGGTGTTTTTGTTTGTGGTTGACAGGTAGTCATCTAAACAGCTGAAGCTGCATTAGCCTGATGTTAAAAAAAAAAAACAAACCCTGTGTGTCATGTTCATCTGGTGCTTGCCTGAAAAGAATCCAGCCTTTAGGTGATACAGATAACAATATTTCATTCAGATTTAATTTCCTATTTATGCTGTGCAGGCTGTGTCATGGCAGGCTATGTTCCCTTTGTGCGGAGAGCCATGTTCACAGTCTCAGCTCATCAAAATGATTTCTCCTCCCTACAAGCGTTGCTCCTGCCTTCCTGTGCTTAACTTCAGCCATCTGGTTTTTATCCTGCTCCTTATTTCTTGCAGGCACTGTTTTGTCTGTGCAATGGCACTATTCCTATCAACTGAAAGGAAATATGTGGTGAAGTATTATAAGGACATTGCTACCAGGCCTGCTGTGACATAACTTTTCCCATGGATCAGGAGAAGATAGTGAAACAGGGTTAGGAACTGATGGAAATCACCTGAATCACTGTGTTAACTGGGCAGAGATCGCTCCCACTGATGAATGTACTTGGACAGTGCAACCATGGCAGCCCTGTAACGGGGGGCCGAAAGGGCTGCTCCTGTCTTCCGTGTTCCCCTTCCCACCCCCCGCACCTCTTACATAGGCTGTCAGCGTCTTGAAGGAATTTCTGATGGTTCTATGGGCACACTACCACTTTTGACCTTTTTCTGTAGCTGTTAGAAACCCTCAATTCTGTGCTGAAACTCTCATTTTGTGGCATAGTCTCAAGCTAGTCCTGTATTGAATAGCAAATAACGTGTGTCGTGTTTGCTTGCTACTTGATTGAGAAAAACATGGTCTTCAGAAAACCGGTGAATGTGTAATGGTTTGAGAGACTGCTGTAATTGCTTGGAAAGAGAGATGGATAACGGATGAGGTTTCCGGTTGAGTATATGTCTGACTTGGGGGTACTTCTAGGGTTTCATTCAGAGAAGGATTTCTTACTAGTGGATGGATCTTGCTGTTCTTGTTTGGTTTTTACCACAGCTCTGAAATTCAAATCTTCTATGTGATCAGATGTCAGTCACAATTATTTTGTTGTTGTTCTAAATTTTAATTTTATGGCAACTGATGTGGCCTCTGATGTTTCTTTGTGCCCAGTAGTCTTTGTCCGTCTCTGCCCTACCCAAACATACGGGGTTTTATATAATCTAATTCAAGATGGTTCTTTACAATAGGTAACACAGACATTTGGTTAGTGCAGCCTGTATTTATAGCAGCTAATCTAAAATAGTGAGTTAGCTACAGTGATAGTTCATATGCAAAGTTATGTAAGTGGGAGACTTACACTTTTATGATAAATGTTTATAATAATTTTTTAACTTATTGTTTTTAACTATTCTTGCATAGCTGTCAAGCTAATGCTTATTGTAACAACTGTATGATAATTGTGCTTTAGTTAAGGTTCAATTTTAAATTGTAATGGATTTTTGCTTAGCTAAGAAATTCTAGAAGTGCAGACAGTGTGTTTTAGAAAAGCACAGAACATTTTCTTTCATCAAATGAAACTGTTTTGAGAGGTAAAAACAATGTTTGTTGTTAAACATATTTCCTACAAAAAGTTCCCTGTGGCGTAGTATTTCAAATGTTGAAAGGTAAAGCTCATAAACTGTGAATATATTTAGAACATTTGCTATTAAAAGAAAAGGCACAGAAGGATTAAATAAACTTTATAAACATATAAAAAAGGTAGGTCATTATAAACTATAACAAAGTTTGGTAAGATTTTAAATCTAAAACATTTTTACACACAAAATAACACACAGGAACTCGATGGTGTAGCACAGATACCTTGCACAGACTTGCTAGTTTTTGTCAGTTGTCTTTTCTTTTTTCTTTTTTTAACTTTCTTGTTTTAACCTGCATTCAGTACATGCTGAAATAACAGCTGTGACAAGGTCCAAGATTGACTGAACAGAGAGGCCGAACACGTTCTTTGCTGTACGCCCCTCAGCTTTTCACAGGTGTCGATGTATGGTCATCTCGTAAAGTCTTTGCTGAAGTTTCAAAATGAGCCAGATAGGCTTGTTTGGAATTACGTGCCGCTTACCTGCCTAAGACTTAATGATGACTTTACATGAAGCTTTTTAAGCATTTTATGTCACTTTGATGCAGGGAGAAATGGTGACCGCAGAACAGTGTGCAGAAGGAACGAGTTGAAACTTTGTCTGAGGGTGCAGTTACATGAGATACTCAGGCTCACTGCTGCTGAAAGGGGCTCCCTTCCTCCTCCCTTGCATTGGTGTTTGTGCAACTGTGAAGGGAACCGATCTCATTTGTTAATCCATGAGAGAACTAACCTGACCGAGAAGTGAATAGTTTTCTCTTGAGTCGGAGAGCTGTGCTGGTGTATCTGTGCTGTCAGACAGGAATCCAGAGGTAGCACCAGGGCACGAGCAGGGAACAGAGCTGTAAGGAGTGAGCTGTGTGGCCTTGGCTGGGCTGGGACTCTGCTCTGCGGTCCTGGGTGGCTTTTAGATGGGCTCAGCCTTGCCATGTCACGGTATTAAATTAGCGTCCCGCCTAAAAGGTACTGCCTGGTTCCCTACCAGGAGCACTTAGTAAGTGTCTGTGCTAGTTGAGCACTTGTCCTCTCCTGAGATCACCTAGAATGATATTTCAGATGTGAGCCCTTTCCTATGGAGCCAACAACTTCAACACAGGTTACTGAGTACGTTGTTCTGAAAGAAAGGGGTTTTGTATTCTTCCACCTATGCAAAAAGTCTTTCAGTCCCATATGTGTGTTTTACCTTTAATCCTGTTAACTTTCATTGTAGGCGTTTACTTTATACTGCCAGAGAACAACGTTTTCCCTTTGTTTCTTCTGTACTTTTGCCCACCTTTTATTTTTTCATGGAGATGCTGTTGATTCTGGCATGATGCTGTCATAGGAAGGAGGTTGGTTCTAGGAAAATCTTTGTTCCTGTCGGGGGAAAAAAGCACCTATGACTGGACTATATTAATTCTAAACAATAGTGGAGCTCCTTATAGAGTGGGTGTATTTTCCTTGGATTTTTTGATTTCTTGTATTAAGTCAAAGGATTTACAACTTTGCACGTCAAAAGGTTGTTTTGTACGACAAGTGCCTATTCCATGTGTTAAAAAAACCAAAAAATCCAAAACACGGTTAAAAAGTGGCACATTAATAGTCTCACTTCAAACCTTCCATAGCAGCTTTAAGTGTGACAAAAATAACTTTGAGGTGCATGCAGGTTCAGCCTTTCCAGCATAGCATTTCTTGTTGTACCATGCAAGTGACAGAGAAAGGAAAATTCATAGAATTTTTAAGCAATGAGAAATAAAGTGCACAGAGAGGACAGAGGTCTTAGTTGTTACATACTAGATTTACTTACCTCACTGGGGAGATTTCATAGTTTTTCTTTTTTACTTCTGCTGCTCTTTCTGTCACCTCTTCTTGCATTACCTCCTTGTTTTATTACTCAGACTGTTGGGGATGAATGGGCACATACAGTTAGAGCATCCTCAGAACCTCTCTGACCCTGGGCTACAATAAATAGGGGCAAGGAGCTTTTATTCCTGAAGCCCTGCACACTTGGACTTTCTTATTCCAAAACAATTCAGCAAGAACCTACATATGCTTAGACAAGCTTTTATTTGCCCGCATTGCTGTTCTTGTTTTTCATCTTCCTTCTACATGCCTACCTCTGTTGCTTGCTTAGGACTTGTGTAACTTAGGCATCCTTATCTTAGAGTAATAGTATTTACATAGGAGGATACTAAGGAATATTTATTCCTTAATAACCCTATATGAATTATACTTGGGGCT
Source organism: Egretta garzetta (assembly GCF_000687185.1). Classification (NCBI taxonomy): domain Eukaryota; kingdom Metazoa; phylum Chordata; class Aves; order Pelecaniformes; family Ardeidae; genus Egretta; species Egretta garzetta. The sequence goes on along the minus strand of NW_009260814.1, from coordinate 897,803 downwards.
GTCATACATCTAGATTTCATTGGCGATAGCCCTCTTTTTCACCTGGCAGTGTTGTGTGAGAAGAGTTTGAGGGCTCTGGCCCTTCATCTAGCGTTTCCAGATGCCTGGCAACTTGTTCTGAAAGCTTTTGGACATCCAGAACATACCAGACAAATGGCCACGGTGCCTGCATGGTGTGTGTGCAATTGGGCTGGTGTTGCGTGGTGATACTGAATGTACCAGCGTGTGCTGCACATTCCATGTTGCACTCTTTTTATGACCAGGAAATCCCTTTCAGAAATACGGCAACTTAGTGTTTCACACCACATCCTGTTTACTCTCTCTCTTCTTCGTGTCAAAAATTCCAGTGCTAGACAGTGAATAATCCTTCAGTTGGTGTGTTCCTCACATTTCATTATTCTCTACCGAGTCTGCCAAGGATAGGATTTCTAATAGGTTTTTCTTGATTGTGAACATTTGCTGATTTGCTATACAAAGAGTGAGATCCTAGAAAACGAACTCCTTAAGGCTCTCAGCAGCAGCCATTTGTTAACTACCTTCAGTTGTTGCTGGAACTGGTGACCTGGAGGTTACTGATGCTCAGTGCCACTGAAGGGAGCTGGGATTTTCTTCTTTTACTCTCCAAAAACCCTCCCTTTTGTTATTCTCTTTAAAAGGGAATAAAGGTTTTCCACCAATTAAAGAAATTTTTTACTTTGTGTGTGTGTGTACCTTTTTGATCTCTATTAATACCTGTTCTTGTTTAGACAACTGCCTGAATGTCAGGGAATCTTAAATCAATACCTGGGGCATATTTGAGGAATTTGTTTTATATAGTGAAGTTTCTCCCATCTCAGAATAAATGCCTTGTAGCTGCAACTATTTTTTTTTCCCAGTTTTGAACACTGCATGTTTTCTACTTGAAGCATTCACAAGAAACTGGGTTTGTTTGGTATTTCCAGCTAATTAGTAACTGGTGACAATGCTTCTAACCTCTTTGCAAGGTTAGACATGTAAATTTAAATCTGTGTTAGGATGAAGAGAGAACTGATGAAGAGGTGTAAGAGCTAATTTCAAGGACTATGCTAATTTTCCATATAAAAGTAGGTAGTACCACCTTGTGATCTTTCCTTTAATGGAAAGGACGCGTGCTGTTGCATTTTACGATGAACTGTATGTTGTTCATGTGTGAGATCTTTCCTTGGCACACCTCCTAAACTGGGATAGAAGTGATGTTAGTCATAGGGTTGCTTCTTCTAAAGGAGCTTATATGAGCTGCTTAGCCCTTGTAGTGTGTTGTGGGATGGGGAAAACACTGTACCGGATGTGTAGGCATGCTGGAAGACTTGGAGAATATTTAATGGCCTTGAATAGTAGGCTGTACAGATGACTAAGAATACTAAGATTTGTGGTCTCAGATATAGGCAGTGAGTAGGTGCCTCGATTCTGTGCAAGTTCTGCGGCTGTGAGCCATGAAGCCACTGATCTTCACAGTTGTTGGTTCAGTATGTTGCATGCTGAGTTCTTAGAAATTTTAACTTGTGAAACCTTCCTTATTTCAGTACCAAGTGTTTGAAACTTGGTTGTCAGGGCTGACCTCTTTTGTAAATCTGAGTGGGTTAGCGTTTGTGTCTTAGTTTCCCTAGATGGAAGGAGAAGATATTTAATGGGTTATGGAACGGTAAAGCGCTTGGAGATTTGGTAATGAAAAGAGGTGTTCCCTAAGATGGCTCTGTCAGTCGACAGGATGTATGTATTTGCACCTCTTACCTCTTTATAATATAATTGGAAAATAAAGGGCTTATTAAGAAAAGGGATATCAAGCATTCCTATAATATCCCAAAGGTAGTACTCCAGCTTGCCACAAAATATGGCACTGTAATAACTGGGAGGATAAGTGTTGAGAAGCATTTTGATAGCTGAAATGAATTGTATTTTTAATAAGGCACTGATGTGACTAAGCCGCATCTTGAGGTAATGCTCTGGTGATTTTTATATTTTGAAATAAAATTTTGTTATTAAAAGTATTGAAATCTTTTTGTGTGTATCTTGGCCAACCATAATAGAGTGTCGTGCTTTGTGCTCAACCATTAATGCTGTGATGATCTTGAGAAGATTTTTTAATATCTCCAAGTACGCTTTTGACAACAGAATAGCATCACATATTGGAGAAAAAGTGCTAGATTTCCATTACTGTCTGTTACAGAAATCTTTGAAATTGTAAATAAAGCTCTGTAGGAGAGAAGTCATACTAATTAAAAAAAAAAAAATCACAGCTATTATCTCCATGCTGGGTAAAGAGAACATTCTTTGATAGAAAAAAGGTGAGAGAAGAAGATAAATAAATGTAGTGACAAAATAATCCAGTCCCTCAAAAGGCGAGAAAAGAAGATTGAGGTTCTTTCCGTGGTGTAAGCTACACAGACCATAACAGGTACTCATTTTTCTGCAGGGAGCAGTAGAGTAGAAGCTGTCAGGGAAGGTGTGTGAACCCCGAGAACCTTGCTTGACTAACAAATGGCTTAAACTTATTTCTGACACGGCATTATAATGTAAATTGGGTGGTGAATGTGGGCATATAGTGTCTGTTTAGATGTGGGGAGTGACGATACTGAGTTAATGAGGACTTCAAAGTTAGGCTTCAATATTCAGAGCAGGAGCACTGAAAGCTCCTCTTCAGACCTTGAAATCTTAAAAAGTGCATCGGGAGCTCAAAACTGGCATTATAATAGAATAGTTTAGGCAAGCTGTAGTCCCATCACAGTAGGAAAGGGGCGGGGGGCAGTAGGTAAGCTCTAAAGAGCTTCTTAACTAGTACTATTTATTTGCAATGTTCGGATCTAAGCATGGTTGGTATTTTTTCCTGTAGGATGTTTTGTGTAATCGATTTTAATGAATTCCTTGAAAATTCCTGATAGGACACAGAGGGGTTTCCAACAGAAACTGGCCTTGGTGCTGCCAGCTCCTCGTGGGGTGGTGTGGGGCTGCCACGGCCAGGCGGTCACCCCCACTCCTACAGCCCTGCTCCGGGGCACATGGTGGGGAGCCCGAAAGCCCTGGATCTTCCCTCAGCTTCTGGGTTCCTGCTAGCGGGCTGGGAGCTTTGGATTTTCTCATTAAGGGAATTTGGAGTAGTTCATACTTAGAATTTTATTCTAATTTTAAAATACCTTCACCTTTTTTGCCTTTTGTAGTGTACCTGATTTTTGTAAGCCGCAGAATTTCTTTTAGAAAGTTGCTTTGGTTAGGCTACTGAGAATTTTAGTCAAAGCCAAGAGCAATGGTAGCAATATTTGGAGGAAAAAAACCCAAGACTTTTGTTAAATGTACTGCATTTCAACTGTAGTTAACCTCAGCAAAAAGATAATTTACATTGTGTATATCAAAAAATAAGAACATGAGGTAGTTTGTCCAGTCGTTCCATAGTAACTGAAGTTGAAGTTTATAAATAGCTCATTTCTATCTGAATATTAGTTTTCACGTACATAGTTTCAAGACATAGTTTAACTGATTTTTATGAAAATGGAATTATAATTGTCTTTGTTATTAAGAACTCCACAGGTTACTTAATCAGACAAGCCAGCACTTGCACTCAGGTATTGAAGTAAGACTATTTTGGCTTTCCTGAAGCTGTTTTGGGTTTTTTATTTTTAAAAGGATCAAGCATAAAGAGTTCAGACACATTAACATGGGATTAAAAGGGAGATGGACCTTTTTTGCTATAAAATCTTTTTCTTCTCTTAAGATATGACATGCATTCAGGTAAAGAATTGCAGGAGCAGCATGACCTTTTTGCTCATTCAGGCAGTTCCCTGCATGAAATCATCTACCTCAAAATCTTTCTTAGAAGTTCCTATCTCAGCTCCTAGAAAGCAAGGAAGCAATGCGTGTTTCCTCTCGCAAGTACCTCGGCAGTCCTCCGCCCACATGGTGGTGGTCTCAGCCACTTCTTGGTGGCTCTGCATATGAATCGAAGTAAGAAATTACCGCTATAACCTCATCTTTAAGGAA
>NW_009260814.1:848553-893703 GCF_000687185.1 Egretta garzetta | reverse complement strand
TGTAAAGGGTGATTGAATATGTAGTCTGTAATTACATTAAAAGGGAAGAAAGTGACATAACCAATGGACAGTTGAGGTTGTCAATAAAATGCTACTCTTCTGTGTTTTACTGAAATACCATAGTGCTGGAGTCTGATTCTGTATTTTCTGTCTTTCTAAAAGTCATCATCTGTCTTGAAGAACAATATTATTAGATAGTTAATAATACTTTAAAATATTGACATCTATTTATTTTTTATGTGATAATTCAAAAACAAGCCAGGCAGATGCTAAAGATGTATGCTGTTCCCAAAGGAATGCTCTATGTACCTTTTAAGACATACTAACTTTAGAGATGCTTTTTTTCTAATTTCTCAGTGGTGGACTTCAGTTTTCAAGTAGCAGATTGTTTTTTCTTTTGTCTTGTGGATGCCATAACTGTTCTAGACTGTTAAATATTCTTTCTCTTTGTGTAAATGCCAGTTGAATCTTCAAATGTTAAGGAATGTCTTGTGTTGTATCATCTTATGAGAGGATCAGGGGAATTAGATGCAGGGAGTAGGCTGGTTTCCATATTTTTCCTGAACCTGCCAACATTTGCAAGCTTTGAACCAACTTTGTTCTTGCAGTGTCTTTTTTTTTTTTTTTTTTGTATGTCTGTGGCTGAAAAATCACATATTTTATACATTTCTAAATAAATATTTTGTACTGAAATGAGTCTGTGGGTTGAGCAGGAGTTTGGTTTTCTTGTTTTCTGTTGGATTTCATTTTGGAAATATTTTCTGTTGTCTGTATGGGCTTGCTTTTAAATTTCCAGAAGTGCGTTGGCCTGTCCGTTGGGCGGGAATGATTTGATGTTATTAACACTATGAAACTCGTTTAAGTAGCAACTTTCTTCCTAGGCAAATCCCTCTGTCCTTTATGATTCTCCTTTCTTAGAGTCGTTGCTTTTTTAAAATACAAGATTAAGACCACTTCTTGATTAAATATGTCTACCTATAACATTGCTTTTAAATTTTACTTTTATTCTGAGCTGCAGATAGATGAACCCTAGATGCTGAATTACATTCCCGTCAGACTAGCAAATGGTGGTGAACTCCATTGCGGTTAGAATGGGCAGCTGAAGCGCATGCTGGCTAAAAGGCCATATACCCTCCATCTTATCTGTGTTAAATTCAAGTAATGTTTCCAAGTAGTACTCTTCCATTCTGTCTCCATGGGATGCTGTCAATGAAGGCACATTAACAAAGCTAAATATTTAAGCAAAATATTAGATGTTGTATCTAATGTTAAAACAATGCTAAATACGAACTCGACAGCAGGTAATGCAAGCTGGAACTGCATTTTACATGTTTAAAATGAAATATAGCAGACAAAAAGAGATGTAAGTTGTGTATCAGTTTATATATCTTATATTTAGAACAGTATTTTTAATATTTAGAAATGCGTTTGTCATTTCTGTGGTGTTTGGATCTTAAGCGGCTTTGCTTTCGGCCTCTGACTGGAACTGGGGATTGCATAGCTAAGGAGCTGGTTGAAGAGAGACTGCTTTGCCAAGTATCTGAGCTTTGGGGTAGAGGAGGAAATTCGAATAATACTTCCCCTATTTCACATATATCTCAAAGTCAGATAAAATGCAAAGGATGAGTTTTAAGGTATTTCATTGTCAATACAAGGCTGTCGCTGTTTTATTAATCTCCTTTTTTGGGGTTTAATTAGAAGTAGACTGTATGCCTAATTACCTCCCTGCAGGAGTGATTTTCAGTAAGGTCGAACAGGCTGCCTGAAGACAAAAATCAAAGTTTCCCTCATCTACCTAAGCCTGAGCACTTGCATGGCGTGTGCTGGGTTGTTGCCTTTTGTGTTGTTGGGTTTGGTTGGTTTGGAGCTCAGACTCGTTCAGCCTGCGCAGCAGCCCAAGCTTGGGGCGCTGAGGCCTCCCCGCTGGGGCGACGGGAGCACGGGGCCTTTCCAGTTCTCCTGCAGGCAGCAGTTTCCTGTGCAACTGCTTGTCTTGTAGGTGTCCGGTTTCACTTTGAGCACAGCCTGCACCGTTTGAATACTTTGAAAATGCCTGGTGATTTAATGTGGGTTTTTAGTAATTTTGCTTTATATCAGGGGCAGAAGTTACAAGTGCCTAGGAACAAAAGAACAAGGTATTGCGCCCAGAAGGATCTCTGCTGCTTAAAAGTCCAGGTCTGTTTTTCACGTAGGCATTACATGTTTCCCTAGAGCTTGAATAACTGCTGTTACTAAACTTAAAAAAAAAAAACCAAACCAAACCCACCCTTAATTGCTAAGCTCTAATGAAAACCGATCTAGAAAATAAAGTAGAAAGATGAAACTGCCTCCTTTCCATGTAATGATACTTTTTGTATCGAGTATTAAGTAAACCAAGTTACTTGTTTAAGGTGGTTTTGTTTCTGTATTTCATTCTGTATGGATGCCTAGGAGAGGAAGGTTATTTGAAGAAAATGAGAGAATTAAAAATGAAGGCTTACTTGTATGTCCAGGGCTTACTGCAACTAAATTTTTTTCCTTGTGGAAGTGATCCTTTCATCTGCATTTGAAACTGAGAAATGCATCTGTTGCTTGCATAAAGCGCAAGCCAGGTAATGATGTTGGCAGGTGAGGAGGGTGGAGAGTGCAGGGTAACGCAGTAACCTTTTGCAGTTGGAGTCCGAAATTCATATGAAACTATTAGATTGAAGAATGCTGTGGAAAGAAATTATCGTAAGACTAGCAATATGGACAGATATGTGAAGAGTTGATTCAGGAAGGACTTCATACAGGCTAACAAAAAGGTGTTGTAAATCAGGGTTGAGGTGTCTTAGTAACAATCAAGTGCAAAGGCACATTTTCTTCCCAAAATTTTACTGGAGAGGTAATAATCTTCTGTTAGCCCAACCGGTAGAGCTGAAAAAAACAGATTAATATTTGAGTCGTTTCACTTTCATTGTCATAAGGGTTTTTTGACTGCATCATTGCAGCAATGACAAATAACAAAGGATCTTTATAGGACGTCTCTAAAAGGACACTGAAATGTTTTATTAAAATTGAATGGACCCTTTCAATGAAAAATACTTCGAGGGAACTATTTTCCAAATTTGTATTACTTTCTAGAAGTAATCACTCCACTGTGCAGATAACTCTTGCCAGTAGAAGTGAGAAATCACTGTGCTGTATCATTGATAAGGGGGAAGTGGTTTTGGAACACTACTAGCAACTGATGATAACAAATAACAACGTACCAAGTAATGTGAACGTGTTTCTTCAGTAACTAATCTGATGTTTTAGTACAAGTGAGAACTCATGTGGAATTTTAACAAACTTGGAAACCAGAGTACAAAAGGCTAGATAGCCATAATGTTATTTGCCACGCTTAATGCATTTTTGATATGCGAATTACATGCTGTATAAGTTTTTCCGTTTGAAAGCTAAATTCTATAAAAAGAAACCCTATGGCAGTAATCTTCTTTCAGATTGCTGTGCTTGTGTTTAGGATAAGCTTATGTAAACTGAAGGCATATATGCAGGGGTTTTTTGAGATAAGAATCTACATTCCAGCAACTAGTAATTATACAATAAACAATTAACCGTTCTAATAAATACCATGTTTTTATTGAAAGACAGATTCATTTTTGAGGTTGCGGTTGCATTAACTATGACCTGGGATTTGGTATTAAAAAAAAAAAAAAAAGCCATCATATACTTTGAGTATTCTTACAATGCTCAGAATTACTGGAATTTTGAGATTCTAGTAATTAACAAGGTTTTTGAGATAGTCAGTCTAGAGGTTATTTTGTATTCCAGTGTTAATTCCAGTGTCTTCCGTGTTACAAAGTCTTTGTCTAAGTTTCTTTTACAAGTTGCTTTTGTCGTTCAAAGCTTTCTGCCTCATGTCTACAGGTGGTTTAGGCTGTCTTGTAGTCTTTGCGTATGCTGTGCCTTCCCTTTACAAAAAAGGTGTTTATTGCAAGGAAGTGAAGAGGGGGAAATGAATCACAGTCTTCACCAAACAACCAGAATAAATAGAAATTTCAAATTAAAAAAACACAGCAAACTAATTTTTCAAATTTCCCAAATTTTCAGGTGGTTAATTTAAAGTAAAGTTCATCCACTTTTTGCTCATGAGCTTCTACTGTGACAAATGTAAAAGGAGGAATGTTGCAATATTACTTGATGTAATCTGTACTGGTTTTTGTGGGTCTCGCCTCATCTGGAAAGATGTTTGCTGCAAAGTGTAGGTCTGCTTGTCCAACACCACAAAGCCAAACATGCGCCTCAGCCTGAAAATACCTGAAACAGGAGAGGGAAGGTGTTCTGCTGTATGAGCGATATATATAGTATGACTTAATAGTTTGTCTTTTAAACATATGTGAAAGCAAAGTCAGCATCACATACTTTTATGTATGTAAAAGCTTTAAGAAAACGTGAAAGTAAATTTTAAGAAAACTAAGTAAATCCTATTACACGTGGAAAGTTTCCACATCAGCATTTGTGTTGGAGAAGATAAATTCTTTCTAACAGTGCATGCGCTATCATGGTTCTGTTTAGAAACGTATTTTCTCCTGTAGCACACTTTTATTTTTAAAAAATCTGAAGAAAAACATCATGTGTCCTAAGCTTTATGTTTTTTCTAGCTTTGCAAATTTGTTCAAAAAAAACCCTAACCACCTTAACTTTAAAATTTGTCTTGTAAAAATACTTGCATTTAAATTCACTTTATTGCGTGCATAATACTTTATGTGCAGAACACTACTGTACTTTTTTTTGGTCTGGAAATACTAAAATTTTTAATGCTGTAAATCAAAAAATAGCCCACAATGTCATGCAGTCATGCCTGCCAATTGTCCATAGTAATGATGCAAATCATTGGATTTCAGTCAGCATATAATAGAAATCAGTTGCTGATACGTAGTGTTGAACTGCACAAAGATCTATCCTCTGCAACATAAGCTCATTGATGTGCTGACTCTGAATTGAGGTTTGGCTAGTCTCTAAAAGGTAATTATTGCTATGAAAGGTGTTCAAGTGCTAGACAGTGACTGCAACCGAGAAAAGCAGTAGCTGAGGTTCTTTGTTTTTTCCGAGGATTTTAGTTCATTCTGTACATTTGTGCCTTAGTCTGGCACGCTGACTATAGGAGCACTGCTATGCTATAAGCATCTGAAGTGGAAAATATATACCCTGTTAGTACATCTTGGGTATGGAAGTTAATCTAGATATTGTGTCCCTTACAGACAGGCTCTTGCTAGTTCATAATGCTTGCAGGTCACAGTGCTCTTACAGGCTCCTCAGATCTCTGCTGCCTCCTCTTGTCGTCTTAATGAAAACAAAGCAAATCCAGTAGTGTTGCCAATTTTTATATTATTTGGTGACTTCTATAAAAGTTTCCCATGATGTCATGGTTCCTGGCATCAAGTGTTCAATTTTCCCTTATGCAGAGTGACTGCCCACTCATCCCAGGGGGGTGAAAGAGAGTAAGGGAAGTCTCCCTTCCAGCAGTCAGCAGGGACAGTTGTGGGTTTTGCTGTTTGGGTTTTTTTGGCATCTGCTTACAATTGAATTTTGAACTTAAAGCAATCTCACATGTGCACTGGAATAAGTAGCAGCTACCTGTAAACTTAACATCTAAAAGGCAAGAATAGAAGATGATAAATAGTTACTCGGTCATGCTGGCTTTCATTTTTTCCATTTGACAGGTGCTGTACAGAGCTGAATCTGAAAGCTCGAAAGCTTTGGGATTTTGTTTTGCTTCCCCCTTCTTTTTCTGCCTTTTAAGCTGGAAATTGTTAGCACTTTGGACGTGTTTCTAATGTTGCTTGATGTTTGGATCGCATTTCTTTAGTTTCTGCATTATTGCTTTTGCATGGGCTCAGACACTGTATATTTTCAGTTTGCTTCCACTAAGCCTAATTAAACCATCGTGTTAATTTGGATGACTCATTTCAAAATGTTGAATAAAAACTGTGGATCATTAACTTATATTTAATGCTGGGAGGTCTGAAGACTGAGATTTGTCACTTGCTAGTGCTCTCGCTGTCAATTTTGTTAGAACTGTACCCAAACTAACAAAATCTTCAAAAATCTATTGTACCTGCAGCTTCCTAGACATTCCAGCCTTTGTATTAAATGTGGTCCTGTGAGTTTTAATGGCATCAGAAATTGAAGTTAAAGTTGGCATGTATTTGCAGTCATCTGCTTTGCAGTTTTTACATCAGTAAATCATTACAGAAAGTGTCCATCCAGCATTTCTTATAGTTGAACTAGGAATACCTCTATCTTTCTGACCTAGTCCTGTGTGGAATTTTCCATAACCAACTTTGATTTTTGTAAGGGTTTTTCTTTCCCTTTTGCTTGTTAGGTTTTGTAGTACTTTTTTTAACTGTTTAACATTTTCAGTGATGTCCTAGCACAACCACATCTGTCAGACCTTGGGCTTATGTTCTCTTTTATGTGTGTAACCTTTTGGCTTGCGGTTGGGATTTCATAGTTGTACTTTGTTTCTGTAGCTGTATATTTTTGTTAATAATATTTAATTTCTTCCTTAGCTTAAGCTATGGAGGAGGACATTCATCACATTCAGAAACAGATCTTCTTCACAGACAGACATACACAGCTTCTCATCAGCTTCCTGGATACTCTACTACACACCATCCTACTGGTAACTGTCTATATCATGAGATTACATCTTAAATAGCTAAAGAAAACAAAAACCTGCTATGTAATTTAGATTCAAGTTGAATTTTATAATCGGAGGGAGTTTGTCATGCGGGTGGTAGCAAGTGGTGTTAGAAAAGCTGGGTTTGTAGTAGAAGGTTAACAATCAGTTGTTAGCTTTTATCAAAACGTAAGTAGAAAGGAAGATATAAGAGGGGAGTTACGCTCAGTAAGTTATTGCTGGTTCTTAAAGAAACTGCATTTATTCTTTAAAATACAGCTTTTCGGGATTTGGCCTATGCATAAGGTCCAAATGTGAAGTATGCCTCAAAGCCAGCTGTAGAAATCATGCCAATTCTTTTAGATTAAAGCGAATAGCAAAACTAATGCAAATTTGAAGACACTGTTGCTAGTACTTACACGTGCAAACTAAGACACAGTGCTGGGAGAAAGTTAAAGTTTACTTTAAATATATTAACAGGTTAGGAGATGTAACATCTGCATTGGGATCTGTCTGTGATCCTGATAATAACCTGTCTCCATGTCAGGAGAAGACAGGGCATGACCTCCTCATGCTCACTTTGCAACCCAGTTTCTGAGGAAAGATATTTGAGCTGGCTGGAATCTGCAGTCTTTTGACCAGGTCTTCAATCAGGACAGTAGAGGGTCAGAACTGCAGAGAACATTTCAGGGTGCAGACCCTGCAGTCCTGACGTAATCTCAGTTACTCAAAACTGGATCTCTCCAGTGCTTCCCATCAAGCCCTCTGCCATTGAAAAGTGTGAGCAACAGGGAACACACAAAGGTGTTTGTTGAAACAGAAATGCAACAGTGCCAGTCCTACAAAGAAGTCCAAAGTGCTACAAGCTGCCCAAAGGGGGAAAAGGTTGATACAGAGAAGTTAAACCCATTTCAGAAGGAATTATGAATGTTTAAACAGTTCATGTAAAAAGTAGAGCAGTGAATCTTCAGATGAAGGAGAATTTTATTGGTTGACTTAAATACTGGTTTTAAGCATCATATTTGACATACGTTTAGTAATAGATATTAAAATGTATACTCAAGTTCCAGTTTACAGTTGTAACACTGTAAAGCAGTTAAACTGAAAAATGAACGTGCATTAAGAATATTGCTAATGTTTCATAGGTTATTTTTAGTGAATTATGAATGTATGTCCTTGTTATTTGATTAAGCTCATCAGGTCATCTGAATTGTCTGTTTTTCCACCCTCATCTAGGTCTTTCAGGAATATTTGATACCAGTATGCACAGTGCTGGAAGTAACACTAAGGAAACTTCTTCAGTTATGAATTTTCTCTCTGCTATTGAGTCTCGTACTGCTCAGGCAGTCTCTTCAGGATCTACCCTTTTACCACAATTCAGGGCTCCTTCCTGGCAGACAGGTGAAACTTCCTCTTGAAATAAAATTTTGTCATGATTATATTGAATGTTTGGGAGAATTTGAAACAAAAATATCCTAACTAGCTGAAAAGGCTACATGTCTTCTATCTCTTGTCCATCTCTGTATTTAAAAAATCTCAAAATAAATGAAAATATATTAGCAGAAAAATTATATTAGAAGAATTGTATGATCAGAAGTTCTAATTGGTTAAAAGGAATTTAGATGTCTAGGATACTGTTTTTTCTAATGAGTCAAATTTATTCTCCAGCTTTGGAATGAGTCTCACTAACACCATAAGCATATGTATACCCTAGCAGATCTTTCATTCTCAAACTCTATTCCCTGTCATAGTTCTTCGTCTGTGATATTACTACTAAAAGTCTGTGGATAACTTCATCCCCTTTGTACACAGAAGTAATGAGCAAGGTGTTCTTAAAAAGAGGGTGTGAGGTGCATGTTGCATAGAAATAAGTGATTTAATTTACAAATAAACAAATGTGCTGTCTTATTCGGAAGACTGACTGCTTCCTATAAACCTCCCCCAACTGTCAAGCTGCCTGTACAGAGCAGGAAACTTTGCATATTTTGAGCTTGCTATAGACAGCCACACCAGGATAAGTGTTGCTGCTGCATCTGTGGGTAGCTTCAAGTTATGCTTAATCTTATGTAGTGATTATGCAGCTGTGCAGTGAATCAGATCTATTCACTGATCTGACAGAAAACGTTTGGGTGCATGTTTTTCCTTTGGTGGGATTTTTTTTTCACCTTATCAGCAAGCTGATCAGTGTCTCGGTGCAGCTGTATGATCGCTGGTTCTGATTTAGGGGAGGAGGCATAAGGTAGGAAGAGGGAAGAGTTGAACGATCCTTTCGTTGACAGTTTGCACTTGGTGTGTTAAGTGTAATGTGCAGCTGCATTCTGTGAAGAGCTACTCAAAAAGTTGAGAAGAGAGAATGTGGCTTTTTATTCACCATGGACAAAAGCAGATATGTGGGAGCACAGATAAAGATGCACACTGTTAGTCTGTCAAAAAGTCTTAATATAAATCAGCAGTGTTTAGAGTTGTGATGACCCATCCTCACATCAGATTGTCAGCTGGGAAGAAATCTTTTTTTCTCTTCGTCCTAGCATTTTCTCCATTGCAGCCTGCCTAACAGTGAATTGTGAAGAATGGGGAGACATGCTGTGGGTCGGGTTTGATGTTGGTACCAGTGATTGAGAGACTTCTCAGTACTCATTACTAAGAACTCATCAGTAAGCCCATTTTCAATATTACCGGTTCTCTGAGCTTTCTGTTGTCCTTTAATACTTTTGCTGCTTTTCTGTGTCCCTCAATCTTCCCAAGTGTCTTCTGAGAGCTTTGTCTTCTACAAACTTTTTTGATGCTACAAACTTTTTTGATGAGGGAAAACAAGTCCTCTTTGCTCTTCAAGGTGACCTTTCTCTAGAAGGGTTTTTTACTTTGGGTTTTCCTCCAAACCCTGCAACTGCTGATTTTGGGGGGAAAAGAGGAAGAGTGTGTTTGTTACATTGTCCTAACAAGTCTTTCTTCAATATGTGGAATGTGTTATAAATGTTCCGATTTCTTAGGGTAGTGGGGGTATTTGTGCACACAACTTACTATCTTTGTCATACCTTTTGTCTGCTCCTCTACAAAAGTAAAATATAAAAACCAGCAATTCTACCCTAATAGCGCTTCTGTGACTGGCTCTTGTCTGGTTTAAGAAGTTACCTGCATAATAGGAAGGGCTTTGATTTATGGAAGAGAAGGGAAAAATACAGGTTAGATGAGAAATGAATATCTGCAGTTAAAATAGTTATAAATTCTTCTCCGATGCTTCTGGATGTCCCTACCTTTGTGTTAGTGGTAGGGATCAGTAAAAGAGAACCCAGTTGTACATGATGTTGCAGTTTTTTAGAATATGAAAAAAAAGGCATTAAAACACTGCTTATGCTTTCTTACTCAGAATGATCATATTGTTTACTCATGAAAAATGCCTTGGCATTCCTTCAGTATCACATCTCTTCATATCAGTTTGTCTTGAATTGAAAGGGAGAAACAAAGACTTTCTTTGCAGCTTCATCTGAAACTTCCAAGGCAATTGTGTGATTAAGTTGCAGTCCGTTTAAGAGGACTTAATATATTTTAAAACTAAATTTATTTTTTTTTACTGAAGTATTTGTCTCAAAACAAGCTTTATTTACTGAAAGTTGGTTTATTTATTCTTGAATGATCCAAAGCTAAAAGCTGTTTTAAGTATCCAGGAAGAGCTGAAAAAGGTCAAATTTTAGCAGTGATTTTAATTTTTTCTGATTTGCATACCCTTGTAAATTTCCCAGTGGAAATTGATTAGTTTACAGATTCCTTTACAAGAAGTTTAAGCCTCTCTGAAAATAAACTTGTCTTCTCACTTTCATTCATAGACTTTGGAAATAGTACACAAACTTCATCTATAAGCTACAGGGTGAAATGCACTGAACGATATGGATCGCTGCTGTAAGCCCCAAAGCTTGCAAGGGAATTTCACACTCCTATTTCAGTTGGAGTAGTATATTCTGTTGAGAAATCTTGTTTAGGTCAGGATGTCATACGAATGTCCGGATGCAAATAAGTAATATTATACCTTTCAGTTGGATAGTTGCTATTGCACTGTGCAGATAGTTGCTGTCTGTGGATATTTTGGACTCTCGCTTTTTAGAAAGCATACAAATCATTTATTCTTTGTGTTGAAAGTCAAAGCCCTGCTTCAAGAAATGTATATTGCAAAGTGTATAGGCCATTAGCTATATCATTGTGAGCTGTAAAATGTTTCACATAAAGTGAGTTATAAAAATATTGGTGAGGGCAAATGCAGGAGATGGGATTGCTTCTTTGACTGTATAAGTATTACAGTTGGTAAGGTGTAATTTTGCCTTTTTACTATATTGTAAAGGTGTCCAGGATTTTTGATCAGTTGTCTTCTACTCTGAACTTACTTTTAAACTGAAATGAAAACTAATAAAGATCCTTCAGTTTCAAAACAGAATTAATCTTGTACAATTTTTTTTTTGTCCACAATTTGGATCTTAAGGATATGAGTTTTTTTTCTCTTGGCAATTCACTGTAGGTATAGAATTTGGAATTCTTAAAAACCCCTGCACTTCCAGTTCGAAAATTACCTGCAATAAGTGCCTCCCTCTTGTTGAAAAGGGTGGTGCTTCTAAAGAAGGTTATATTTGTAAATGCTGTAAGATCTTACAATTAAGTGAGTTACAGAAATGTGGAGTGTTGTAACTTGTAAAGCTCCCTTATGTTTTTTTTTTCCTTCTTGTTTTGTTTTTGTTTTTTCCAGGTATGCATTCCTCAACAGCCACAGAACTCTTTGTTACTGGAGCTTTGCCAACCTCTGGAACATTTCCACCAACATCTGCTTTATCAGCATATCAGCATCCCAACACTTTCAGCAGTAGAAACTTTGCTACTACTCCTTCTCTTACTCTTCAAGATACTACTTTCAGTGCTACATCAAATGGTCTCTTAACTACCCATGATCCTTTATTACAGATTAAAACATCGCAAGGCACTGTTCCAACTGCTTTGACGTTTGAACGCCTAGGCAGTTCTGTTTTAAGTACCAGTGTACCACCTCAGTCATCAACATACCGTTCTGCTCAAGAATCTGCACCCCATCTTTTGCAACCTCAATTTAGTTTGTTGCCTTCAACCCTTGGAGGAGCTCAGCAGGTTTCTCAGGCGTATAGCACATCTGTCTTTACTGGTTCCACTGCTTCTATTGATAGAGCACTTCAGCGAGAATGTAGTGTTATTAAACACCACCAGCGGCCTTCAAGTACTCAGTCTGTTCAGGCTCAACTGACTGTTTCACAGCATTCCTTACAAACCTATTTAACGAGTACAAGTGGAGTTAATTTTCAGGATACATCCAGGCACTCAGCATTATCCTGCAGTCCAGTTGGAGATGTTACTCAGGTGAGCAATGGAGGACCACAGCAGAAGACTTCTCAAGTCACAGTGGAACTTGCTCAGTCATATACATCTGCAATTCCATCACCTGGTTTTCCATCTGCTTCCACAGCAAAAGCGAAAAACTGTTCCACGAAGCAGCCTCCAAGGTCAACGAAGACCCCCAAACCTCAAAGTGTAGCTCCCACTGTGCAGACACAAAGCTATGCCAAAACTGCACAAAACCAGAGTTCTGTCATTACAGGCCAAGCACAGATCTATTCTACAGCACAACTCCCAAGCCTCTTGTCGGTCAGCCAGTCCCAAAACTATGTTTCATCCCAGGCTCAGAATGTGCCACCTGTCAGTCACTCACAGGATTTCTCATCCAGCAAGGTTGAGAAGCTGCCCTCACTGTATAAAACATTGACTTTTTCTGGGCAATCGCAAACTATTACTTCCGATAGTCAAACTCTAAGTTACTCCTCAGAGGAACAGGTATTGACTTCCGTTCCAAATGAGAACTACTCTGGGCAAACGAGGGAACTTTCTTCAGTCAGCCAATCTCAGAGCTACTCTTCTAGTCACTCTCAGGGTTTATCTCCCGTTAGCCAATCCCAAGTTAGTTTTTCATCTCAATCACAAGTTTTATCAGCTGTTAGTCCCTCAGAAAGCTATTCTTCAGGGCAGTCTTTAACATTAACATCCCCTTCTCTTTCCTTTAATGCCTCTCCTCGGATACAAACTCTTCCAGCCTCGAGTCCTAGTCAAAGCTATATTTCTTTACATTCTTCTCAGAACTCTCAGTCACAAGAGTCCTCCTCTCCACAGTCTCAAAAGTTTTTACCATCTGTTCAGTCTCCTCCTTTTGCATCCCCAGCTCATTCACAGACACTGCAGAGCAACAGGGCTTCCTCGGAAACAAAGTCATATGTTAAAAGGAAGTCTGACTCTAATTTGTATGCCTCATCAAAACAAGAGGAGGAATTATCAATGCAGGATATGCAGGCATTGCAACAGCAAGCTTCTCTTGAGTCTTCCACTCAAAGGCTAACCGATGAGGAAATCAATGCTCAGGATGCATCCTATAGGGTCTCAAAAGCAGACGACAGATACTCTCAAAGTGTAATCAGAAGTAACTCTCGTCTTGAAGATCAAGTTGTTGGACTTACTCTTCAAGGAACAAAAAAAGATGAAAGAATGGTCAATTCTGTGGAACAGCTTTCCCAACATATTGGCCATATCACTAGCCTAAGCCATGATATAAAAAAGACAGCTAATTTAATGCAAACGACACAAGTAACTGTGAGTGCTAAAGAACTAAACCAGCAACATTCTCTTATGCATAAGGTACATGAAAGTAAAGCTCAAGAACCGCAAGGCCAAGTCATTAGTACACCATCACAGGTTCAACTTCATACTTTAAGACATGGTCATCAGCTGTGTTTGCCCAGTGCACAGGTACTTCTGGAGTCAGCCTGTGACTTGCAGATTCTTCATCAGTCAATATTGCAGTCGGGTTTAGGACAGGCAAAGGCATCACCGCAGGTGCAAAGGATACAGAGTCCTCAACAGGTGACACATCCATTCCTTCAGATGGATGGTCATATTATTCAAAGTAATGGGGGTCATTCTCAGCAACAGCTTCATGCTCAGAATTCAGAAGTAATGAAAATGGACATTTCTGAGCCCTCAAAACCACTACAACAACATTTGACAACAAAAGATCATTTTACTCAGACAAATCAACACGATTCAAAAAATCAGTTTGTTTCTCTAAGTTCAATATGTTTCCCAGAATCTATACTTCTCAGTGATGAGAGGAATATATTATCCAATGTAGATGACATCTTAGCAGCAACGGCAGCAGCCTGTGGAGTGACACCATCTGACTTTGCCAAATCAGCTTCTAATGAAGAGGAAATCCAGTCTGTTGAAAATAGGGAGGAGTCTAAAACACAGTTCCGATCAATGGATATAAGACATGTGTCTTCTGGTTTCAGTGTCTCACCTGCTGTAGTTGGAAAGCCAGCAAGCATAAGTAATATTTCTCTGAATGGAGGCCAAATTACTATAAATCTGACACCAGTGTCAACAATACATACGAAACCTGTGAACCTTGATCAACACCACATTGAAAGTTCTGATCAAAATGTACCAACAAGAATAACCTCTCCCACCCTTGGCCCTGGTCAAGAGGAGCAAGAACAAGGGTCTGTTCCAGTTAAGAAACAATCTAGCATCAGTCAGGAATCTGAAGAAGATAATGATGCTTCTGCTGATGGTACGCTGAACACAAGAGAGACAGAATTTGTTTCAAGTGGTAGGAGTCTAAGTGAAGAAAGTGCTGC
The DNA here is from genome assembly GCF_000687185.1 of Egretta garzetta. Lineage (NCBI taxonomy): Eukaryota > Metazoa > Chordata > Aves > Pelecaniformes > Ardeidae > Egretta > Egretta garzetta. The sequence continues at coordinate 879,366 of NW_009260814.1, read as the reverse complement.
TTCAGAGAATGATTTTAATATGGGTGGTGATGATGGTACGGTAGCAGGTAACCAGTCGAAGAGTCCATTGCAGCCACTATCTGTGCCCCAAAGTGGAGATGGAATCGTTAATAGAACTGAAGAAGAATGCCAAGACTTAACTCAAGGGAACCTTCAGAAGAAAAAAAGCAAAGGAAAAAGCCAAAACAAAAATGCTGCAGAAGATGACAGTGCAATTCAGAAACAGGTAAAAAGAAGTGGACAGTGTAAACGTCAAAATTCAAGAGGAAGTGACTCATGTTTGACATACTCTTCTCCTGTTTCTGAAAGTTGTTATGATACTTACCAGCATCAGGAAAGAATGAGGCAAAAAATTAAAGAAGTTGAAGAAAAACAGCCTGAAGTCAAAACAGGATTTATCGCATCTTTTTTAGACTTTCTAAAGTCTGGGCCTAGGCAACAGTTTTCGGCTCCAGCTGTACGAATGCCAAACAGGACTAGGCGACCGGTTACCCAAATAGTTCGTGCCCCTTGCCTACAGTCCTCTGCAAAGCCTCAGCCGGCAGCAACAGCACCTGTAGCTGCTGAGGTTAGTGGAGAAAGTCCAACCAAAAAAGCTGATGAAGAACTTAAGAAAAATTTAGAAACATTGCCTTCGTTTTCTTCTGATGAAGATGATTCTGTGGGGGGTAACCACGATCTTCAGAAGAGCATCTCTACTGCATTGTCAGCCCTGGATGATACATCTGACAGAAAGAACAAATCAGGTAAAACAGTTACTACAAGTGCATGTGTGGAAGGAGATTTCTGTAGCTGATGGGGAAAAAATAAAGAATAATTTTAGCTATCTTCAGTTCAGGTAAAGGTTTTGATTGGGTTTGGTTTTAATCACAGCTGTAATTAAGAGTTCTGTTCAAAAGGTGTTGAATTACGTTAGTGTTCTCCATGATTAGAAAATATGTAGGTAAACTTCTTCATGCTAAGTAGGATTCTTCTAATGCCAAAAAGTTATTTTAGCCCAGAATTGGAATAATGTGTCTGTTCTCTTCTCTGGTTTAAAATGTTAATTAGGGTTTTCATCTGGAAGTCTCAACAAACCATCATGTCAGAGGTTTTAAATGTGTATTAAAAAAATATAGCAAAAGAACATCATAATTGTCATCAGCAGAGGTTAAGTTCTGCGTAGGTAGAGTTAAACATGCACTTCCCAATGATAAGAGTTGCACAGAATATGTTTATGAAAACAACGTTTGTACTTGTAAACTGAGCACTGGTTTGGGTACTCTTGTCCAAGATGGGAGTCATTTGACTTTGATTTCAGCCGTATTAATCAGGAGTGTTGTAGCTTCATTGCTAACAAAAGAACAAAATCTGGGAAGGGTTGTACTGGGCAGGGAGGGGCAAGCAGCAACCACTGATCACAGTAGTAGTTTTCCACGTGCTCTTCAGTTTCACTTGTATTACATCTATGCAGAATGTTACGTTGTCAGTGTTCATGATTTTTAACTGATGCGACTTTGTCCTGAAGTGTTTTCAACATTAAGCATATTTTTGCCTAGCTAGGCCTTTTCAGTGAAGTTTTTCTCTGGTAAGCAATTGGACTATCTAGCCAATCACATAACTGTACTAATTCCAGAGGAATACCGTTACCTTCCAAAATAATCACAGGGAGAAAATGAAGCATTTCTTAAACTCTTCTCAGGACCCACGACCCATAGGCTGGTTCTTAATAAAATAGAAATATTTTTTCTTAATAAAATAGAAGTAATTTTTTCTCAGATTAAAGGAGAGGGGGAGATTTTTTTTTCTCTATGGGTGACATGATTTGTGAAAAATACGTGGCACAATTGAATTTAAATTGTAAGAATCAGACCTAAAATACTGGAAAAAGATTGTCAAATACATGATATACTAAACAATACTTCATGTTAATTATTGTGTTTTCTGTTTTCTTCTGTGGATATTTCCATTGAATTATGCTAAGTTCATGCATTTTGGGAAGTCTGTTACAGAAGATGAAGTTCCTCATGTGTCTTTCAGTTCAATATGTATTTTGAACAAGAAAGGAGTGATGTTTTTTCCCAGAAAGCCAAAATGTGGAGAGTGCCATGGTGTGAGCCTCTTGCTGAAGCTTGTTAATTTTAATAAGCCGTGTTCTGTGTACAGCTTCCTAATGAAATATTTCAAAGGTTTTTTGTTGAGTGGGTATTTCCGTTAGTGTTATATTTGCAGTGATTTATTTTACGATATTATTGTATCTTCTTTATATTTATTATTCATAAGGATGTAATACTTGTATCACCAATTTCTTGAATTCACATTCCTGTTTTGTTGTATACAAGACTGTTTGTACGTTATATAAGATTCTTAATACTGATTTCTTGTTGGTGTTCTGCAGATTTTCTAGTAATTCCTTCTTTGTCTGTTTTTGCACATAAGTGGAAAGACAAATATTAAAACATCATCTTTTGTTGGTAGTATTAATTAGCATATGTACATTTAAATATATGTGGGGAACTAATCTTGTGTCTAATTAAAGCTGTCATAGCTTTCACTGAACAAAGAACTACAACATATTTGCAATAATGTGATATGATATATCCAGAAGAATGTATTTCATGGCTTAGCAATTTTACTTAATTGATTTAATGAATCTTCACTTATCTGGTATATAGCTTTTGTATTGAGACATTAATCTGATATTTAAATAATTTGTTTTGAACCACTTTTATTAAGATATGTCACGTTTTTCTGTTTTTTCAAGTGAAAAAAATCAACAACTAACAGTGATTGTAACCATTTTACGGTTTTGTTACCTTTGCAAGTTTGAAGCCAGTTTCCTAAGTGGTATTATTAATTATGCTATAGCTAATATAATTTGATTTCTTTTAGATCAGCAAGTCTGTGTTAAAACTAATATGTATAAAAAAGTACGAAGTAATATCTAAAAAGGATTCTACTTTTTTCAGGTGGGAAAGAATAATAATTTTGAAAAGTGGGAGTTCCCTTTGGCTCTGGGGCATAGAGGAGAAGAGTGTTCCTTCCCTTCTCTGTTTTGTATCATGAGTTCTTATTGCTCACCTCTGTTAATATTAAAAATTATTAGGATATTGCCGAAGTTTTCATCTGGAACTTCCAGTTACATTATCACAAGATAAAAATTATAAATGTCCAAAAGTCATAAGCAAATGTTTTCATATTTCATGTGTATTTCTCTTTCCTTAATCCAATTTAAAAGGATGTGACTTATCAGCAGATTGGAAACAAGATTGAGTGTTGTAACCTTTACTGCTGTATTTGCTTATTCACACAAAGTATAGCAGTATTTCCTGTTGGTCGTGTCTGTAACTATGGAATTGTTTTCTAAAGCATTCATCTTTGTTATTTCTAGATGTCAATAGAAGCAGCAGTTAAATACAAACAGAGGTATACTAGCTACAGTGCTTTCGTTAAGGTTGAGTTGTGCCCTAGATAATGCTTCTATTTTAACTCTTGGAACAGGTGTTTTTCCTAGAATAGTTGTTTTTAATATGTATTGTAACAGAAAAGAAGAAAAATAAATCTAGATCCCATTTTATGTTGCTAATGCTTGATAATTTGTTTAAGTAAAATTTCCATTTTTTTTCTTCAGAAGTTGAAAAAGCAGCAGTTGTTACTGCTGCAGCTGCCACCACTACTGCTGTAATAAAGCAGGAATCTCCACAGACAACTGTTCCTATAGTCAATGCACAGGAGAAAATGAATCCAGCTGACCCCTTAAAAGTAGCTCAACAGGATGCTGTGACTTCAGACCAATTGGCAAAAATACAGGCAACTGTTGCAATAGAAGGATGTACTGATGAGGAGAATACAGACAGTGGAGGAGAGGGCATGTACAGAGAACGTGATGAATTTGTAGTGAAGATTGAAGATATAGAGACATTAAAGGTAATCTGAATACTTGCTCTGTGTGTGTGAAAAAATCACAGTGTCTTCCATGTGAATTTAGGCTTAACAAACTAAACAAAGGGGAAAGGCTAGAGATCAGTTTTTTGTTTCTATTCAAATATTCCCTTGCTGCTGCCAAAATGCCTTAAACATGTCTTTCTAGTGCAGGTTATGAATATGTTTTGTATGTACATGGCCCCTTTATACTACACACATAATAAAGTAAATCTATATGCTGGTAACCACTGTTAGAATTTGGAATTACCTTTTTTTAATACTAAAAAGCGTAATTTTTTCACAGGCTGTTGACTACATTTTTTTTTTTTTAATTTAAGATAGTAGGCTTTCAAGCATAAGGTGTTGAAGAAATGACTTTCGGACTTTTGCAAAAGGTCTTGCATTTTACTTTTTTTTCTTTTTTGGAAGAGGTTCTGTTTGATATTCCAACAAGAAATGCCTTCCATAAGCAACCAGTACAGCTCTTCACATGAGTTTATGGGAATGCTCCTTGTTGTCTTTGATTTCTTGGTTTGTTTTTTTTTTTTGTTGCTGCTTCATTTTAAATTCTTCTGCATGTTTACCCTTCCTTTTGTTGCTATCGTAGCCAGCAATATTCTTACCATTAATTTCTAACACTTTTGATTACTTGTCTATGTTTTCATCCTCTTGAGCTTAAGTTTCAAAGGAATTCATGTAGCTCTGTCACATAAGACAAGTGGTACCAGTTTTAAAATATTCTCTTGTCACTTACAAAACTGATTAAGTTTTGTTACGAGGTATTTTAAGTTTTAAGCTCTGTGGTGTTTATTTCTTTAGTTATTTAAACAGTCATGAAGAAGGAACCAATACTTGATTATATGTTTTCCAAAAAGAGAGTTTTTGAGTTAGTACTTTGTGTGTAGGACTTAGCTCTAATGAGAATTCTCTATAATAATTACAAATTTGGTTTTTAACATAATTTATTTCTCAAACTACGTGAAGGAGAAAATCGGCTCAAACTCATTTTTTTACCATTAAGTTGAACTGAAAGCGTAAACTCTGGTTCACTAATTCTTACTGAACTATATCTTTCCACATTAGTGCAAGCATCATGCTGTAATGTACATGGGCTTCTGCTACGGAATCTCTAGAGATCTACAAGCTTTTTGCTATTTGTTGTGATTCTTGCATTATTGTTCTAAAAAATATTTCATGGAGCAAAAGAATAAAGAATTGGAAAAATATTACATTGTTTTAAAAAATAAAGTTCTGTGGCTCAGTTGCATGGTACACAAGTTAAGACATCACACCATAGGCAAAGCCGGTTGGCACAACTGTGGAAGTAAAATTTGTACTTTGCGTTATACTTACTGTAATTCACATTATAGTGTCTTGATGCAAATGGCACATAATGACTAAGGAATTTGGAATGACTTATTTCCGTTTTATCTCTGGGTAACTTGCTCAAAAAATATAATGCACAAACTCACTTCTGGGAGAAAAGTACAACTGCTGTTTATAGTAAATAATTTTATGTTCTTACAGGTTGCTTTACAAACAGGAAAAGAGCCTCCAGCTATTTGGAAAGTACAGAAGGCTTTATTGCAAAAGTTTGTTCCTGAAGTGCGAGATGGACAGAGAGAGTTTGCTGCTACTAACAGTGTGAGTCTTAAAAATTCCTTATGAAGCCTCATGGGAACTGATGTCCTTAATGGAAGTCTAGGGAACAAAATAAAATGTGATTCTGACATACATTCTTAGCAAGCATCCTTGGTGGGAAAAAAAAGGGTTCTTGGTTTCCTCCTACTCTAAAATTCTTTGTAAATATATTAATGGGCAGATTCTTTGCTTTCCAACATGGGTTCTTTGGTATCATTCAGGCTGCATAAAGGAACAAGTTTTCACAACCAGCATAAAGTCAGTGGAAGCACGCTTGTGAAGCAACAGCATTCTGCAATGGGAGGGATACAGATAGGATACAATTTCAACAGGCAGTCCTTGGCCAGGCAGATAATACTTTTGGGATAACACATGGGGAGGATTAAATAAAGAGAGAAAATGAAGCCCCAAGTACTTCTTGCCTTATTTTCTTACTTTAAATATTATTTGGAAATCCATTGGAGAAATTCTGTTAAATTGCATATGCTGTAGGATGGCTCATTTTTGTATGTAAACAAGTTGGTTGTAAACGGACTTTTTTACTTTAGTTACTTCAGTTTTTAATTGTTAAACTGAATAATTTTACTTGACAGAAACACTTGTGTATTAATTTTTATTTTTTTTTTAGTATCTTGGTTATTTCGGGGATGCAAAAACAAAATACAAACGAGTGTATGTGAAGTTCATTGAAAATGCAAACAAAAAGGAATATGTCAGAGTATGTTCAAAAAAACCACGAAGCAAGCCTGTACAGTCAGCAAGGTACTTTCTTTCAATTTGTTTTTCATTTTGCCATGTTGTTTTCATATCAAGAATGTACCTATTTTAATAAACAAGACTTATAACTCAGGATTTTGTTGATTCAGATTTAAGTTGGAAACTGAGAACTGTGTGTTCTTGTTTTAAGAAATAAGATATAAATTACTGCCATATCAAGACTTCGCTACATTGAATCTGCAGATTGCAATAATTGTCCGGTTTAGAGGTGTTAGGGCTCCACCCACTATTTCTTTCTGTCATCTTTTGCCCTGTTACTCAACATAAGGATAGAATCCTACAAGTGTAACAATTTGAATGTTGTTTTCTCCTATCCTGTGGACTTTGCAAGTTAGGTATGTTTTCCCGGATTGCTTTCATGGCCATCCTGTCCCGGTATACTAGAAATACCATGCTTTCTTCTCGATCCTGGAAAGTTCATTTGAAAACTGAAGTTCATTGTTGCAAGGATGCTTTTCTTTCTTTTGTGTGTCCTTGAACACTGAGGGTATTTTACTTCTTTTATTGCACCTGCTCTACCGCCCTCACCCCGCCCCAGAAAGCCTTATCTCTTTGAGTCATCCCATGTAACCTCTACCCATGCCTTAAAATCAGTAATTCTAGCAGTATTGCTTTTAAACCTCCACCAAGGATAAATAAACCCCCAAAAAATCTGTGACTCTGGAGAATCATGTAAAGAATGCAGGGCAAATATAGTGTGGTTTTGTTTATTCTAGTAAATACACTACTGGTCCTGCAAAATGTTATGACCATAAGTGTCTCTCACATAGGTACTTCAGCTATCTCTGAGATTTCCTCTGTCACCTTCCTTCTGACAAGGTGTTCTCACTTGAAGTCATTCACTTGCTGAGGGTTTTGCTGTTGCATTTTGTGTTGACCTTTGTGCTTTTGGAAAAGATTGCAGAGTCTGTGTTGTACAAACTCTGTCACACTTCAATGCTTAGCTTATTTTCTCACTTCAGATGATATCTGAAGCTTTTCTCCCTATGGCTTTTCAGTAATTACAATTCAATGCAGATATGTTTCCTTTATCAGATGTTAGTGAAGTAATAAAAAGAATTGCAGTGCTCTTTTTTCAGTAGATGACGGGGGGTTTAAGTCCAGTTTGTTCTCAAAGAAAGCAATGCCATCAGATAATCAATTTTGTAAAATTATCATGATCTAATTAAAACTACCTAGGATTTTGATGCTGTTTGTTTCTTGGGCTACAGAAGACTGTTCCAGAACCTGTTCCTCCAGTACTCTGAAACAATCTTGTCTTTTAGCCAAAACATGATCATGATTAGCTTGTATCCATATATTCTCCTCTTAATACTGTTTTTGGCTTTTATTTCTGTCTGTCCCTGGTGTTTCTACTGCATGATGTATTTCTGGAGAGCAGTCAGGTTCCACCTCTGTCTTCGTTTCACTAAGCTGGATTAACCAAAGTCTTTCAACTTCCTTGTCTAAGGCAGGCTTTCCATTCCTCTAATCATCCTAGTATCCTACATCCTTTTCAGTTTGACATCTTCATCTCTGACAGATGACTAGAATTATTCACAATATTCCAGAAGATACTAACAATGTTTTGTCTGTACATGTCACAGCTTTACCATTTGAACTTTCCCCTTTGGACAAAAATCTTGCCTGGCGCTTCCCAGGATTGTGTTCCCCAACACGTTCTCAAAGCTGCATTGCATTATTAGTCCTAAAATAAATAAATTTGTATTTATGATACTAAGTTTCCTGTTTGCTTTCCTGTTTTGGGTGGTGGGAAGAGAAAGGAGAGGAATTGTCTGGTTTTGTATTCCAAGATCCTGCATTTCCTGCATTTTTACCTGGTTGATAATCTCCCATCTTTGTATCGATACAATATCGCAAATTCCCTTTGTCAGCGAATCTTATTGATTACTAGTATTTGTTCAAGTCTGTCAAGTCTGAATTTTTCATTACATAATCAATTTCAATATTAGCTCCAATCTCCTATAGTTCAGAAATTCTACTAACATTGGGCGATTTAAACTTTCTATGCCTGTCTGCCTAGTTATAAAACTGGAATACTATTTAATCACAGGTAGTTGAGAATAATTGTTAAGCATTGTATAAAAATACAGTGGTATAGTGTGTATGACCTAATTCCTAGTTACATGTGACAATGAAGTAAGTATATATAATCCCTGGAGAATATATTCTAGTTAAATAAGGCTATAGCTATTTTATTAATGGCAAAACTTGTGTGGTAATTATTTTCATAAAGAATGTCTTCATAATATTACAGGACTATTCATTGCAAACCTAGTAGTAGCAACAACAAAACCCCTGATCCACCAACACCAAAACCAACAGCAACAAAAGTCTCTTCTGTGAAACCCAAAGCTAAACAGCCAAAGGTGAAGGCTGAACCACCACCAAAGAAAAGGAAAAAGTGGAAAGAAGAGTTTTCATCTTCGCAGTCTGATTCTTCACCTGAGGCCCAGAGCGATGAGGATGGTGAGCGAGATGATATTGTTAGCATCTAGGTCTATTTGAACTTAACTGAAAATATTATAAAAATATGTTGTTCGATCTTACAAATTTTTCTTCACTAGCCTCAGGAAAACAAAATTAAATCTGACAGTACCATGCAAAATTGCTTTCTTAAAACTTTTTACTTGTTTGAGCAACTAAGGTTACCTCCAATGTAGTTTATTAATTATGTAAATATATTTTTACTACTTGCTTTCTAAGACAGGTACAATTGCAGAAGAAGGAGCTGATTTGATTTTCAGACACATCTCAAGAATCAAATTCTTCATTAATTTTCCATTGCAACCCCATGTCATGTCTAGAATAACATTCCTGCAATGCCTGTCTGTATGCAGATGTGGGCAGAATTCAGATGTTACTGGTTTGGGTTTTGGGGTTTTGTTGGTTTGTTGTTTTTTTTTTTAAAACCCCAGGAGAAGAAGCAGTTGACTTTTTGGCTGCTTCATTGCTTGTCTAAATGCCAGCTGTTCAAATGCAGCCTGCTGAGCAGATTTGTTGTTAAGACTTTCATGGTGTCTTGGAACATTGAGGTACAGTGTTTGCAGTAATTCTCCAGAACAGAGAGGAATTTTTGAAGTGTATTATGTTTATAGAGATTACTTGTGGTAACAGATGTACAACGGTTTTTGCAGTTTTTTATTTATGTCTTGTATGTTTGAACTTAAGCTGTGTTGTACCCATGCTTTGTATTGCAGTATTTCCAAAGCAGGCTGGCCTCGGTGACTTTAACTCTAGGTAAGCTAGGGTTGGTGGACTGGAACAGCGCCTCTGCTGAAGGCAGCACCTTTAAAATAACATTTTTTTCAAGCAAACTTACTCAAACAGCCATTATTATCTACAACTGCCCATATTTAAAATTTCAGGTAACCTGGTGATGATAGTAACCCATAGGAATGTGAATATCTGAGAAAGTTTAGCAGCCTTGCTGGCTAAATTACTGCGAGATACTGGTATTGTAGGTGGAACCTATAGAAAGCTCCAGAATGCTTACTGATAGTTATGACTACTTCATGTGCATATTTAAAATAGCTGTCTATGAAAAAATAAAAGCTTCCTCAGAATAAGCACAAATATGCCTACATTGCTTCACTGATCAAAATTGTTTTTTGTGCGTTGGACAATTAGGTGGGGTTAACTTTGGTGCTATGCAGGCTCCTGAGTGACGTTAGTGCTTTTGAATGTTTTTCTGCTGGACTACTTTGGGTTTTGTGGTTTTAGAAGGTACTTGCATTGACACGAACCTGCACTTAGAGGCACTTTGCTTGACTGAAGTTATTCATTATCCTTCTTCTCTAGACTTTTCACCTACAATACTAGAAAAATATTTAGATTACCTCAAATATGATAATCTAAATGCTGATAGTTACAAGTAATTGTACATGCTTCTACAGAAAATTGTATCATTTGTACCAGATTTGGTGTTTGTACCTGGTTTTGGCACCTAAGTAGTTTGAGCATTATTTCTGATTGTATAGAGTTTAATCTCTTGGGATACCAGTAGAGGTCACTTGTGTTTTAAGAGAGAAGGCCTTTAGTTTTGAAAAACTAAAATACTTATTTGCAGGATACTGAAGGGAAAAAAAATCACTATATTCTGATTAATTTTCAGAGCTTGTACCTCCAGCTCCCCTTGTTACTCGGTTTTTGAATACAAGAGCTATGAAAGAGACTTTTAAGAGCTACATGGAGTTGCTTGTTAGCATTGCCTTGGATCCAGACACAATGCAAGCCTTGGAAAAGAGCAATGGTACAGTATGTTTAACGTGTATGTTTTTATTAGATGTTAAGGTTAATAATCAGTAAGGTAAATGTATTTAAAAAAAAAACCAAAACCAAACAGAAAAAAAAAAACATCAAACTTTTAGCTACATACCCACATCTGAAGAACATTTTATGCAAATTACTTGTGTGTGTGCATGTATATATACATATTTATATTTGCACTATCTCCTTCAATAATCAAAGTAATTTAGAAATTCTGTTTTGTCTGCTTTGTTACATTAGGCTTGTGCTGTGAATGTCAGAACTGAGCTCTTTGTTCCTCCTGTTACTATCTTTTAAAATCTTGGCAAATGTTAATTTCAAATTACAGTTTTTCAAGTGTGTGTTTACTTATTTGTGAAGAAATACATTTATAAGTAGTTCTGATTCTTGCTACTTAAAGATTCAAAGCTACTGCTTTGAAACTCTAAAACCTTAAAATTCTGATCAAAGACAATTGCGTTCCACTTCTTTGAGGAGAAAATGTCTGGACAGTGGACTCCAGGATACAAAAGTCAAAACTGTTCTATTTTTCAAAATTTAGCAGAGACTCATCTATAGAGATAAAGGTCCCAAAGAGCAATCATTTCACATATTATTTAGTTGCAGGCTGTTGTTTTGTACTATATTCTGTTCGCCTGTATTTAAAAACCCTTGTTTTCTAGACTCTCCTTTTCAGGTTTGCTCTGGTTGTGCATTAGTGCACACTTACTTCAAGGTTTCATGTCCATGCATTATGTCAGTAGTCCCACTAAAAGCAAAGAAATTAACTTTGTAAATAAAAGACTCCATACCGAGCTGTAAATTTTCATTCCTGGCCACATGCCTATGTTCAAACATATATTGTGCAGTTTAGAGTGGTTTATCAGTAACTTTTATCAGTAAACACTTTCCCCAGTTTCTTTTGTTATAAATGCCAACAGGGTCATATCTTGTAATACGGAATAGCAAATGTCAAAACCACATATTTGTCTTCATAAAACTGCCAGTTTTGTTGCACAGAAAAGGATTATCTAGGAAATGGTTGGAAGTTGTCTCTAAGATTTACGATGTATGTTGCTCTATCTTAATTTTTTCCTTTCAACAAAGAAAAGTCAGAGAAGGAGCAGGATTGCAGTCAGCAATTAAACTGTGTAATATCTAGACCAGTTCAGCAGGCTGATTCAAAAAGATTTTTCTTTCATGTTTGACATCAGTTTATGTGCGAATTGCATTAATTTTTGCTTCCACTTTTTATGTTAATGGGTAGAAGTATAGATTGAATAGAAATCTCATTACTGTGTGTCTCTTAATAATCAACTGCAACATTTTTCTTAATGTGTCTTTAGATGAGCTACTTTTGCCTCACATGAGAAAAATTGATGGCATGCTGAATGATAATAGGAGAAGGCTGCTTTCCAAATTAGGCTTGGATCATACTTTCAAGGTATTCTCTTTTAAATTCTGGGATGTTTAAACTAAATGTTATAAGTAAGTCATTGAATGCATACCACACAGGCACAACTTAAAACGCAGAAGGCAAATTTGTAACAGAAGTGAATGTGGATTTGAAAGAGATGCTATAAATTCAATGCTTGTATGTGGCATTTGGAGAACATTTTGTGATGGAGGAGTTTATACTGCAAAGGTAAAGTTCTAGTTTTACTCCCCATGCTTTATGGTTCATTTTCAAGCATTTTTTCTTTTAAGCTTCTCAAGTTTGCCAGCAGAAAATGTTTGCTATCCTTCTAGAGCTTTTGGTTAAGTGATTTTATTGCCTAAAAATCTTGAACTTTTACATGAAATAGCTATGCTGTGGAGCAGATGTCTGAACTTCTTTGCAGTAGAGAACATGACCAGAGTAGTTTAAAACCAGGACAGAGGGACTTGAGAATAACAAGCCCACATTACAGCAACTTTGGCATGGTAATAGAAAACAGGTCTGGCGGTGTACAGGGAGGAGAGCAGCCATTTCATCTCAGTAGAGAGAAGGTAAATGGGAAGATAATCACTGTGTTTCCTACTGTTCCCACCCACCCTTCAAGCAAGAGCGCAGATTTTGAAAGTGCAGTAAAGTGAATTAAGGTTATTTTCACTCATGTCTGAGAACTAGTTGTTGATGTCTACAACCAGACTGGTTATTTCTTCATGTAACAGTTTTGAGACCAACAATAGTAGAGCACACCTGCCTATAAACACCATCAGACCAAACTTGCTCTTTCTCCTGTCCCCTTATGTCCACAGTACAGAGACACTTCTTGAAGAATCAGTTGTCTCTCTGTACTACTGTGTGCTTATTGCTGAGAGGTAGGTAAGGAGGGAGATAATAGCAGACATGGCAGTCCTGCTTTTTCATCATGAAATCTTTAAAAGATCTTTTTCCCCACAGCCCATTCCTGGTAAGTCTTATGAGACACTAAGTGACCTTGTTTCGGGGATGAGAACATCATCAACCAGTGAAAGAGCTTTAATTCATATGATTCTTGAATTTTTTTATTTTTAGTTACACCATTTTCCCAGCAGCTGTACAATCTGTACCTACTTGAACAGAATCTCTTGTGGCTTCCTCCTTGCAGTAGGAGAGCATAGGGAGGCCTGTGTACTTTCAAACTATACACAGGGCCTCAGAGAATTAGCATGTATTAACCCCCCATTTGTGTTTTTCTTTTGTGGCGAGAGCTTCGTGTTAATGGTTATTTCTATAGCTGCTTCTTTTAGACCTGTCTATGCAGAGAAGGTAGGCCACAATAAGGTAGGATACAAATTTGTGGAATTGCGGTTACATTCATAGCACACGCAAAGCAGGAAGTAGCTTATTTGGGTTTTTTTCCCCCAGTTTAAAGGAAGAAACCTAATCTAATCTTCTCTAATACTAATATGTAATTATACCTGCTTATTCAGTTGGAGTTCATACCTAATATAATAGCTTTGCTGGGTGTTCACTTAGTAGCAGATTATATATCATATCTAAAGTTAGCTTAAGCCTGTATTTCATAGTATGATCTGCAAGAAGGTTTATGGAGTTACGGATGTAAGGAATGGATTGGCTTGTGATGTAAACTGTGAGATAAAAAGCCTTTTATGTTTGCCTTCTGGTATGAAGGTACCAATAAGTGAAAAATACCATTATCGTTCATTAGTATCATTGTTTGAATATTTTTACTATTCTGCAATTATAAGTATGGATGGATTTAGCATGTTTTTTCACTGTATACAGTTAATATGGGATATTTTGGCACTGTATTACAAACGAAATCAGACACTGAAGTTGGCAGGCAGTGTTTGGTAGTTTACAGTTTTTCATGGCCTTTGGGATATAGGTTTTTATAAACAAAATTAGAAACTATTACCGTTGCTTTAGTTGAAGCTTGGTAAATGAAACAGCTGAATTGTGTAAATTTGATTTGGAAATAATCACCATTTTACGTCTTGCACTCTCAAAGATGTGGAAATCGCTAGTATTTTCTTCTTCATTGCAATTCAGATTTGTCTGTTTTAGGTCAGTGGTCCAGCCATGTAAACTGTTCTGGTTAATAGGAACTCTCCAGAGGAAGGCAGAAGTGCTGAAAGCCCTTTGACGCTCAAAGTCAACCTTCAGGAAGGCTATTACAGTGGATAGAAAAACTAAATAATTTAAACCTGTTGAAGTTGCTGTTCCAGTTTGAAAGCATTGCAATGAATATTGTATATGGACAGGTTAGCTAGTCCAGGTTACTGCTACCTCTGTGCAACTATCTCTGTGCGGTAGATTTTATAGTTTTTTACTGAGAGGGTTTTTTTGTCAAGCAAAAAATGGCTGATGTATATAAAGTGCTAAGAAATTATAGGCAGGAGAGGTTGTTGAATTCTAGTACTGCTTGTTAAAAGAAAATACCAAAATTTAGTCAACTTCCTATTTTAACCCAGTAGTCCAAATCAAGTCCTTAAGCTGCAGCATTGATACATTTTTCTGTATGCCTGATTTTTTTCCCTCATCAATACAAAGATATAGATGTTTATTTAACTCAAAATGGTTTTCTCAGTACCAGATTACATAGCATAAAAGAGCTATTTCAAAGCAGCTGCTAACATAATGCTGTATTTGTACAACAAAGTTGTATTCAAATTTACTCATGCAAATAACGTAGATCTGAAGTTAGTAGAAATGCAGTTCAGTCCCATGAGTTAATATGTCTTAAAAACTTGTGCTTTTTGATCTAGCCATGTACTTCACTGTGCATAAGCTTTTCTACCTTACAGATAGGATAAGATACAATTAATTTGTATTTTGCAAATTCTGGGACAAAACCTTTGAAGATACTTAGGCATCAGATCCCTGCTACAGTTGGCAGACTTCCCGTGCCTGACTAGGCATGAAGTACTTGGGCATCTCCTTGACCTTAGACATTCTTGGGTAGCAGTGGAATGGAAAGCCTTTTAAAAGGTAAAAATTGCCTAGTGGAGCCTTTTTTTGCTCTTTCTAATGAAAGAATCACAGGTGATGATCTGAGATACAATAAAAGGATCTTCTCATCTTGAAAAAATTATAGTAGTCAAGAACAGGTGGTCATGCTTTTCAAACTGTATATGGTTGCTTGATCTGATAAAGACCTTTTATCAGGTCTTTTGTGGAAGAATAAATCATTTTATAATAGGATGTACTCTAACTTTTCAAAGAAAAATGGCCGATTTGTCAGCAGTCTGACTGGCTAGCCATTCTTGAATTTTTCATAATCCTTTTTCTTCATATACTCTGTTTAAAGAATGCTTTGGAAAACTTTCCTGAACTGACAGTGATCACTCGAGATTCCAAGACAAAAAGTGGAGGAACGTCTGTGTCTAAGATCAAAATGAATGGCAAAGCTTACAACAAGAAAACACTGAGGGCTTCTAAGTCAACCACTAAATTAGCACAGGTGAGTGTTCAGGGGGTTCATTGCTGCCACCATCTGACTTCTAATATGACAACCACATTTTTATAAAGTACTGCTTCATGTATGATGTTTTTTGTTAGATTTATCAAAATATAAAAGCTTTGTTGAGTGAGGTGCTTTTTCTGTAGCAAGGGAATGTTAAAAAATAACATTTAAAGCAGTATATGAAATCATTGTTTTTACTCATCTGTGGAACACCGTTATATTCTAGTAGGGAGACAAAATATAATAAATAGGGGAATAATTATGAAATTATTTAAGATCTGTGTTTAGACCCAAATGCTCTAATCCAGTATATTTATACAGGAAGTCTTCTGTAGCAACTACTCAAGATTGCAGGAAGATGAAGTAGTAGTACGCAGCTTCCCTTACGCAGGCAGCAGTCGGTAGGTGTAGTTGGATGGGAAGGGAGAGGTGAGCTCTGGTGTTGCTGTGCTTCTCACTCATTGTAGCACGCCAAACAACAGAGCCCTGCTGGAGCACGCTCTGCTTCTGTCACCACCAGAGCAAAGACTGAACTTCAGGCCCCGTTTCTGCCTAGCAGTCAGCCTCCTGGAGTGTTGCTGAAGCAGCAACAGTTTGCCTTCTTGCCAACTTGCCAACAGTTGTGGTAAAATCACTGTGTAGCTTAAACTTGCTGCAAAATCTCTAAAGTAAATGATACAATGGCTTCTAGATCAGAAATGAAAAATTAGTGTTAATAATGTAAACACTCAGACTAGATAACTTCTTAAAAACTTAGTCCTTTATTGCTCCTTTTCTTATTTCCAATGATAGAATGAAGCTATGTATCTTATATTTAAAAAAAATGTTTTAAAAAGTAATGTGGTGAAGCTTGAGATGCACACATTGTTTATTTCCATAATATTCCTAGGGAATGCTGTAACTAGATTTTGCTAGGTACTGGCTTACATAAGCTTACCTCCCAGCAGTAAATAGTGGCTAGACAAATGACCTGTAAGTACAGCCCACGCTCAGATTTCTTGCCAAAGTAAGATAAGCGTTAGAGAACTATAGATCATCTCCTCTGAAGCACAAACTATATGATTTTTTGCAACAAATACCCATCAATCTGGTAGAAAAATAGTTAAGCTTTGGTAATTCTTGCAGTCATTCATGAGAAGGTGTTGTCTTGCTCATTTTAGACTTGCAGTGCATTCAGGAGGATTGAAAGCATTCTTAAACCTGGTAATTGTGATGTAATATAAATTACAGTGTACCAAAATATGTCAAAGCAGTTATTTGAATGAAATACTCAATTTCTGAATTGCTGAAAACAAATTTGTTCACAAAAGAAAATGTCTTATCATATATTGTATCTTGGAAAATAAATATTTACCTAAAATAACTGTTCTTTTTGCAGGAGTTTACAGTAGATCCAGAAAAAATACAGTTGTATTCTTTATATCACTCACTCCATCATTACAAATATCACATATATTTAACATGTAAAGAGGAGGTAAGTATTGTTCTCTTTGAGATACTTTTACATTTATTGAGGGAATTGAGTCCAACTAGAGGGACTGTTCTCTTCTTTGTAAATGAGTATAGATTCTGGCCTTCTATTTTAGTTAATTCTTTATGACAAAGGAAGGAGTATGCTGAGCACATGTGTTGCCCCTAATGGGCACTGCTGGCTAGAACATTCAGATATGAGGCTTACAAGGTTTGTATGAAATCAGTTTCCCTCAGGATAGGTAAGCATTCTTCACTGTTACCCAAAATAAGCAAAACAAATTTTATCAGTGTGTGTAGCTCCTCAGATCTAGAAGCTACTTTTAGTCTTGGAATGCCTACTCCTTTATTTTTCTGCAAATCCTTGGTGAAAATGTTCCAGGTAGCAGAAATATTAGAGTTGAGCTCAAGTTCAGTTTGTTAAGAAATGCCTTTTTGGGGCATTTCCTGCTGTTTTTAAAGCTTAAAGGTTTTCTTCCAACGAAGGTTCGTATTTAACTGCAGAATATAAAAACGAAAATTCTGAAATGCTGGCAGCCTAACATCTATATGTGTATGCATCTCTTTCTCTTCTCCCTCTTCTCTCTTTTTTAAATAGATTTCTTCTGTTCAGAAGAAGAGTGCAGATCTAGGACAGGAAGAGATTGTGCAGCTGTGCATGAAAAATATAAAATGGGTGGAGGATCTTTTTGAGAAGTTTGGTGAACTTTTGAATCGTGTCCAGCAGAAATGCTCATAACAAAAATGTATCCCAAATCTCACATTTTTCTACGGCACTAACCTGGTGGAACAGAAAGCTCAGAGAGAGGCTCTGATTTCTTTTACAATGCCAGACTGCGTTCCTGTTTGTAGCCATTTTTATTTCTCCTTATGGAACTTTGTGCCTTGGCTCTTGCTAAGGAAAAGTGATGCTGCCAAGGAAATCAGTCCTTTGGAGATGGATCTAAACATAAACCTAACAACATTTTTAACCTGAAGAATTATTTTCTATTTTGTAAACTACTGGATAACTTAGTTTTATTTTCAGAAATGTTTTTGACAAGTGATAAAGCATGCACTACATATACTTTTTTCTTTATTGCTAAAAAGATAACAACACTTAAAATACTACAGATTTTTCCATCCCTGACTAAGCAACAGAACAGTCAGCGTTGGGGTGAACTAATTTTTACATGTCTGGCCACCAAATTTAGAGCTTTGTACATTTTGTGAGCAGAGCCGGAGTGACATCAGTTTCTGCATACGTATATTGCCATCATAAAATCCAGAAATATCATTATGCTTTATGGACTCCTTTTACTATTGTCATGTTCAGGAGACTGAACATGGAGTTGGTGCAATCCTATGACTGCTTTTTGTGTCAAATTATATTGTAATGAAAGACAATGACCTTAACTATTTTCCCTGTTTTGAAGAAAAAAAAATATTTTCCTTTATACTGTGTTTTTTTTTCTTTTGGAAAAAAAATTCAATTGTACATTTTATCTCACTAATAGTTGTATTTTTCACAGAGGAAATATTGTGGTTAAAATTGTTTCATGTATCTTTGTAATACACTTCCCATTGTTTTCAGTAAATCCTATTCATTTATATGTTGAATTCATATTGTAAACTATATATCTCAAGGTAACCCTTTTGTTTATACAGGTTTGCTTCAGTGTTAACCAGAATAATGCATACTAGACTAGTTTTGCTTTAAGTGTAGTTGTGTTAGACACTGCAATTATTTTCTGATACGTGAAAATAAATTTCTTACTAAACTAGCACTTGATTAACTGAGAGTTTAAATGAAGAGCTACTACACTTTATCTTCGTCAACAAAGATTGATGATTGAATAGACTATATGCAGTGTTAAACACAGCTTACATTATTGTTTGTAGAACTGGCAGTTGCAGAGCTGTTCTCTTTTTGGTGCCTTTCAAGTCTTCAGACATCTTTGTAGCTTTTTTACCCCCTCCAGTTTGTTGACAGTAGTGCCACTAGTCACACTCAGACAATGAATGTAATGGGCTCTAATCAGGAGAACATTTTCTTTAAATTTGCCAACAGAATGCCTTACTGAGTCATTCAGAATGGATATGTACTCTACTGGCGTCCTAAAAAAGTAGTCATGTTGGGTCTTTTTTCAGATAATGTAGAAAAAAAAAAATCATTCCTTTATTCTTCCACTGCCACTTAGTGCCTTAATTTCAGCCAAGAAAGCAGGGTTCACTATTCACTGGCCAAATGAAATAATGTTTATTGCCATGTGACCTTTTTTTCCCCGTTACCTGTTTTGATCCTATTTAGTTGTTAAATATTCATTAGACCTTAGAACTATAAAGAGTTTAATGAATAGATGTGAAAATGAATTATTTGGTCTTGAGTAATCAAATAGAGGTTTAAATATTAAAGTATGTACAGAATTTTAGCTGACTAGTTCTAGAACCTTGTAGGATGTTTGCCATATTTCCAAAGCTTTTAATCTTTTAAAAGCAATAATTCTCCTTTACAATTTGTATGCAGACTATAGTGAACAGAAATGGGTATGTGCCCTTGCCTTTTTTAAAGCCTCTTCAGTAGTGGTTTTACTTTAAAAGGGAGGTCACTATCATGTTAACAGATGCATTGTGCTACTGCTACGTCTACTATAATCAAGGAGAGCAAGATGGGGTTTGGTTTAGGAAGAATGTGCAGGTTGCTGGAGCAATCATGAAGCTAATTCATTTTCACAGTGAAAAGAAGTGTAGAACATAGGATTGAAGAGTTGCTGGTGTTTCAGTCATACTGTGTTGAATCTGGTAGGAGTTAGAGTTTACATGGTGAAACCAAACAGCAAAGTTACCAACATTGGTAGCAATCAGCTAAAATGATTTTACTGTAAATATGCACACTGGAGATATAGTAGAAATGTGCCTGGTATGCTCTTTGATCGATAGTGGGTGTTCCCAAATTTACTTAGTCTATTCCCTTACTGGGTGGGGGTGGTTGGCAGTGTGTGTAGGTTCGTGAGAGGTTTTTACTTGCCCAGGCAGAGTTCTGTTATCATGTTACAGTGATAGGCACAGCACAGTCTGGGCATTCCTAATCTGTAGTTTTAAAAATGATTGGGATGCAGACTGAAGGAACAATAAAGTTGGCTCCTTGATGGTATAGTAAAGAACTGGTCAGACTTTGTGTCTCACATACCCCTTCCTAATAGGACTATGAAGCAATTAATGAGAGAGGTCTTTGTGCTTTCTAAATGATTTCTATACTGCTACTGTATACTTACTCTAGATTTTTGAATCTAGAATTAGCTTTAGGAAGCTACTTGTTTTAATCCAAGTCCTTAGAAGCTGAAAAAAGAAATGAGAGGCTTTTGGAGTAGCTTGTCCCTGTTTAAAAAATAAGGTAATTCTAGCAACAACCATTTAAAAAAAAAAAAACAAAAAAAACCCCAAAACTCCAGACAAAACAAAAAAATGGCCAGGATGCTCTGCACTGCCATAGAAGGTGACCTGGCTTATTTTTGGCTGGTGTATTCCCAAGGCCAGTTAAACAAGCACTGTGCCTGCAGAAGACAGGAAAACCCTGTTTTGAATAAAAGTAACTATCCCAGACTATTAGAGATTAATATAATAGAGCTTCCATCTTTGTCTTGGGCTGCAAAAATGGTGGCTGGATTATTCATTTACCAAATTAGAGTAAGTAAAAACATGGAACTCTCAAGTGTGTTGAAGGATCATAAATCAAAATAAAGCTTTGTTAGTGGGATTGAAGAGATTTTTTTATACTGAAGCAAACTTAGAAAAAAGTTGATGTACAAGTTACTTTTTTGCACAAATACTTTGTTTTGTTGCAGTTTAGATAATTAACTCTGCACCCACACCTCAATCTTTTTTTTTTTTTTTTTTCCCCCCCCCCCCCCCTTGAAGTAACATCCCTTGACATCTGACAGTGGAAATTGAGCACTCATTTGACTGCAAGAGAAAATGCACTAGGAAAGGAACAAAACCCTCCTCAGACTATGAATTAGCAAAACACAAATTAAACTAATTGTGTGATAAATTACTTGGTTTTTAATTCCACTATTTTTTCTTTTAGTATGGCATCCCTGTTTACATTAGGTTTGTTTTTATTGAAATACAGTATTTCTCTTAAAGGCAGGTTTTCTTTGAGATGCTACTTCCAAAGTTTTGCTAGCAAAAAATCAGAGACAAAATTGGATTGAAAAACTGTTTCTGAAAATGGCTAAGGACTTTAGGGTCTTTGAAGTTCTATGACATGTATTGTATTCATATATTGTCAAAATGAAATACTACTTTTTAAAAAGTCAGATCTTACAGGTTGTCTTCCAAGTAAATGATTTCCATAGGGAAATATATTTTAAATATTATTTAAGTATTTACTACTATTTAAAGCAATTTTAAAACAGAAAAGCTAAAACTATGGTCACAAAATGTCAGTGTGTCACCAATCATTTCTTATTTCGTTGCCAACACTTGACATTTGGTCTCTCTTACCCTATTACATCCCTGTGCACTACACAATGCACATTCTGCCATATCTTATTGTTTAAGCTAATATTAACATGTCATTGTTAACAAATGCATGTTTTGTGTATCTCCTCTACATATGGCAAAAAATGAAGCTAGGGCTAATTAAGAGACACTTTATGCGTTCTTAGTCCAGATTTTTCAGGTGGTCCGTAACACAATGTATGGAAATGTGAAAAAGGACAGTTTTGTACCATTCATGATGTTATTAACTAAACCCATTAAAGTGAAAACACTTTTTAAACAAAAACCTTATAACGCTTAGTCATTTATTGTTAAAATATGAAGTCTGGAAAAGTGAGATTATTGGAAAAAAATTGGCAATTTAGACTACATTTTCTGATCTCAATTATGAAGAAATGCAGTTCTAGGGTTTGGTGGGTTTTTTTCATTATATTGCATGGATTGAGCTTGCCTGATTTATTTGATGTTTTACATTTATGAGTTCTAAATGTTCTGAATTAATTTTCACAATTTATCTGCCAGGTGTTAAACTGATGTGATAAGTGAGTAGCCAGACAATTGGGGTAAGAGAGAGGCTACTGCTGCGATTCAGGTGGTTTTTAGCTATACTAGTTTCTTTTGTTCTCTTTCTTGGTAAACTAGAATGGAAGAAATGGTGCTGTAGAGGATTTTAGTCTTACACACACACAATTATGACAAATCGCTCTAAGATACTTTTTTACGAATATTTTTCCCACACATGGGGGCCTGAAGTCCCATGATGTGGATATAGGCCATAAGATACATGGTGGGCATTCTCTGAGCCACTGGCTTGCAGGAAAAGGTGAAGCTGAAAGTCTGGAATTTCTTTTTAATGGTCCTGGGTATAAGAGCTGCTTCTCAAACCAAGATGAATATAAAATGAGACATTTGGACATGGAGTTCATTGTTTTCTCCAAAAACACATGGGAAGTCCCGTTGCAGTGTGGAGCCTGAAGCTTTTGATGCTGCGTTCCACATACAGGTTATAATTTATTAAGGTGGATTTTTTTTTTTTAAAAAGGAAAAAAAAGCAAGAAGCTGAATGTATGCAGCTTTTTAAAGGAGTATAGCAGCTCCTGCTATCAGCAATTTATGGGTAAGTATCTTAGGCAACCAAAGTAACTTGTTCTGCATTAGGTATTTGCCTCTTCTGTAGAAAACCTAACAAATCTCTGTTTCATTTCCAGAAACTAAAGAACAGAAAACTGTCTTAAAATTATTTTAATTTGATCTCTTAAAACAACACAGCAATAAATGCAGAGAACAAGCTATTTATAAAGGAGAAAAATAAAAGGTGAGTCAGGGAAAGCAGCAGAGAGTACAGGCCTGCAAAAGTTTCTCTCATTTGTCCTGGGTATGTCTTTGATTTCTGCTTTTAAAAGTTCCACTGGGCTATTTCTTTTGTGCGTGTGTTTAGTTTTGGTTGGGTTTTGTTGGTTGTTTTTTTGGTGTGTGGTTTTTTTTTTTTAGCTTCCTGACACACACAGGGTAGAGGGAAGTAGCAATAACAGCAGTGCCCATGGGCAGGACTGAAGGAGCAGTTAAGGCCCTTTCTTTTAGGGAAAACAGACTCAGAATAAGGTGGGAGGGCTCATATGTATGTGATGGTTCACATGGGAGGAATCTGAGGGAGAAGAGGGGTGGATAGCTGGAAGAAACGTGGGCCAGAGGTGGGAGGACATCAGAAAGGAAGAATTTAGAGGGTGAGGCTAGGGGAGCTTTCGGCGTGGAGGTGGTTGAGGAGCAGAGGGTGTAAGAGTGGGAAGTGGTCCTAGTTAGGAAATAGCTTCCCTTGGGCATGCTGCACCATATGCATGGACTGCAAAGCAATGGCAAGCCAGCAGTATGATCTGGTGGCAGGTAGACATTCCTAGCTGTTACCATTTTGCCACACACAATGACTTTGTAAGATCAATTCAATCTAGTCCTAATTCTGCCTTTTGTTTTGCTATAAAAAAGGGGTTTCTTCAGTTTTGAAAAGCAGGGATGCCAGTCTATCTCTGCATAGAAGCAGTGGTTTTTCATTGCCTCCTCCCGTAGTCCATTTTTGAGTGTGTGTATTAAGGGACTGTGGTTCCTACTCAGTTTGTCCTGTACTGACAATGACAGGACATTGACAATGACAGTAGTTTTTATTTATTTTTGTAAATGCAGGTATATAACCAAAAGTTGGGCACTTACCTTTCTTCAGATGTCTATGTGAAGGGTTAAAAAAACCCTTTGCTTTTGGGCTGTGTTATAGCAGGGATGGATTTTTCTGTGTGTGGAATGTTGGAATTGTGATCATTCCAAATAAAACCAAAAGATGCTACATCCCTGTGCAAATTGGGACTTTGATGTAGCTAAGGGAATCTATTTGGAAAAAAGTTGCTAGTATTTTAATCAATCCACTCAGGTCTTATACCTTGATGTAGACAAGTATGTGTATGGTAAGCGTATACTGAAAAGCCATTAGAAGAGGGACATTCAAGTAAGTGTGTGTTAGTGAGAACAGGAGTAATACAAAAATGTGTGGGTAATGATGCTAGTAGTAAACGAAACTGTAGAATTTCCATCCAGTATACAGTTAATATATGAATTTTAAAATACTGTAACTGAGTCCTAATGGAACATGCTGAGGAGTTAAGTATTAATTATATAGTCTTTGTAACAGCTTCAAAACTGGAGTATTTATCTTCTTTTAGACACACTGGGATGTTTACACACACAGGAGAATTTAAATTGTGTATCTGATCCTGTGCATATGATGAAGGTTATAGATGGTAGTGGCCACTCTTGGCTCCAGCTACTATGCTTAGCCTTAAAAATTCGACTTAAAATGCTATGGTTATTTTTTCATAGGTGTTTTTGGTCCAAATTGTGATTAAGTCTCTCTTCATTCTACATGTGTTACTTGAAATCTTAAACTATGTCATTGGGAGTACACACTGTAGCCTTCTAAGACTTGCAGTAAAGACTTCTAAGACTTTAAACTTGGCATCATCCTCTCTTCTAGCTATGGTGGCCGCTGGTGTGATTTGCCTCTGCATTATTTATGTATCACATATTTTTGCTGAGGCAACAGAAGGTAAATGGTATGATAATTGAATAACAGCTGAAGCATCAATGTTTTATCATGTCTTTAGGTCAAATTGGTAACTTGTTCAAAGCTCCAGGAGAATAAGGATTTAGATCTGTTCTCTAAGTAAAAGCAGCTTTGGTGGTTTCTGAAACCTCCCAGATTTTTGTTGTTGATCAGCATGTAGAAATTACTATCCCTCCAGCTTTGATAACAAAAGAGAGTAACAGAATGCTTTTTATTTGCTTCAGTGCAAGGTCCAGCAACTTTGTTTGAACAGCCAGAGAGGTAGTGTGACCACAGTCAATGGACTTTGCACTAAAGGAGTTGAAGAGAAAGCTCACGTGTTCTGTGAGAACCCAACGTTGCAATTCTGGAACCAGATGGGTTAAAAAAAAAAAAAGGTAATAATAAGTGCTTGGCCGAGGTTTGTTGCTTTCTTTTTCTTTTTGACATGAACTCTGCAAGTTCTCTTTGAGTTCTAGTGGGGTAGCAAGGTTCTCTGCAGGATGCTTCCAGGGCCATTTTCCCATCCTAAACTGTGGGCCTGGTAAAACACGGCATAATTGAGTTTGGTGGCTCCCACACATTGTACAGAAATAAAAAAGGTGAGTTATAGATTTCTGCTTGTAGCATACATAAACAATAAGCCTGATCTTCTGCTCTTAGAACACAAGCCTTGCATTCAGTGTAAATATAATTGGTATGTAGCTGTTTTCTGAAGGCATCAAAACAAATGGTCAAAATCAGGAATTCAGTTATGCTTGGCAAATCCATTTCGAGTTCTCATTTTTTCCCCCTTTACGTGTCAGCTCATTCTGTCCCATTAAGCTGGTGCCACTAGTGGTTGTTGCTTACTTTGGGAGCAGGGACATGAAACTTGTCCCTGGTAGATCAGTGTCAGTTACTACCTCAGCATGCTTCAGCTGGAAATCACTGCTCATTCAGCTGGACCTCCGCAGGCTCCCCCAATCCTTTGTGAACTTACCTAAAGCTACTTTCAGTCGTAAGATAAGTTAGTGGATTTGGTTTTGTGTTGCAATACATGGGAGATCACGTTCAGTCAGTTACTGCAGCTCACCTGAGAAATCCCAGCTGGGTAGATGGCAACTTGGAACGTTTCAGTTATTTGTGTCTGATTGTACTTGCTCATTCTGGTCGAACAGGTTTCTGGTGACAGTGAGTCTTTACTGTTCAGTGAAGAGTCCTTATCTAACCAGTATCGCTAGGACCATGCCATCCTGTGCGCATTTAGGTGTGCTGCAGTCAGTCTCTGGTTATAATACGTAATCATTCTTGAAAGTCCCAGAAAACTTACACAAAAGTTGAAAAATCCATTTAAGTCAAAATTCCTTAGTATTTATTAAGACTGAGAAGCAGAGGCTTGTCCCTGTGGTTTTGGTGACATCGCTAATAGTCTTTGCCCCCTGCACACTTCCTTACAGTAGGCCGTCTCAAGTAATCCTGGCTCCGACTCGCTCCCTTTCCAGCCCCTCTGCGTGGATTCTTACTCGGAGCGCAGCGTGTTCCACCGGAGGTCAGTGTGCACCAGCACAGGCTCAGCATGTTGCCTCCCTGCCCTTCATTTGCCATTGCCCCGCTTGACTCGGTCCCACAGTCGCATTGGTATTCCATCCCAGGAATGGAAGGATTGCGCTCCTTAACAATTCACCCTTTGTTGATTCAAACAGTCAGTCATCCAGAAGCTTCTGTCCTGGGAACTTGTTTATTGTTCCAGTCTATTCAAAAATGCAAGGATGGAATCCTTACAGATTTCCCATCAGTATAAAATGCTGCATTTTGTGCTTTGGGAGTAAATCGTACCCTTGCCCAAGCAAGAGTGCACCTCTTTGTGGTGGGGCAGCCGTAGTTGGCATCATGGGCTGAATGTTGCAGGATGGCATCGTGTCCCACGGGACCTACTGCTACATGATTTTTTTTAATTCGAATGTAGGTGGGAAATTGGGACTGAGCAAAGTGAATTTGTGCGTAACCTGCTCTGCATCATAAGGGAGACTGCCAGTCCTCTCTAACCCATGGAGTTCAGCCCCAAGCAAACTGCTCGTGCTCTTGAGTACAAATAGCAGAACGCGTTACTTAGTAATAAGGCAGATGGACTACGGGAGTTCTTTCAGCTTCCTTCATCTGTCTGGCATATCAAATAGCCTTTTGCAATCCAAGGTTGTATGAATAGCTGTTCATTTTCTTAAATTTGAGATTAATAAAGGTGGAAGAGAAAACTTTGTGATTTTTATAGGACAGTTTCAGTATTAGAAAAACATGTACTGGACTTTGTATCTTCGTGCAATGAAATAGGGGGGATTTGATAATGTTGTAACTATGACTTAAAAAATAGTAATTTCTGTAACTGAAGGTGTTGATTTTCCCTTACATGAGTACATTTATGTGACAGTGTCATATATGTCATATGTCAAAATTTTGTCTCATCATTTGTGAATGGAATGGAGCAACACTTTAAGGGTTACTGTTCAAAATGTTCTCCTTTCGTCAACTTCAGTACTGCAGTGAATACGAGCATTGTTGATATTTAAGTGTGGAGAAAACAAGAGAGTAACTGTTCTAAATAACTGGAATATTTTTATGAATTTTTATGGTAATTATTAATTGCTATGCTTTTTCAGAAACTGCAATAAAGATTAGGTTCAATAGATCCTTGCAATTATGGCAATATATAAATTGTATGTATGTATAAATTTAAGCTGTGTTGACGTACACTTTAACGCTTCTATTGTTACGGGAAGCCATTTGAAATCTGAAGAAAAAGGTTTGGTGTAAGAGAGAGAGCCCTCTATAGTCTGATGTGTTTATGAGATGTAAGATTAGTATTTGAAATGCAGAGCTTGTGTTAATCCTTCAGAAAAGTGGGATCTAAATTCTTTTGAAAATAAGAAATTGGATAGTACTCTTCTGCAAGAATGCCTCATAGTCAATTTTCAGTGACAAATCATTATTTTTTTTCTATTTTTTGGCACTTAAAATGTGAATAATAATTGGGACATTGAACATTTCTTGGGTGTAGAACACTTTATTTTCCAGGTTTGGGGTCCTTTCAGTTTTTCTAAAACTTTTGAAATGGAAACAGTTTTTTTCCTTTGTTTCTTTCAACAATACATCACATTTCCCAGTCACTTAACCAGTATTTGATCTGCTGTAGATAAAACAGCAGCACCCCATACTTCCTATTAATACGCTTCCATCTTTTTAGGCAACACATCCTCCAACTTCTGTCTTTTCAATAATGATACTGAAAGACTTAGTCACGCAGTCATTTTTTACTTTGTGAGGTGCTGTATTCAATTACATCTCCTTCATTTGTGCCCAGAATACCTGGAAATTACAGGTGCTCTCTCATCCAAATACTGGTTGGCTGTCCAGCTTCCAAGTTCATTATGGAAAAAGCTAGACAGCACTTTACATAAAGGTGTTCATCCTCACTTTGTGATGATACATGTTCTATTTTGCCTTCTCTTTCCCCGTAATCAGAGAAGACCTGCATGTGGGTCTTTATCATCATCTTTATCCTCAAGCAAACACTTAATTGACATGAGTAAGCTAATCGGATCCCGAGCAGCAGACATGCCTGAAATTGTGGCAGTGGAATTTGAATACTGTTTCTGCTGTATGCTTCTAATTAAATTCTACAGTTCTTACATAAGACTCACAGAAATCCTTGAAAACTTAACTTGTAAATTCTTCAAAACGTAGACCACTTTCTCGATCCTGTTGTGGTTGGTAGGAGCATTTCTAGATGGCCTGGAAATAAATCAAAATAGATTTTTCTTTTGCTGTTCCTCGCTATAGAAGTTCTTTATGACAGTTTCAAAGAGTTTGACACAACTGCACAAATTAGGACTCAGCTGCATAATTCGTTAAAAATACATTTTAGTCACTATAACTAGATCACAAAATTGTTGTTCCGTGCAACTTCGCCTAACATTATTAGATGGAGAGCCAACAGAAAAGCTTTCTGTATCATCAGACTTCCTCCACTGGTGCTGTTTATCATCTCCCTTGCAGACTTCGACTCTGCAAGACCAGGTTTTGAGACATTTCCCTACCGTAGCATCTGTCTCTCTATGTAGTCCTATATTTTTTAGTGGAACTGCTTTTGGAGCAAGTTTACTGTTCCGTGTGCATGTAGGAATGCCACTAAGTCGGTCCTACGTGATTTGACGAACAAATTACGTTAATTATTACTTTGTAACTGGCATTCTCTTGTGCACCCTGTGTTCGACTTTATGGAGGTTAATTTGGGGAAACCACCATGGAAGGTGAAGGCAAATACAGTGTGTTGCACTTTTGTCCTGAGATCTTTCCACTGCAGTCTAAGGGATTACACCAGCTAAGAATGACTGTACTGGCTGCATGAGATTGCGTTCTTGAAAATGACTATATAAAGTATAAATTAATTAATTATGTATGTATAGCATTTTTTTAATGTCCTTTGATACCAGATCCTGTTTGACAACAGCTGCCATCTGCCTGTGGAGAAACTGGTGTGTTATGGTTGTGGTCACAGTGGGGAAACACGGAAGCAAAGGCAGAAATCTAGGGTAGACTGCTGATCACCTGGTAATAAAATACAAGAATAAAAATCTTATAGCCCTCTAGATTAGCAGCTTACAGTGCATTACCAGTGGTTCACTCTGTTCTCTGCAAGTGGTATTTCGACAAATTGTCCTCTGATGTAAGGTGTAATGTTCTCGTTAACTGATTGGTACACCTCCTATTTGAAAATGTTTTGTCATTCTAAATTCTTTCAGGACTGTGGTGGACTGTTGCAAAATGATTGACTCCATCACTTTATTTCAACAACTATGCAAAAATAAAGTATTTTTAAAATTTAAAATGAACTCAGGCACTTATATTTGCAGTTAATATATTTTGGCAATCTGTCAAAGTCTAGCATCAAACTATTAAAAAAGTAGGGAATAATAAAATAACATATCCTGGAAATCCCCACTGACCCATCCATTATATATTTTTTATTAGGTTCTTAATGGTAAACTGCCAAAAGACACCAGTGAGTTAGATATATTTTTTTTTAACATCTTCCGCTTTTCTCCCAAGAAAGAAATCTCTGTCACTTCCTATTGTTGAAAAATTCCATGAACTTTCATTTTCAACGGTTAGCATTTTGCTAAGGTTTTAATAGATTCCTTTTTTCTTAAGACTTAAGACTTCTTTATTTGAAAAAACAAGAACTTCCACTCTTAGAACTCCATTGTTAAATACTTTGTGACCTTAAGTCTGCGGTATCTAGTTCCCTGTATCCAATTTTTCACAGCTCAAAATGAAGTCAATTGTTTATTCAGTTGTATACGATGAACAAAGTTACAGTGCCCTACCTTTAAGCGTGACAAATGGGCATAAAAGGAGGGTGACTGGAGCTTCAGTGGATAGCGGAGGTCCTGCACTTCACACCTGCTTGCACAGAACTTGTAGAACAGGCTGAAGTTTCACAGGGGATTTTGTTTTGCAAAACTATCATCAACAGTTCATTGAATAATCTGAGAACTCAAAATGAATTTGTGTATCACTTGTAATATCTATGTTATTTGGTATATATGATACACTTTTGAGTTTGTGTATCATGGAGGTCAGTTTGGCTTTGTGTCTGCTCTTACTGAAGTCAGTCCAAAAATACAATTGAATTTTATGTTGTTCTAATACGCTTCCACTGAGTAAGAATCATCAAAATACTCCATACTTCGTAGAAAATTATGTTGGATCTCTCAGCAGTTTCCTGCAGACAGTAGGGAAAAGTTTTATTATGCCAAAAGTGAATATATTATTTCATTCCAATAAAAAACACCTACTGCTATAATAAACAGCTCATATAAGACATCAGGGGGAAATTTCAACCATATGTGGTTGTTCAAGCCATATGTCCTGGTAACAAGCAAGAACACTGATGTGGTTTGTTCATCCATGGTCAGGTACGAGGCCTGTTTGTGGCTTACTTAAAGAAATAGAGCTACATGGTAAATACAGGGAAAAAACTGCATTTTGTGCTCCAACAACGGGGTTACACCTAGGAATGCAGGGTAGTGTTTGTATTGCCGTAGGAAGCATCACGGGTTTTACAGCTCCGGTGCCGGTACCCAGCCGAGAGCAGCAGTACCCTCTCGCACCAGAACCGTAACGCTGGTAAACGCAGACTTCGCTGCGTTGTCTTCCCCTCTCCGCCGAAGGCAGTCGCTGTTCATAGATCTTCCTGGTGTTCACAGTCACAGAAACGAACGCTTGTAGATCTGTCCGGCCGCGGGTCAGGCTACGTCCGCCTGGCCGATGGGC